>NW_028270163.1:21223719-21548872 GCF_037043375.1 Chiloscyllium plagiosum | reverse complement strand
CATTTGCCAGCATCTGGCTCACATCTCTCTAAACTCTTCCTATTCATGTGCCCATCGAAATGCTTTTTAAATGTTGTAATTGTACCAGCCTCCACCACTACCTCTGGTAGCTCATTCACATGCACCACTGACTGTGTGAAAATGTTGCTCCTTAAGTCCTTTTTAAATCCTTCCCCTCCCACTCTAAACCTCTGCACTCTACTTCAGGACTCCCCAACCCCAGGAAAAGACCTTGTCTATCTACCCTATCTGTCTCCTCATGATTTACCGAGTTCACCACAATATGTTCTGATCACTCTTATATTCGACAGAAGTGTTTATATTTCCTTACAGAAAACCTAAACTTTTTAAATTAAATTTGAGTAAAACATATTTTCTTGTGTCCTTTTTAATGATTTCATTGTTTATGCTTTAGTTCAGCACAACACACTGTAGTCATGCTCCCTTTCAGATCAACTGGCCGTGATAAACTATCCATTGCTGAGTCTTGGTAATGGGGATTGGGTCAGAGGCAACAGGAAGTTACAGTTGCCTTTTTTGAAAATAAAGTTATGAAGAGACATCATGAAATTCACACAACATAAATGCGTCATTGTAAAAGAGCATAAGTAATAGAAATCTAAATAATTTGTTGTGTTCCAATATTTTATGAACTTGCGAATAAAACATTAAAATTTTCACAGCAAATTATGTGACACTTGGTAATATCAGCTCAAGACATTCACAAGACTCAAGAAAATATTCAAATGAGTACGATCATTTACAGTCATCTAGGGCATTCACACATCCATTTAAAGATGGATCATCAACAAAAAGAACTATAGCACCAGGTGACCCAACTTTCTGTTTAACCATTGATAAAATTAATATTGACATCCAATCTGTGTTTGATGGATATGAAGAAGATGCCATCCATCTTTCGTTGTATTGTGATGGCCTCTTATCCAAACAGAAAAAGCTTTGCTGTCTCAACTCTCAAAGTGTGAAGATCTGCTACACAAGATGTTTGTTGACCTACGATGCTGCCTTGTTTGGAAAAGGACTCTAAACTTGTGGGTACCTTACTGAAACATGTGAGATTCTGAGAGAACTTGACAGGGCAGATATAGAAAGGTTGGTTCCCCTTGTGAGTCTAGATTCAGTAAGTGTAAGTGGTCGCCCAGTTATGGCTGAGATAAGGAAGATTTCTTATTTCTTCTTTCAGAAGTTAGTGAATCTGTGGGCTTCTTTACTGCTAAAGCCTGTAGAGTTTAGTTTCTCAAGTATATACATGGCTGACATTTTTAATTGTGATAATGCTGTGGACTTAAGTAATATGTCTTGTTCTGTTTTCTTTTAGTAAGAGATTGGGGACAGGTAGGGAGCAGTCTATGAGAAGATAAACAACTTGTGAGGCCATGGGTTTTTTTTTAAAGTTGGAACAATAGAAGCAGCCTGAGTGGTTGTGATCGAGCTCCCATAGATCAAGGATTTTTAGGTAGCTTTCAGCAGTTGCTGCTGTGTGCTTAAGGAAGTGGAAGCTGTTTTTCCCACTCTCAAAGCCCAAAACTGGGGTTTCTCTTCCTAGGCTGCTGGATTGCAAGTGAGATAAAATATTTTCCAGAATTTGCCTTTTTTGTCTAAGGGTGTGTTTGTGGGATGTTGCCATATTGGAACAATTAATTAGTAATAGTTACTGTACCTATTATTCTGCTAAGTTTTCCAGTAGAGTTAAGTTATTCTAGGTTCTTCTTCCTTTTGTTGCATTTTAACCAGTGTTTGAAGAAATTATTCAGGAGAAAGTGAGGTCTGCAGATGCTGGAGATCAGAGATGGAAATGTGTTGCTGGAAAAGCGCAACAGGTCAGGCAGCATCTAGGGAACAGGAGAATCGACGTTTCGGGCTGAAGAAGGCTAATGCCCGAAACGTCGATTCTCCTGTTCCCTAGATGCTGCCTGACCTGCTGCGCTTTTCCAGCAACACATTTCCATCTTTGAAGAAATTATGTTTTACTTAACATTGAGTAGTTTGACCAGTCAAATTTCATCTGGAATACAGCACTCCTAATATCTGCCTTTAAAATAAAAAAACATTATGGTCTAGGCTATCTTCTTAAAATATTTTGACGGGGTCTGATCTAATCTATTACATAATCTGTGAGGGAATCCAAGGTTATGGGGAAAAGTCAGGAAGATGGAGTTGAAGATTACCAGATCAGCCATTATCTCATTGAAAGCAAAACAGGTCAAATGAGCTGAATTGTCTACTTCTACTCCTATGTCTTATGATCTTATGGTCTAACAGACACGTTTTTCACCTCTTAATAGTAAAAATGAAACAAAATGATAAATGAAAATTTGAAAGTAAGTAGCTCTGTAGGCAAAGAGACCATCGAAAGTTGTTGAACCAGATGCAATTATCTAAGGAATAAAGGTAATAAACCACAGTGCATTAAAAGTAGAAGGATTCTCCCTCAACATGTTTCAATTTGAAGCTCACATGAGAACAAACCTCCCAGGTATGAGAAACCTCACAACTTACTGCGAATAATCTGATGCTACAAGATCCTCACTCAAGCTAAAGCATCAACTTATCTAATAAGCTACAGGCATATTACAGAAGAGATTGAAACACCCAAAGTTGGAATTATGTGTTTCTTTCTTAATTTTTGTGCGACTTATAATGTGTCTGAATCAGGTGAACAAGATGCTGTATTCTTAAAGTTCTGGTGCAAGTGTGGGATAATTAAACATCTTTATTTAAAACTCAAAGGAAAAATTGCCAGTCGAATTATTTGAATAGAGACAACCACGAGGATAAAAAAAATGTAGACCCTATTAAAACACTTAGATCATGGGCAGTTAAAAAATATATCTATTTTTTTTCTGTGATATACTGAACAAAGGAAAGTTCTAAACTTAAATAATAGAGCTACAGATACAAAGAGGGAGTGTGTGAAAGTGGCTATTCCTATGGATCTTATCCAGTCCGGGCTTGTGAATGATGTACATGCACTAGTCTAAGAATTGACCCATGAGGAAGTCTGCAACTTGTATACCAGGAGCACTTTACCAAACCTCACTCTCCCAACCACCCAATCCTGCAAATGTCAAGAGCATGGGACTGAAGAGGAGTCAACAACTGAGAAGTAACCCCTTCAAATAAAAAAGAATGGAGACTGCAATCTCTCACTGCTAGTCTGGATATGAAGATGTGCAAAAACAATGCAGGCCTTAGAAGTGGCAGAATAATACGTTCCACTCAATCACGTTTTCCACTTGCCAATCTCAGTTGTTGTAGAAATGATGGTAAATATTTATTTTCCTTGGGTACACACTGCCATTTACTTTATTAATGAATACTCAATGTATATTTTGATTAATAGCACCAAAACATAAGTTCCTATCCTTTCTAACCAGTTGAAATCAGCATTCATAAAGCTTTCTCTGAGATGGGATAAGAGGGATGAGAAACTAACAGGTAAGACTTTGCTTTTGTATGAAATTGGTGGTTTCAAACAAGATCACAGGCCAACAGGAGTCTAAGGGAGATCCACTCATATTGTTTTTCATTATTTTACAAGCTTTGGGCCTCATGCATCTTGCAGCCCTTTTGAAGAAGCCAGGGGAGTATTTAAGTAAATCTGGAATTTAATTTGAAGCTCAACACTACAGCCATGTGATGGTGCTTGGGCAACTTATTCTACATATCTCTCAAAGCTAAAGCTGTGAAGGGAATATATCCTCAGTCTCACTTTTATACAATATTCTTGTGCAGCTAGTTGGCAAAATAACTGATCAGCTGGGAAGGTCTTTCCAAAGCCTTTCTATAGGTAACAAGTTGCTCATTTCAGAGTCTATCGTTTTTTTTCTCTATTCACCTGATGATCAATGTAAGCTTCTCAACATTTAAACAGTGGGTTCATCTGTTAGTGGGCATCCACATATGTGATATTTATAACTTTGAGGGGGATCCCAAAACACTGATTGGAAAATACAGAATGTTTGTTCCCAGTTAGTGATCTACATCGTTTTTTTGGGATCTGGCAGATGCCAGCTCCAGCCTGGATACCATCAGTTGGAGTGACACTACAAAGGAGGCAGTGATTTGTTCTTCTCTTGTTGGGTCGCAACTGGATATTTGCCAATACTGATTCTCAGTATCTCTAATTGATGCACCAATCTTTTGCAGGGATATGAAGTGTTGTTATGCTGTGCTCAAAAGGATACCAGCTATAAACTCATTTATTTTACAAATGGTTTAGCCACTCATCATATGACTAGAGCTCCTGGGGTCTGCTATTCACTGAATGAGGGCTCAAGCAATTTCCTGTAAGTTGTTTTCTTTTATTTTTGGATGGAATATGAGCCTCACTAGCAAGGCTGGCATTTTCTGCCCAACCTTAGTTGCCCTTGAATTGGCTGGCCTTCTAAGCCATTTTAATAAAGGATCCACAGTATTGTTATGGACCTGGAGATATGTGTAGGCCAGGAAAAGTAAGAACAGCAGATTTCCTTCCATTACTGAACTCGATGGGATTTATGACAATTGCTATATGCTACATGCTAGACCACTGTTAATTCCAGAATTTTAGTTTTGAAGAGTTGTAATCTCACCCTTTGCCATAATAAAATTCGAAACCATGTCCCCAGAACAGTAATCTGGAGTTCTTGATTACCATTGTAGTGTCATTACCACAATGCTACCACCTCTCCCTAATCATGCTCACTGACCATTCTCCATAAGGATACTTGAGTGGCTGCTTATTTGGACTGGGATATTGCCAATGATAATTGCTTGGCCATAAAAGTTGGGAGCCAACTTCACACAACCAAGCAAACCATTGCCCTAGGGTGGTCCTGGTCACAAGCACAATACTGCTCTGTCTTACCATTCTGTGTGATTTTAACTGTTTAATCTCCAGCTTCAGCTGCAGAGAGAGTCCCTCATTACCTCATATTTAAACTCATTGTATATTGATATTTGGAATGCATCTTACACAATGAATATTCCAAATCAAGGAAAAAAGTCTCTCTGTATTTCCAAATAACTTGATTAGAAGATTTTTCAACATAAAGATAGCTGGGTGTACAATTCAGCGAAATGGCAGAAAAGAAATTATGGTGGCAAAATAATTTATTTTCTATTAAACTCCTCCTAAATATCTCCACCGAGGCCTGTATCCAATCCACCAAGTCACCCTTTATCTACATGTGGAAAGTCCTTGACACTGATCCAGCTCCCTCAGAGCCAGCTCCCAGGGTGAACAGAACCATGGACACTCCTGTTCATAACTGTCAGTCAGGGCTCCCTGATTGGACCAGATTAACAGCCCCAATCAGAGAACTCATATTCTATAATGTACACTTTGCTGACCTCATTATAATCACTCCATCCCTCCCCCTCTGGGTCAAGTTCCTCCAACTCTGCCTGGGATATGATTAGCATATAATGTACAGTAGCTCGCCTCTTGTGCCCGGACCATCTCAGAAAAAAATCATTCTCTTCTTTAGAATGCAAAAGCATTGAGTCGGCAACAACCACCATGCCCATCTCACATTTCCGAGGTACCTTTAATGCTTGACAGAGACAGATATCCCACAGGTTCTGCTAACCTTTCTGACTGTTTCAAGGAGCCAGTCATGTTTAGCTCCTGCCCTGTTTGCAGCTTTCATATGGTCCACGTGCTTGCTTAGGATCGTCGCACCTACCAAAACTTTATACTCGCTGGAACTGACCTCACCTTAACCGCGCCTCTCACTCACGCAGGGCCATTCCCATGGCTCCTACACCAAACTTCGTTCCTGAAGTAAACTGTTTCTCTCAATTAGTGGAGTCCTGTGTCTGGCATTAGCATTCCTGATGCAATTTCTTCCTCCCTGCCAGGTCCGGGAAGATCAAATTTAACCCAGTACGGAGTCTTCTCCCCATTACCAACTCTGTTGGAACTATGTCTGTAGTTACATAAGGGGTGGTCTTGTAATCAACTAAGAACTGGGATAGTTTGGTATCTAATGAAGCTGTAAGCTGTTTATTTAAGCCTACTTTCAAAGTTTGGAATGCCCTTTCTGCCATACCATTTGATAATGGATGGTATGGAGCTGTCCTTATATGATGAATGCCACTCAATTTTAGGGAATACTCAAATTCCCTGCTGGCAAATGATTGCTCATTATCTGTGACCAACACTTCTTGGAGTCTGTGTATTGCAAATGTTGGGGGTGCTTTTTCTATTGTCATTCCCTGTTTGATAAATGAACTCTATGTACATCCAGCCACGTTGAGTGGGCGTCCACAATAAATAAGAATATTGAGCCTATGAAAGGAAATGGTCATAATCGAGTCCATGGTTTACCCAGCCATTGTCATGAATGTGGGGGAGCTGCTGGCAGTAAATTTTGTGCTTGTTGGCACTCTGGGCACTGCCCCACCAACGCAGCTATGTCTACATCCAATCCTGGCCACCAGACATAACTTCTTGCCAACATCTTCATTTTAGAAACCCCTGGTTAACTCTGGTGGTAACCTTTGCTTAGGACAACCAGTCTTGCTCCCATTAATAATGTGCTGTCCTCTATTGTGAGCTGGTCTCTCTGGGTCCAAAAAGGTTTCAATTCTGGTTGTACCGCCCTTTGGTTTCCCCCCATCACCACCAGCTGTTTCAGCATTGCCAAGATTGGATCTTTCTGGGTCGAATGTCTGATATTGTCAACTGTGACTGGAAATGTGTTTAGAAAATCTAACACCATTGTTGACTTGTCCAGTGGTGGTGTATCTGCCAGTGGGAGGCAGCTCAATGCATTCACATTTGTTACTTGGCCTTCCAGATGGTGTTCCGACTTGTAACTATACGCACTTAATATTAGAGCCTATTGCTAAATTTGGCCTGAAGCTATGGGTGGCACTGTCTTGTCTTCTTTAAGGAAATTGGCAGGGGTTTGTGGTCTGTTATTATTACAAGTTTATATCTGTAAAGGTATTGGTAGAACTTCCTGACTCCAAATATGACTGCTAAACCTTCCTTCTCTATCTGGACATATTTACACTCTATATTAGCCAAAGTTCTGGATGCCTATGCTATTGGGCGTTCCTCTCCATTAAGCCACCCATGAGCTAATACCACCCTGTTGCTGTATAGAGAGGCATCACCAGATTTCACTTGGCATCATAAAGTACCAACACCTTCGAGGATGACCACTATTTCTTCACTTCCCTGAAAGCTATGGCTTGGCCACTAGACCTTTCCAAGGCTGATACTTTTTAAATTGGTGCCAGGATGGAGGCCAGGTTATAGATGAACTTTCTGTAATAATTCGGCAGCCCAAGGAAAGACCTAAGACGTGGGAGCCAGGTCGCCTTTGTTCATCCTCATTTTGTCTTCCAACGGGTGTAACCTGGTCTTGTCCGCTCTGTAGCCCTAGTAATGTCACTTAGGTTGTCTGCAAAATCAATTTTTCCCTTCTAACATATACGCCCACCTGGGAGAAACTATGGACTATGTCTAACTTCTCTAAGTGCTCCTCATTGGTCTTCCCTGTTATTAGAAGAGAAATTTTCTCTTTGCTCTTTGTTCCAATCTCTTAAAGTTAGTCTTTAATCAGCCCTTAATTCTAGACCCCCCACAATGCTCAGAGTAGTAGATTTTAATTTGTCCTGTTCCACCATTTCATAATTTGAAATGCGTCTGCTATATTTAAAGTGCTTGCAATTTATGTTCTAGTTTTCTTTTTTAATATTCTCCTAAACATTGTTTTCTTGTAAGTCAACATATTAGCTTCTCTAAAGCCTCAAAGTCCTTGTCATTACAGCAAAAAGTATTCTAATTGAGGTCTTTTGAAGTTTTACATAGGGTCGTCCTCACTTCTTAGGGCAACAAGTGAATCAAACCCAATAACGAATATCTCCACAGTCTAAATGGACAACAGAAATGCAAAATATAAAACTTAAGTAACCAAACGTCTGGAAACAGAAGGTGCAAACTGAAACCTCAACAAAATGCAAGTCGATGTGCAACTTTATCACAAATCCTTGTGACAAATGTGGATTAAGGTTGCAATAAAGATTGTGGTTAGGTAGAAGCATAACTAGGCCCTCTTTCAAAGGTATAAGGTAGTAATCTTGAAAATGGTTAGAACATTGGAGACACTCAGTTCTGAGTCAAAGGGGACTATTTGGAATGAACATCTCCTTCTTCTAAATGGGTGGATAATGAGAGAGATGGACTTCAATAGCAGAGACACGATGCTTCTAATGAAGCCCTGAACAATTACTTTAACATTTTAATGTACAATTGGAAGAAATACTGTCTCATTCGTATTTGAATGTTAGACAACTTGAGCAAGCAGCTTAACTGCACTGATATGATCAAAAGGATGATAGAAGCAATGCAAAGTTAGAGTTGGGTTTCATTAGCATACACATGGATGCAAGCCTTTTGCTTTGGTTGAAGTCAGCAGAGGAAAGTATATAAACAAAATGAGAAGAACCAAAAATATATCTTTGATGACCACTGACTGTATTGGACAAGGTCTGGATAGTTCTATCTGAGGGAATTAATTAGATTGCTGGGGAAAGATGTTAACAAAGAATGAAATGGTCAAATATGACGAATAGGAAAGTGCCACAACTGCATTTCTGGAAGATGTTTGTTGTGACTTTAATCAAGAGGGTCATGGTGATGTGAACAGAATGATAATCAAGTTGAAGAATTTTGAGTGCAGAGTTGTGAAGAGCTTGAAGTAATATAATTATTATTGATATAAATAACACATTGATATAATGTTTTTTAGAGTTCAGATTTTAAATAACATGTATATTGGTGTGGGTTTACTTCTGCAAAGTGTATAAAATTAATTAGGTCATTCTTTCCAGAAACATTTTAAACAAGTATATGCATCTTGGAATGTTCATGAAGTTTTGTTTGTATTATGAGGGTTTACAACTGGAGAAAAAAAGTAAGCCATTAATTTATCAGAACTAGGATGAAGAACCTTTTTTTAAAATTTAGGTCAAAAGATTTTGGTCAGTCTCAAGGAGACTTGACCATGGTTAGAAATGAATATAACCTCTCCTTGGAAGGGAGCATGCTCAGAGCAGTTAAGAAAATAATCTACCTCAGAGGTAAGAGTGGTAGCTTGTGAAACTTCCAGACCTAGAGTGTTTGTTTAGAACTTTTAATATTATTAAAATGTAAGGATGTCTAAGCTCTCAGTTTTATGAACGATCAAGGAAAAAGCCTGACAACTGATCTGACCAGAACTGAGAAGAAACGGTTAAGTCAAACCTATAGATTCAACTGGGAAGGAATTGTTCTAGATTTTTGTGTAACTGTAAGATGATGGTTTTGTGGAATAGATAGAATTTTGTTTTCTTATTTGTTTCAAAATTATTCAAACTCTACTAGACGTAGGCAGTTTGTTTCTTTTTTACATGATAAATTTCTGTTTTGTTGTTAGAACCAAATCTGCAGCCTTGTATGCTTATGTTTCAGTGAAAGACTGCTACATTAACAGAAAAACTGAATATGGTCTCTCAGTCCAGAGTTAATTCTGTGATTTGATTTGTCCAATAGTAACATCAGCTGGGATTGTAGAATGAGACAGGAAGCTATGACTCGAAAGACAAAACATTACATGCGCAAAATAAAAATATGAAGTACCTAAACGTATGCATGGACTATTATGTGAGTGTTAGCTGAGTTTATTGGCAGTGCTTCTGCCTCAAAGCTAGAATATTATGAGTTTAACATCCATTCCAGAGTCGTGTACACTGAATCCAAGGTGGTGCTTCACAGCAGTGCTGAATGCATTACAACATTTGGAAGGTTCTGGTTTTCAGAGTCAGTGGAGAGTTACCATCAAGGCCAGTATGTCATCTCTGATGATTGTGAAATATCCCCCAGCACGATTGAAAGAAGAGAGTGCAGAGTTGTCCTGGTGTCCTGGTCAATATTTATCCCTCAACAGACAATGAAAACGAATGATCTTTTTGCTTATTTCACCGTTGTTTGTAGTACATCGTTGTGTACAAGTTAGTTGTTCTGCTTCCTACGTTAAACCAGTAAATACACTTTAAAAATATGTCATTGGCTATAAAGTTCATTGGGGTCTCTGGAAGTCATGAAAGCTGATATAAGAATGTCAGTTCTTTCTTTACACAATGCTAAACTACTCTTTAGTGTGTAATTTGTCAAACTTTTCTCTTGCAGTTAATAATGGTTATCAAAATCACCTTATTGTGTTATAGAGAGAAGTTTGCATTCTTGGCATAATATAAATGAGGTACACAAGAACACACAGGAATGTTCGAACTAGAAAATACCCGACGGCTCAGTTAGCTTAGCCATTGTTTAGTTCCATGTTCAGGACCTGATCAGCCTATTTTCACCTCTTTGGCACCAAGCCCATGTTCCTTCTATTCCCTACTGAATCAGGTATCTGTCTCTTTTTTTCAATGCTTCAGTTCATTCTGTGTTTTATATTGTCTTGATGTTGGGTGTTTTTCATGAGTACCATATATCTTTGAATCACACCCGCTGATCCTCTAAAGCTCCCCACCCATGCAGTCACCTTATCCTGCCTCACTTGTCTTTCTTCATGAACAGAAAGAAGAATGTAGTTGGTAAAAATTTTACAGAACAGTTGATGGGGGGGATGAATTACAGACATATGTTGTGGCTCCATGCACATACATCTCTAATTAAGCCATAACGAGTCATTATATCAGTTATGAAATATAATGTGTACGGAACTTCCTCAGTCTAGAGCAAATTATGCTTTGGTAAATATACAGTAAAAGCACACAAAGGAATGTAGTAATCATCTGCAAATATTGAGAAACTAAAATTCAGTAGAGAATGCTACAAGTGCCAGACTCGCTTCCAAATAACAATGCATTCCAACATTCCATTCATGGTGCATAAGTACATAAAGCTGCAGATAGAGTAGGTCTAATGGAAACTAGTCTCAAAGGACAATCATAAAGTGTTAACCTGTTATTATTGAGATTCATGTTGCCTTTGGAATCCTTGGTTATAGTTTACTGGTCAATTCCAGCTCATCCTTGTGTGCAAATTCAGTTGGAGTAATTTTAACACATGCATTTGCTGCACATTACTTCCAATCACATTATTACTAGATTTAAGCATAAGACTGATTATGTTGAGCCAGTTTGATCTAATAACCAGTCAGATTCTCATTATGCAACTATCCAGTGTTTGTATGTATTGGACTAATTATGGTCTGAGGGCAGAATTCTGAAGTCACATGTTATGCAACCAGTAAAAGCTAGAAATGGTTTCTGTACACAGTGATTAATGTCTGCTTTTGTTGTCCTCTTCTCCAGATTCGGACATGGTTGTTGAGTTTTGTCCTGGGATATTTTTAAAGTGATTTACCAAAGCACTTCATATTTGTTACTTTTCTTTCTGTTGAATTCATCATTTCCCTTTAGTACCTAACCATTGCAAATAAATTGGAGTTAAATGTTTTATCCAAAGGGCAGTCTTCCAACAGTGCAGCACTCGGTCAGCACTGGACTGGAGTGTCAACCTATAGTGGACAAGAATCTTTTTGACTGAAGGACAAGATGGCAGCAACAACTTTGGCACATTCATTAACGCATTTATATTAACATGTTGAATATTGGGCTGCCAGAAAAAAAAATGTTGTTTATCACAAATGTGTATGAACAGACTTCATGAGCATACAACTTTGCATTGTAACTAATCTTTGCAAGACAGCAGGAAGAAAGGCAACACAAATCATTGGCTGAGGACAGCATCAACCACAGCCCAACAACAGATAATTAGAAATGTATGGATGGGACATCACAAACTGGGGGTGTCTAATATGTCAGCGTGTGCCCCCAAAGTACACCGAGGAGGTACAACATTAAATTTTACTTTGATATTCTAATTTGCTGAAACTTGCAATATGCATACTCAAACTGCTTTCAGACATACAAATGACAAGTCTGTAATTGTTTTTGGCTAAAGACAGGGCATACCAGACAGTAAATATGGTGTTAGTCAGTTAAATCAGATTGCTGCTAAATTTGGGTTCATGCTCTGAACATGCAAACAGAGCAGGGACAGATGTTGGAATCTCTTGTTCATAGAGGATGGCAGTTTCTTACAGAAAGAAGGAAGGGCTTGAACTTATGTAATGCTTTTCATGTTGGTTTGATTAACAAATTAAACAAGAGAAAGTGAGGACTACAGATGCTGGAGATCAGAGTCAAAAAGTCTGGCGCTGGAAAAGCACAGCTGGTCAGGCAGCATCCGAGGAGCTTATGATGAAGAGCTTATGGTTGAAACACCAACTTTCCTGCTCCTCAGATGCTACAGACCGGCTGTGCTTTTCCAGCACCACACTTCTTGACTCTAACAAATTAACAGCCAATTTGTACTCATAAAATGTCCACAATAATCAGGACACCAGGGGAGCTAGAAAAGCACCACATGCTTATTTTCATCTCATTGATCAGGCAAAAATCATTCAAAATCAAGATCCAGACAATATAGCACTCCCACAGCAAAGGACTGAAATGTCAGCATACAAACATACAAAATAGTAGAATTTGATTCCATACGACTGCTCACTCATTCAATATGATCATGGCTAACCTTGTAGTGTTCCAAATTCCACATTCCTATCAACCCAGATAAACCTTGATTCCCTTGCCTCACATAAATCTATCCATTTCTGTGTTAAAAGTCTTTGATGATCTTGCCTCCACTACCTTCTGAGGCAGAGTTCCAAAGTTGCATGACTGTTTGAAAGAACAGCATTCTCCTCATCTCTGTCCTAAAAGACCCTGATTTTAAAGCAGTGCCATATGCAAGAGGAAGCATCGTTTCCAATTCCAATTTGTCAAGACTTCAATCAAGTCATTTATCATGCTTCCAAACTCCAGAGCAACAAACCAGTCCTGTCCAACCTAACCTCATAAAACGACATACCCATCCTGGCTATCTATCTAGTATCAACCTCCTCTGAACTGCCTCCAGTGTAATTACACTCTTCTTTAAATAATGAGTCCAAAGTTACAAGCAATATTGTGCTGTTGTCATACCGATATCCTGTATGAGTGAAGCATAGCACCCTTATTTTTAAATTCAGCTTCTCTTATAGCAAAGGATAGCATCCCATTATCCTTTCTGATTACATGCAGAATCTGCATACTAACTTTTTCTGACCTGTATCCCTCTAGGTCTTGGATTTCTGCTATCCTTCTCTGCTTGAGTAATACACTGCTTTTTCCATCTCTCTGCCAAAATAAACAACTTCAGACTTTCTGACATTATCCATCTGCCCAACATTCTCTTTAAGCTGCGCACTAATGCAGCCACTCCAACATTCCACGCACGCGATTGGCATGGCACGCTGATTGCAGAATTAACTTCCGGTTTGAGACATCGATACCACTCATGTACCTCGGAGGTCCTCACAGTCAGAAAGAAAATTTGAGACAATACGGTCTGCCAGACATTTGACCACTCACTTAGCCATATACCTGTCAGTCTGTTATCGCTTTTATGTCTTTTTCACAGCCTGCATTCCTGCCTATCTTTGTGTCATCTGCAAATTTAGCTACAATACCTTCTCTCCCTTATATGGTCTTGGTGTAAATTGTAAAAAGTTGATACTCCAACACAGACCCTGCAGGACTTCACTTATCAAATTCTGTTAATCAAACATATGCATATGCATTTATGCATACTGTCTGTTTTCTATCAGCCAACTAATCTTCTATCTATACTAATATCCTACCTCCTAACTATGAGCTTTTATTTTTCCACAACACTTTTCAATGTAGAATCTTATCTAATGCCTTCTGAAATCTAGGTAAAGGACAACAGCTAGCTCATCTTTATCACAGCACAGAATTCCTTCAAAAAGTCTAATAAACATGGTTTCCACTTCAGGAAGTGATGTTGCATCTTTGCAATTCCCTTGCATTTATCTAAGTGCCAGCAATGACTTCTTAAATGATCAATTCTGACTTTCTCCATAACAGAGCTCAAGCTAACTAGCCTATAGTTTGCAGTTTTCTACTTACCACCCAACTTGAATGGAGAGGTTATACTGTTTTTGTTACTTTCCAGTTTGATGGTATCTTCCCTGAATATAAGAAATTTCAGACAATTATCCCTAATACAGCTAGTACCTGCATAGTCACCTCTTTTGAGACTGGACTTAGAGACTTGTCAGCCTAGACTCTATCACTAAGTTCATCTCATCCTTCTACCTCTGATTTCCAGTTGTTACTTGAATTTCTTTGTGTCAATTATTGTGATAACAGAAGCAAGATACTGACACATTTTATCTGTGATTTCCATTTTATCTTTTATTAACATTTCATTCTCACACTCCAGATAATCAACACTCATTTATTTATTATATTTTATTTATTCTTGTCTTTTTTAAGTACCTGCAGAAGCTCTTGCTAATCAATTTTACATTCATCGCGTCTTCCCCTCATACTCAAATTTCTTTGTCCTGATTAACATTTCAGTCATTCTCTGCAATTCCTTACATTCTGACCAATCATCTGACCTGCTATTCACCTTTTCACAGTTAGATGATTTTTCCTTAAGTTTGATACTTTCCCCAAATTCTTTAGTCAATATAAGGGCAAGTTAGCTAGTAATATAAAAGAAGATTGCAAGAGCTATTTTTAGTTGTATAAAAAATAAGAGAGAGGCAAAAGTGGACAATGGACCATTTGAAAATGAGGCTGGAGAAGTAGTAATGGGGAACAAAGAAATGACAGAAGAACTAAGTAAGTACTTTGCATTAGTCTTCATGATGGAAGATGCCAATAACGTACCAGATATTCAAGGGAGTCAGGGGACACAGGTAAGTGCAGTAGCATCACTAAGGAGAAGATGCTGGGGAGGCTGAAAGATCTGAAGGTAGACAAATCACCCAGACCAGTATTCTATACTCCAGAATTCTGAAGGAGATTGCTGAGAAGGTTGTACAGGCATTGGTGGTGATTTATCACGAATCATTGGAGTCAGGGAAGGTCCGAGATGACTGAAAACTAACACCCCTGATTAAAAAGAGAGGGAGACAGAAGACAGGAATTTATAGGCCAGTTAGTCTGAATTCAGTCTTTGTTAACATTTTAGAGTCCATTCATAAGTGTGAGATTCAGAGCACTGGAAATGTATGATGAAATAGGACTGAGTCCGTTTTTGTCAAGCGGAGGTAATGCCTTAGAAATCTGTTAGAATTCTTTGACGAAGTAATGATCAAGTTTGACAAAGGATAACCAGTGGATTTCAGAAAATGTTTGACAAAGTGTCACACAGGAGGCTACTAAGTAATTTAAGAGCACATGGTGTTAGGGGCAAGGTATTGGCATGGATAGAGAATTGGCTGACTAGAAGAAGGCAGATAGTGGGGATGAATGGATCTTATTCTGGATGGTAGGCAGTGACTAGTGGAGTTCCACAGGGATTAGTATTGGGACCACAACCATTCACATTGTATATTAATGATCTGGATAATGGTACTGAGGGCATTTTTACTAAGTTTGCAGATGACACAAAGTCGATGGATGGACAGGTAATGTTGAAGAAATGTGGAGACTGCAGAAGGTCTTCAACAGTCTAAGTGAGTGGGCAAGGAAGTGGCAGATGGAATACAATGTGGGGAAGTATGAGGTTATGTACTTTGGTAGGACAAATAGAGGCATGGACTATTTTCCAAATGTGGAAAGCTTTGGAAATCTGAAGCACAAAAGGACTTGGGAGCCCTAGTTAATGATTCTTTAAAGGTTAACATGCAGTTTCAGTTGGTGGTTTGGATGACATGCAATTTTGGCATTCATTTCAAGACATCAAGAAAACAACAACAGAGATGTACTGCTGAGGGTGTATCAGGCTCTGGTCAGGTTTGAAATATTGTGAGCAGTTTTGTGCCCCATAGCTAAGGAAGGATTTGCTGGTCTTGGAAGGGTCCAGGGAAGGTACTTAAGGATGTGCCCAGGGATGACGGGCTTGTCATATGAGGAGTGGTTGAGGATTCTGAGCCTGAACTTGATGGAGTTTAGAAGGAAGAGGGGGGATCTGATTGAGATTTATAGAATACTGAGAGGCCTAGATAGAGCTCCAACCTCAAATGAGACCAAATAAGCCATTACAGAAAAAGAGCTTTTGGCTGTTGTGAATGAATGTGAGACGTCCCATATATATCTCTTAGGCAGATGGTTCATAGCAGAGTGATCATCGTCCACAGATCGAAAAGAAACTTCTTCATAAAGTACTCGCAAGACAGAGGTTCCTATTGAGAGTTCGATATTACAATTACATTCTGAAAACAAGCCAGGAGGAGGAATGCTGCTGGCAGATACCCTGCCTCAGTAGTCACCACAGAAGTTAGAAAATTTAGATATAAATATTTATGACCTAATAAATGTAACACACCAAAACTGAACCAAATTGGAGGTGAGACCAGTAAAGACAAAAGGGTGCTAATACTGTCTCAGTGAGAGACCCAAGGATGGCTTGATTAGATATTGGCAGATACAGCCAGCAATAAAGCTATACTGGTCTACCAAAGATGTCATCTCACTGGAAGGTAGCGTTACTGCTAGCCTTATCCAGAAATAATTCATGAAGAACTTCTTCAGAAGATGTATGAGGACCTAATGGGGATTTTCTTCATTCATTCATCGGATGTGGGCAACATTAACTGGACCAACATTTATTGTTCTTCCCTAATTACCCTTGAGAAGATGGGGTGAGCTTCCTTCTTGAACCACTGTAGATCTTGTGGTGTAGAAACACCTACATTGCTGGTAAGATGGAGTTCCAAGATTTTGACCCAAAATTAGAAGGAATGGTGATGCATTTCCAAGTCAGCATGGTGTATGGCTTGGAGGGGATCTTGCAGGTGATAGTGTCCCCATGTACCACTGCACTAATCCTTCTAGGTGATAGAAGTTATGGATTTGGAAAGGACTGTTGAAGGGACCTTGTTGAGTTATTGCAGTGCATGAAAATGTGTTGCTGGAAAAGTGCAGCAGGTCAGGCAGCATCCAAGGAGCAGGAGAATCGACGTTGCGGGCATGAGCCCTTCTTCAGGCATTCCTGAAGAAGGGCTCATGCCCAAAACGTCGATTCTCCTGCTCCTCGGATGCTGCCTGACCTGCTGCGCTTTTCCAGCAACACATTTTCAGCTCTGATCTCCAGCATCTGCAGTCCTCACTTTCTCCTAGAGTGTCAGGAGACATGTTCCAGGACACCTACGTAATATAACTTTCTTATCATAGAATTCCTACAGTGTGGAAGCAGGCTATTCAGGCCATAGTGTCCACACTAACCCTCTGAAGAGCATCTCACCCAGAGCCACCCTCTACCCTAACCCTGTAACGCTGCATTCCCCATAGCTAATTCACCTAACCTAGACATCCCTGGACATTATTGGCAATTTATCACGGTCATTGTATCTAACCTGCACATCTTTGGACTGTGGGAGGAAACCAGAGCATCCTAAACAAACACACGCAGACATGGAGAGAACATGCAAACTCCAGACAATCGCCAAAAAATGGAATCAAACCCAAGTCCCTGGCACTGTGATGCATCCCCTTATGAGACAGCATAGCAAAACACTGACAAACACAAAGATCTTCAACCTTTCCAATTCTAAAGTCTGATTATATCTAACAAATAAGAACCAGAAGACATAAATTATTCTTTCACTGCTGACCAAAACCTGGCTATTTTTGATCATGGCTACAATGTTATTCCAGAGTGAATTATTCAAGTTTACTTGGTATTAAATCCTGTTTTCAATAATGGGAAAGAAGGTTGAGTGGGAATATTTACTTTTCAAACTTCTCACTCAAAACATATCTGGGAAATAGTATCCAGAGCACCAAACAGCTGCTAACATATACCCCAGAGTGAGTCAGCTCCACACATGAATAAGACCATCCAAGGCGCAACTATTCTAAGTCCAAAAGGACAGGAAACTCAACTGGTCAGTGTCTGAGCAGCCACAATATTCATTTTAACATAACAGTCCAAGTAGCTATATTCAGAAGCCGATTTAAAACTAATTGCTGAGAAATGTATCTGGAGATTGCCAAATAATTATTCCTGGGATCCTGCCAAATTTATTACATTCAAAAACAGATTCAGGTATTTCCTCGGGCTCTTCACTGTTTGGAAATACATTTTAACATTTTGAAATGGAGCAGATTGATAAAAAATCGTTCCAGACTCAAAATGTTAACCCTGTTTCTTTCTCCACAGATGTTGCCAGACTTACTACGTTTCCCCAGCATTCTCTGTGTTTGTTTCAGATTGCTATCTCTATCTGTCAAGTGACTCAGAGAGACAAATATAAGGGGGGTGGGGGCAAATGTACATCAACCCAAACTCATAGTTTCTTTACTTTTCAGCTGTATGCCTTTGTTTCAGTGATTATTCTAAATTATAAACTTGTGTTCATTTTTGGTAAACTTCTTTTCATTCTTATTTTTTTGCAAGCTGGCACAATGCAGATGAATGGCAAGCAACACACTTTGTGGATGGTGTCTGAGGTAACAGGCATCATGTGAATAATGCTGAAAAATGTGTTGCTGGGAAAGCGCAGCAGGTCAGGCAGCACCCAAGGAGCAGGAGAATCGACATTTTGGGCATAAGCCCTTCTTCTGCTCCTTGGATGCTGCCTGACCTGCTGCGTTTTTCCAGCAACACATTTTTCAGCTCTCATCTCCAGCATCTGCAGTCTTCACTTTCTCCATCATTTGAATAGTGGCAGTTTTCTAGCCTTGGGTGTTTTTCATCTTGAGAATTAAGTCTTCAGCATTGTATGTGCCTTCATACAATTTGACTTCTGTCTTCAAAAGTAATAGAGCATCAACTTAAATTGTCTTTGAGACTGAAATTATTAAACAGTTAAAAAAAAACTAATAGGAACATAGGAATTAGGAGCAGCAGTAGGCAATTCAGCTCTTCAAGCCCACTTGCCATTTAACATGATCATAATTGATCTTCTCTTGGTTTTAACTCCACTTTCCTGCCTGCTCCCCATCGTCCTTTATCCTACTTTATACTATTTTTCATCAGAAACGTATTTCTTTTTTGAATCCATTGATTGATTCTGCCTCCACTGTACTCTGGGACGGTGAGATCCACAGATTCACAACCCTCTGAGGGAAGTAGTTTCTCCTCATCTCGGTTTAGAACCTAATTCCTCTCACTTTATATTTATGCAGTTAGTACAATGCCAGAAAAGAATAATATATGATCTCAAATTCTAATTCGAACCATTAGTGAATTATAAATTGAACCAATTACCTTGTCTGTAAATATGTTAAACTCTGTCTCAAGATTTACCAAAGATTTAATATATCCATCAACATTGTAATAGGATAAATCTTGTATAAAATCCTGATGAAAGATATAGCTATTAAATCAAAACTTGTAAGAAAATAAAAGCAAAATAATGCAAATACCAGAAAACTAAAGCAAATGCTGGAGAAACTCAGTGTACCCGGGAGGTCCCATATGTCTCTTCTTGTTGGAAGAAAATAAATTGCAGATAGTGAAGTAAGAAAAATAATGATGCTTTATTTCATTACATAATGTTAATGAAATTCTTGATCAAATTTTTATCCCTATACTGGCGGGGTAGTCTGCTATATTATCCATAACTTAAAATCGTGATTCCCTGTTATGTTAATTGGAATCACATGACAGGTTTTATAACTACTTTTTGTCCTGGATCTATTAAAGAAGGCAATGCTGATAATTGAAAAAAATTCCTAAAATGAACATTTGTTTACATCAAACACTGCCTGATCGGTTATAATATGGTTAGATACTGGTTCTCAAATGTCTTTGTTTTAGGACCCAATCTCAAATTGCTCAGTACTGTAATGACAGAACCCCGTCTAAATTATAATAGCTTATAATGCTCTTACTATGAGAGTATTCTACATGTGAGAAGTGTTTTAGTAATGCTTAAGAAAACAGTCATGTACTCAGGCTTCAATGAGATGTGTGCCTGCTACTGAATACAGAGCTGTCTGCCCTTGAATTCTGCCATTCCCATCTCAGAAATCTGTGGATCGCGGTTTGAAAAGAATTGAATTAAAGTATCTGCACGCTGCCCAAAAACAATAGAAGTTTACTTCATACTGTACTTATTTAACTGCTGTGTGCATTTGACAACTGGAAATTAAGTTCACACTACAATGTTTAGAGCCAAAGAGATAAATTCATCCCAATACTTAAGGCAGAATTTAGGCTCAAAATCCCAGAAACCACAAAATATGTTAACCAACTCTACCATCTAATTTTCTCTTCACCCTCAAAAATGTTGAAATCCTGAAGAAATGTCAATGTACAAGTTAAGAAATTCTATCAAATGAATAGTTATAGTCGCACCCTTACAGTAAATACCAACCTGTTAATTATTTATCTAGCTTCCAGACTCTTACCAGTGTAAACATGCTTACCTCCAAAATCACTCCTAAATTGTCCTTTAGCAGTAAGTCAGCAGGTTTTGATAGAAATTTGATTTTGTTTTCTAATCTTAACCCTTGAAAGGGAATATTTCAGCACCAATAACAAAATAAAGCTGATTGTAATAATTGTTATTGTTTTATTCAAAAATACCGGGAATTAAGAAAAGAATCTTTGGTTCAATACAGTTTTCCAACTTTACTTCAAAAACATTTCAACATTAGGAAATAACAATGTTTATAAAATACACAGACAACTGAAAGTTATTTTAATATTTAAGGGGATATATATTCCTAATCTGTAATTTTCCACATTAAAGATGCATTGCAAATAGATACATGTCAACGTTTATACAAATGACAGTGGGCAATCCCTGATTACCTCAAACAGGAAGACCCGTGCATTACTTATTACAAGCAATTGATATCATATGTGAAAGAACTGTGTTTTAGAAAAAGGTCATATTTGTCTCTGAGTGTGATTATAAACACTGAACATTATAAAATAAACATAAAGTAAGAAATCTCCAGAGGCAGTCTCACTATCTTAAGCACTTAAAATATAATTGGGCCAAACTTTACATATTATCCTGTTTCAATCAATGTGTAGAAAACATCATTGGGCTTGAAGGGGTCACTGATCCTGGCAAACCAAGGGATCTGAATTAATACTTGTGTAAACATTCATGGAGATGCAAACAGTTTATCTCCGTAATTTCTCAAAGCTACACACAAACGGCACAAAGAGGAATAAAGCATGAAATGCTGTTAAATATAATCCTCCACAATTATTTACCTGCTAAAGCACTTATTAAAACTTTGTGTCAATAAAGTTGTTTGTGATCATCTATCATAGAAAAATAAGCAGCTACCGGTTTGATCTAACTTGCTCAAAAGGTTATCCACCTTTAGGCTAGCCATTTCTTCACTCTGAATAAACAATAATTCTATGCCTAGGTGAGCAAAAAGCATTTTACATAATTAAAACTGGTGTGTATTCGAGCCGATGATTTAATAAAACATTAACTTCCTTATAGCCTTACTCAGACCATAACATCATAATATTTAACAACAGACTAAAAACATTTCCTTAAAAAAAAGCCAATTTTACCATTTCCCTTCTCATCATTTCCTTTATCCCATTATCTCGAGAAAATCAATTAAGCTACATTCTTAAACTAACAGATTAGTTGAGCTGCCTATTTAGCATCCCATTCGGTTGGTTTTAAATGGGAGGGGGTAAAATATGATCCAATCTTTCTCAGAGGATTGAGATGCCCACCTAATTAATGCAGCATTGATGATTCATTTTGTGTATCTTCTCTTTTTGAGCCTCTCAAGCAGTGTTCTAAGAACTGTGCACAACTAGATTTTTTTTAACATAGTCATAAACTTCACAAATGCTCCCACTTGTAATCTCCATTAAACAACATGACTGTATTAAAAAAGCAGTACTTTTAAGTTTTCATCACAATTTATTTAAAACTTACGAATTTCTTCAGTAGGGAAACTCTTGATGTGTAATAGTTTAGATTAATTCAGTTCCTGTTATAGTGGTTTCGGAATAATGATGTTGACCGTGAACAAATTTTAAATTAACTTTAAAATAAATTGTTATGCCTTTTTAGATTCATTCAGGATTTTCTTCTTTGAAATGGACTCAGCATACAATCTAAATGTCAGAATCATAAACCTAATTGTCAAATAATTGGACTTTCCCTGTATCTGAAAGATAAAGAGCCACTTAATATTAAGGCTATGAACATTTTTTTCACATTGAGAAAAAAGAACGAACATCAGTTTGGTAAAATATATTTTATTTGTTTCTTCATAATAAGAAACAGTATGCTTTTGTTCAATATCCTAGAAAGAAACATTTTATCTGTGTAAAATTAATTTTTTGTTGTACATACCACAAAATACTTGATTTACTTTTTTTTTACACATTAACTATTCTAAAGTACAATATTATCAGAAGAAATTTGCTAATATCCGTACTTTTGAATGCAGGCTGAATAAAACTCAACCACATTGACTATTACAATAGCTAACCACCATTTCAAGGTATAAATTTACCCTTCGGAAGACAATGGATTGGATATGCTGTCATGTTACACATGGGGCAGAACTGAACAGATATGTGATTCATATTTATGGCAAAACTGCTATAGAGCACTTTGCTGCTGCCTCAGTGCATTAGACATCATAGCATGTTACAAATAGCTTCCATTTTGTACTTGAACAATTGTAGTTACTGAAAGGTGGTACCTTGGATGAGATTTTCTGCTTTTAAAAGCAAAAATGACTTTACTTTCAAAAGACAAAAACCTGAATCTATGGGTTTAAACAGGATACCATGCAAAGTGAGAACCTTAAAAAACAAAATTTTTTAAAAATGTGAAAAATTGTGCTTTGTTCATTAACAAAAATTCTAACTAACCTTACTAGATCAGTGTAGTTGTAGGCTAAATAGCAAACATGTTGATTGAAGCTCACCTTTCTTTTGAAAAAGGCAGCACATTGTTCATAGCTCAACACAGAAATGAGTTTGAATAACATCATTGAAGATCTCATCATCATGACTGTTGTGGTTTTGATTTCTTGCTCAAGGCTTGAAACGGCACTATGATCCAGTGAAGATTTGAAAATAGTCAAATCCCACAGGAACACATAATAAGTCATGCTTTCATACAGGCTGTCCTCCTGCTTTAGATTTTATTACTTTTGAAATGTGCAGACACAATTTGAGTTGAGTTTCAAGCCATTTTACTTGCACAATCCTTTTTCTGCACAAATCAATATTTAGATTTGAGCTAACTGGTTCAGGCAGCAATATGACATGCTGCATTTTGAATTAAGGGCATCACTTCTCCCTGTTATTTCATAACCATGTTACATTTTCAGAATTCAATTAATATTTCTGCAAAAACAAGTAGAATCATGAAGTTAACTATGTAATGACAACACCATGGAGATGTGAGTGCCTGCAGGATTACAGATGGCCTCTGAAAGTACTAGACAACTCAATTTTTACAGTAATCATACAAAGCCATTTATGGCAGTCTCACTGCTGGTCATCATCAAATGATTGTAACTATTTTTCCTGTCATAGGGGTTATGGGTATTAGGGTTAAAGAGATGAGGAAAATGTTCAATCCAGAGGTCAAAACCCAAATAATCAAATTTAACAATATGAATGTCTAAATAAAATGGGGAGTGGAAAAATGTCTTGCCAATTTTAGCCATAAGTTGATGAGGAGGAAGACAGTTCAGGCATATTTTGAATCAGTGTGGGCATTTCAATTTGCACCAACTCTGCAGAGTGATGAGCTAATCTAGTGTTATGCTGTGGACTGAACAGAACATGGGCTTTATGATTAACCAGCGAAGACAAAACAAGGACTCATGCAGCATGATACTGGTAATTTGTTGTTCATTAGAGGACTTAAATATATTTGAGATAACTAATGATTTTAAACAAGATATGGCAACAGGTTGAATATTTTCCCCTTCTTGTTAATAGGCAAACAAGATTTTATGTTCAACATTTTTGTGCAGCTTTTGCGCTGACTTGTACCATCTGACCACATTTTGTTTTTTTGGCATACTCACAGCAAGAATGTTCTGCATGAAGCCAATGTAGACAGGCAAGGAGACAAATGCTCAGTTGTTAGACCCTATGAACACTGAATACCCGTAACAAAAAGTTGTGCTTTTGGATAGTAAATCTTAAAAATCGATGAATGACAGCACCATCAATGAGCAATGTAAGTAAAAACTGTGGAATGTTAGAAGATATGGGCTGATCTATGTACAGTGTGGTTAGGCAGCTTAGTGAATTAATTGCTTAAGAATTAAAAATAAATTATTATAAAATAGATTTCTGTACAAGTTACATATATATATAGCAATAAATTCACATGTCTTTTTTGTAATTACATGAGGTTAAATTGACCTTAGTCCCAGCCAAAATTCTGTCCTGTCATTTGGTAAAACTTCATGTTGAAAGGCCGGTAAAAGTCTCTCAGCCTCTGGACCACCTCTGAGTCAATGTTGGGATGGGTTCTGCCTTTAGTTTTGCCCAGACAGTGGGGCTTGCTGCTGCCCTCTGGCTTCTTCAAGCAGGGGAAGCCCTTCGTCTTGTTGAAATAGAAATGTTTGTCGGTGATGATTCTCTTCAGACCCAGAAAGTCTTGTACTTTGCCTAATTCTCCAGCTGGGTCACTGATCAGCCTCTCACCACTCACAAACAGAATCTGGTGCATTGGGAAGTACTGTAGCCAATTCTCCAGGTGCTTGGCATAGATGCCAATCTGAATAGCACTCCATGAGGTGTCGATCAGGCCTGTAGTCCTATTTTTGAAGGTCAGGCTCTCAAAACTGGGAATATCCGGTTTCTTTGAGAGAGTTTGTGTATAGTCAGAAATCGCCCTTGTGACAGGATCCCGAACCACCACTATTAGCTTGGCATCCTTGGACATTGCATAGATTCGGGCAGCTACCTCCTTCGTAACAAAGTAACTTGGTGTTTTCTCCATGGTGATTTGTCCATCCAGTGTTCTAGGCATCAGATCCCTAAGTAAAAAGAAAGATATTTGGATGAAGAGAACCATTTCAAAAATAACTCTAGGTTAAAAAAGTCACAAAATCATTATAAAAAATGCTTGACAAATGTAATTATGTAGAATATATGTAGTGCTGCTAATACAGCCTTGTGGCTTGACAGTTGATTCTTCTTAGCCTCAAAAACTGCACTTGCTGGTTCCTCATTGGAAATAAACTAATGTTAATAGAAACAGCTATACATTTAACTCAAGCAAAAGGGATTCTGGGCTAAATTGTCTCGGAAGGGGGAAAGAGGATGAGTAGATAGACCTTCTTTACAACTTTGATGGACTTGCATATTGAATTATGCAGGCGGTTTAAAAAAAGAGCTGAAAATGTGTTGCTGGAAAAGCGCAGCAGGTCAGGCAGCATCCAAGGAGCAGGAGAATCGACGTTTTGGGCATGAGCCCTTCAGGAATGAGGAGAGTGTGCCAAGCAGGCTAAGATAAAAGGGAAGGAGGAGGGACTTGGAGGAGGGGCGTTGGAAAAGCGATAGGTGGAAGGAGGTTAAGGTGAGAGTGATAGGCCCGAGTGGGGGTGGGGGCGGAGAGGTCAGGAAGAAGATTGCAGGTTAGGAAAGTGGTGCTGAGTTCAAGGGTTGGGACTGAGACAAGGTGGGGGGAGGGGAAGTGAGGAAACTGGAGAAATCTGATTTCATCCCTTGTGGTTGGAGGGTTCCTAGGCAGAAGATGAGGCGCTCTTCCTCTAGCCGTTGTGTTGCTATGGTCTGGCGATGGAGGAGTCCAAGGACCTGCATGTCCTTGGTGGAGTGGGAGGGGGAGTTGAAGTGTTGAGCCACGGGGTGGTTGGGTTGGTTGGTCCGGGTGTCCCAGAGGTGTTCTCTGAAACGTTCCGCAAGTAGGCAGCCTGTCTCCCCAATAAAGAGGAGGCCACATCGGGTGCAGCGGATGCAGTAAATGATGTGTGTGGAGGTGCAGGTGAATTTTGTGGCGTATATGGAAGGATCCCTTGGGGCCTTTGAGGGAAGTAAGGGGGGAGGTGTGGGTGCAAGTTTTGCATTTCCTGTGGTTGCAGGGGAAGGTGCCGGGAGTGGAGGTTGGGTTGGTGGGGCGTGTGGACCTGACATGGAAGTCACGGAGGGAGTGGTCTTTTCGGGACGCTGATAGGGGAGGGGAGGGAAATATATCCCTGGTATTGGGGTCCGTTTGGAGGTGGCGGAAATGACGACGGATGATACGATGTATATGGAGGTTGGTGGGGTGGTAGGTGAGGACCAGTGGGGTTCTGTCCTGGTGGCAATTGGAGGGGCGGGGCTCAAGGGCGGAGGAGCGGGAAGTGGAGGAGATGCAGTGGAGAGCATCGTCGATCACGTTTGGGGGGAAATTGCGGTCTTTGAAGAAGGAGGCCATCTGGGTTGTTCGGTATTGGAACTGGTCCTCCTGGGAGCAGATCCGGCGGAGACAAAGGAATTGGGAATATGGGATAGCGTTTTTACAGGGGACAGGGTGGGAGGAGGTGTAGTCTAGGTAGCTGTGGGGGTCGGTCGGTTTATATTAAATGTCCGTGTTGATTCGGTCGTCCGATATAGAAATGGAGAGGTCTAGGAAGGGGAGGGAGGAGTCTGAGACGGTCCAGGTAAATTTGAGGTCAGGGTGGAAGGTGTTGGTAAAGTGGATGAACTGTTCGACCTCCTCGTGGGAGCACGAGGCAGCGCCGATACAGTCACCGATGTAGCGGAGGAAAAGGTGGGGTGTGGTGCCAGTGTAACTGCGGAAGATGGACTGTTCCACATATCCTACGAAGAGGCAGGCATAGCTGTGGCCCATGTGGGTGCCCATGGCTACTCCTTTGGTTTGGAGGAAGTGGGAGGATTGGAAAGAGAAATTGTTCAGAGTGAGGACCAGTTCAGTCAATCGAAGGAGGGTGTCAGTGGAAGGGTACTGGTTGGTACGTCGGGAAAGTAAGAAGCGGAGGGCTTTGAGTCCTTCGTGATGGGGAATGGAGGTGTACAGGGACTGGATGTCCCTGGTGAAGATAAGGCGTTGGGTACCGGGGAAGCGAAATCATGGAGGAGGTGGAGGGCGTGGATGGTGTTCTGAATGTCCAAGGAATTCTTGGACTAAGAGGGACAGGACCGTGTCAAGGTATGCAGAGATGAGTTCGGTGGGGCAGGAGCAGGCTGAGACAATGGGTCGGCCGGGGCAGTCAGGTTTGTGGATTTTGGGCAGGAGGTAGAAACGGCCGGTGCGGGGTTGTGGGACTATGAGGTTGGAGGCGGTGAATGGGAGATCCCCTGAGCTGATGAGGTTATGGACTGTCTGGGAGATGATGGTTTGGTGGTGGGAGGTGGGGTCATGGTCAAGGGGGCAGTAGGAGGAGGTGTCCGCGAGCTGGCGTTTAGCCTCAGCGGTGTAAAGGTCGGTGCGCCAAACTACTACCGCGCCTCTCTTGTCTGCCGGTTTGATAGTGAGGTTGGGATTGGAACGGAGGGAGTGGAGGGCTGCACGTTCCGAAGGTGAGAGGTTGGAGTGGGTGAGAGGGGTGGAGAGGTTGAGGCGGTTAATGTCGCGGCGGCAGGTGGCTATGAAGAGATCGAGGACCAGCACGGGGTGTCCAGGTTGGTGGGGTGGGTTGGAGGCGGGAGAAGAGGTCGTCAGAGGGTGGGTGAGAAATATGGTTGAAGAAGTAGGTGTGGAGGCAGCGGAAGAATTGTTCGATGTCTTGCCGCGTGTTTAAAAAAATAGTAAAGCATTCAAAGTGCCCAATCCAAAATGTCCCCCATGATATTTGCTACATATCATGAGAACTATTTGCAGTTTTTTTGAATTGTCAGAATATAATTGGTTTTGAAACATTCACATATTATTCAAAGATATAAAACACCTTAAAATCAGAATGCTGTTGTGACATTCAGCATTGAGAATAACATATTATTCCAACCAACAGTCATTGCAGCAGTTCAACAAAAAAAAATCCATAGGGATTTAAGTTATGCTCCCTAAAACTGTTGCCCATGTTCAGATGGCTGCAGCTTTCTGATCTGCTCAAAACAGAAATTTGAGTCTTTGAGCATAAACGTTTTGCCATTTTAAATAACTTTTAAGTACATTTCTGCAATACAACAATGATTGTTAGAATATACTGTTGGAAGTAGATGGTTTCCACTTCCATTTCATACATATTGCCAAACCAATAACACAGTTTGATTCTGTTTAGAATAACTTATAATAATTTTTTGTTGGGACAACCATATAATAAATAAACATTTTTTGTTAAAATAAATAAAATCCAACTTCTGGAAATGTTACGCTGCACGGGGCAAGAGGGCATGTTTATTCATGTTGTATGTGTCACTGCTGAATGTATTAGAACTTACTGTGAGAACGTTTACAAGTGACCGTGAAGATGACTCACATTATCTTACATGGCTATGATACATGAACATTTGTCTCACTTGGAGCAATAAGCTAGACAGTCCCCTCAGTTACAACATTAACCTAGACAGGCAACATGACTAGTATGTTAGTCAACTGATCTATGAACAATTTATCAAGCCAATTAAATCCTAAGGCATGAGAACACTTTAAATATGCCGCTTCCCACAGTTCATGACCACTGAGAAGGACAACGCTATCAACTCCAGGTCTCCAAGTCACACTCACCTTGGATATGATGTAGAGAAGCCGGTGTTGGACTGGGGTGTACAAAGTTAAAAATCACACAACACCAGGTTATAGTCCAACAGGTTGAAAGCACTAGCTTTCGGAGCACTGCTCCTTCATCAAGTGGCTTCTTAGTATAAGATTGTAAGACACAGAATTTATATTCTGAATAATGATGGCTCCTCTTTATCTGCTGATTTGATGACAATGTTGTGATTGGTTATGAGAGCACGGATAGTGTTGCATTGTGATCGGGTGATGTTTTGCTCTACCTTGTGGGTGTGGCTGATTTTTGCTGTAAATTCAGTGTCTTGTGATCTTATATTCCATAACCGCCTGTTGAAGGAGCAGTGCTCTGAAAGCTAGTGCTTCCAAATAAACCTGTTGGACTATAACCTGGTGTTGTGTGATTTTTAACTTTGCCTGGGATATATATGCTTGGTATTTTCACAGGGGCTTTCTGCTAGTAAATTATTGAAACCTGATGAGGAAAGGTAGAAATGGAATTTTAAACCAGAATTTTCTCTGATTTTTAACCAGGATCACAGCAGAAATCTACATAGAAATTCAGATTCAGACTATCTACATTCATTATTTCTGGATCAAAATCCAAGAATTCCTTGTTGAAAAACTTCAGGGAACACCATCAATACAAGGACTGCAGCAGTTTAGAGGAGAAAGCACACCACAACCTTTTCAGAGCAATACTTACACACATACCTCTTACTATAAAGTTCTGATGCTGCCAAGTATATTTCGATCAGAATGTCTATTAATGAGAAAGGCAATTGGAATGAAATTTTGGGGAATTTACAAATTTCTTGCAGCTGGACTTAAACACAATGTCAAGTATTCATGATTCAGTTATTTAGTCTGATTCTATTAAAAGTAAATTCACCATCCTTCTTAAGTTGACAAACCATTTGTATCTATCATTTGAAGTGAGTAATGTAAACAAGAGGGGAACATAGCACCAAAAAGACATAATAACCAGAGACTTAATTCAATCAACCTTGAATTAAGAATGGTAGACTGCACATCTTGATTCCCAAAATTTATAAACTTACTTCAAGATAATTTATATTATTAGTTAGAATGAGAGCAACCAATGAAATATATTTTAATGGGGTAATTATGATTAGTCTATCAGACAATTTATATTGCATTTGTTAGCCTCTTAAGAATTCTATTTAGGGAATCATTCATATTAGTACCTTTCAAGAACAGTTTCATAATTTATTGAAGATTTCTTTAGGAATTAAAGGCAATTCTATGAATACCTGGATATGTGTCTTAAGTAAAGTACCCAATTTGCATAATTTGCCCATTAGCTACACATTTGGACTCAATCAACCTTAGGCCACAAGGCTTGATAGAAGAAAAATTCAAAGTCTGTGATGCAATACAAAATGAGTGTTAAGTGCTGAATCTTTAAAAACTCGAGAAAGGCAACAAAGATAGACAAAAGCTGTCAATAGCAGGTTGTCATTTCATAATCCAGTCCTCCAACTTCATTGGAAACTTTTTTTGTGCAGAGAGGCACTGTGCTAATCTGCTAATGTTTCTCAGAGGAACCTTCACTGACGATAGTCAACTGGAGAGTATCGGGGACTGGCAAAGTTTCCTTTTTGTTTTCAGCTGTAACCAGTCCTCACTATGATGGGAATATAGTTCAGTGCCTATGTAAAGTTTACAGACATATTCGTATCAAAAGAACTATCAAGGTAGCTAATATAAAAGCTTTTTAGCTCGACTGTTGATAATACTCTCAGGAACAAAGTAGGAAAGCAGCAATTGGGGTTCAATGAGCTTATTTCCACCAATCAGTTTTTTTTTAAATTTTATGTTCTTCGTGCATTTGACTAGTGGTAAATACAATCATTTCAACGGGAATATGATTCTTAAATTTGTACTAATTAAAGGAAGCCGAACTTTAGCAAGCAACAGATCACTAAGAAATATTCTATCTGGATAATATTTAAATGAACATACATAGGATTTATCCAATTTTTGTAAATTGGTCCACTTGGTCAAGTTGAATTATAAGATAATGTGTACAAAATCAGGACAACTGTAATTTTCTGAACAGATTCCAAAATGAATAGGAATAAAGTCTTGGGGAAAGTATTGCCAATGATTAGGCAACATTAAATAGTTTTTCAGTGTTGTTGGAAAAGCTATCAACTATCTGGAAGAATTGCATTCTATTTATTTATTCATATTTCAGGTTATAGTGTTGATCTATTCAAGAATATTCATTATACCTTCGTCAAAAATACTATGATCAGCTATTTAAAGTATTGGAATTTAGATTCAGGGTTCCATTTCCACCCCACAAATTTATTGTGTTTATATTCCATGTAAAATGCCTTAAAACATCTAAGGGAATGTTTTCATGCTGAAGGCTTGCTTGAACAGGAAGGGTTTTATCAAAACATGCAACTTAATTTAAAGACTCTTACACAATCATTGTATTAGTGCTAGTATAAGTCACATGTCTTCTCATTCGGCTGTTACTTAATCCACATTATTGTGCAAGAGTTTCAGATTGGCAGCAAATTTGTGATTGACACAAATTAACTGCAAACAGGCAATGCAAAATCATTTGAACATTGTACCAAGTGCAGTACAATTCCAAGGACAATCCAGCAAAATCTCCAAAACAGCTTCCATTGGCTCTTCTGTGTTATAAAAATTAAACTGGCATTTTAGTACTATATATGATTTGGGATTAGCAGTATCTGACTTACTGTGGCACCAGAAAGTGAGCTTAATTAAATAACCAATTACACAGTCTAACTTTTTTTATTTTTGTGAGGCTTAACAATAAGATCAAGATGGAACTCTGAAAAGCAGGAAGATACAGCATGATCAAATAGCCACAAAATACAGGAATATTTATGTTCCTTTTGCAGCTATTGTCAAATATATTCACTCTTCAATACATTTATAAAGAACTAGGGAATGTGCATTGCTTATGGTTGATTTACCAATAAGCGATAAAGAACTTTTATGGAGTTTTCAGCATAATATTACAAACTATTCTATGTGCCATTCACAGAGCTTGACAGCTAATTCTGTTACTGAGCAGAAATAGATACAGCAGTTCTGGTGATAGTGTACACATTTTTTCGTAAGAATCCTACTTTAAAATTTGGATAGGATCCATTTTAAACACAATGTCCATTTTGATTTAACATTTGCAAAGAAAATAAACATTGACAGCAACAATGTAAACTGTTGTGTAAAATTTGGAGAAAGTATGTAGTTAATAATATGTTTTGTTGTGATTTCAATGGTTTCAAAGCAACAAGAGACTATGAAGTCTGATTCACTATTAGATGAAAAGGAAGACACCATCAATATGATTTATATGGTGTAGGTATTCAGAGATTTCATCAGCAAATAGATGTTCTTTCACATTACTTCAGTTCTGCTTTCATGTCTTTTGTTTGTTTCATTTACTTTTCAATTTCAGCACACAAAGCTAGAAGATCTGCTACAGGAAGCAAGCCAGAGACCTCCCTATTCTCTTTTATTCTTGGAGTAGCCTACCTGGTTCCAACAACAATTGTTAGGTAGAGTAGCCTTGTCATCTATCTAACAAGTGTCATGCACCAGTCAGAATGTTAAAATGTTGTACTGATGTTTTGAAGGTGCCCTTAAACTAACCAAACATCAAAAGACAATCTTCATGATCCATGAACAAAGGTTCAGTTAACTAAATGGTTGACTACAAAAAACCATGGTTCTCTGAACACACACTCCTGACTGTAGCTTGAATCAGCTGAACAGAAAGTGTTGATGTGCAGATCTCCCTATGGTTTAGCCGCCAAACCATCTTGTTGACCATTTAAATGTCAGCAATATTAAAAAAGGAAGCAAGTAGAATTCTTAACAACCCAGTTAATACTGAGTGAATGTTCAGCCATTTCAGTTTGCTGTAAACCATCAAGAATTAAATCAGTTACTCAATGGAAGAAGAGTCTGCGGTAATCCAGACCTAGTTATTTTGCAATGGAAAACAATCCCTGCTACACCATTGTCATATTAAACATTGCACAAAGATTCAGAAGCATACACAATATTTGTGACACAAAGTTTCACAACCATGGCTTTGGACTAAATTATAAAAGGTGCCAGGTACTGGCAAAGCAATGAAGTTCTCGCATCATTGATTGTGACGTCAAGTCTCCTGAAAGACAATTTACCATGCCAATATTTTCTGAAAAAGATCCTATATTTTATTTCACGTTGATACTTCAACCAACATTCAAACAAAATTCTGAAAATTAAAATTATTTTCATTTAGATTCCTATTTTTACCCAAATTGTTGAAATCATTGATGGTGTAATGTAGAAGAATATTATCAATTCATCTATGCCATTACAACTGAACCAAGAATTATTTCAAATACGTCATTTTCCTTTCAAAAGGTGCCATTATGAACATTAACTCACTTAATAATTTACAATACAATTTTGCTGTATGGCTAGGCAGTCAAAAAGGGTCTATTCTGTTCTTCCACTCCAATAGAAAATTGACACCCAATTAAAAAAGAACTTTAATTTACACTAAATTCTTGTTAACAGTAAGCTTCCTTCACTAATATATACTCCAAATACATATTGTGAAATAATAGAATTAAAGGGAAACTTGTCCTTTTTACATATATTTTGTACTGAAAAGTGGTGACAACAATCACATGGTTGCCAAATAAGAAACTCTCCAGTCACAAGGTATGGTTACATAAAAGTACAGCATGTCAAAGCATGTTGCAGGAAGAATCTGCAATACTTGAATATGCTATGATGAACTACTGTAACAATTCAATTCAGATAGATTAGCTTTTCTAGATCCTGCTGTACTCAACTTGTACAGTCTTGTTAAACTTAGGAACACCTGTGCTTTTCATTTATGTACATTGATATTATGTTAAGTGCATTTAATTAGACGTTCACATTACTTCCCTAGTTGAAAGCAAGGCAGAGGAATTCTTGAGAGGCAACAGCATTAGAAGCGCACATATTATGGGTCCACATGGTCACCACTTAAAATGTTACAAGCACAGAAACACATTCCCTCTCTTTTGATATCAGGCATCAAGTTCCAAAGGGGTTTGGTTGGAATAGTAACACCATGTAAACAGGGGAGGGTTACTGCAACAATGCCAAATGGCAACATGCTCAGATTTTATCTTTCTCCCCATCTGAGAAATATGTGGTCTCCATGGAATGAGTGAACATGGTTTGGCATAAAGTATGTTGGGGAAAACATCTGACACACATCTATCCTACCACTCCATGATTCAATCAATCTCTGTTCTAGTATAAGGTACCATGCACACATGGGCTATTACTTGAATTTCCTGCACATTTCTTAGCAAAAAACTCACCAGTTGCTAGGTTGCAATCCACAAGTGAAAGTGAATGTAATGAGTTTGGATTTCTACTTTGTTATTCTGAGGTGAAGTAAACTGTAGTTCCTTTAAGTCCCAAGTGGATTAAATGAGAATTACTCTCCACAAGGTTGGTCACTCACTGACATATTTGCAAAGCCTATTAGGGATTCTAGAAATCATTACTTTTATTGAGGTCCAAAAATGTTCAAAGCAGTCAAATGAACCATTGTCTGTTTATTGATGTAAACAGTTGTATTTTAAACATTGACAGGCCATTTTCTCAAGTTAATATGCTTAATTGAAAGTTTCAAGGAGTTTTTAGGTCAATGCATTGAAGGAGGGATCTGCCACAATCTACAATTGATGACTTGTATTAGAGTTCAAAAATCCATATTCTATTCACCACTGGAAAGGACCTTCTGTTTTCCCATTGTGATGTGCCTTGCTGTATTTCAGAGGAAATCACTGAAGCATTTGTGAAGGGAATGTCATGTCGGTGTTGTCCATTCTTGCCTAGGCCGCTAGAGTGCCATATGTAACCGTCCTAAGGGGAAGGAGGAGGAAATAACTTCTTTGGGTTTCTCATGTATTTGAAAATTATACCATGTGCAATGCAGAAGGTGCAGACAGAGCCGCTTATTGCACAAACAAGTTTTGCTTCTCACCATTCCCACGAAGCAAGCAGCTTCACAAAAATGGGGAAATGGGATGAATTAGAAACCATTAAAGGATATTCTTTTTGTTGAGGAATCTTAAGGAAAATGGAAGTACAAATGTAAAATGGTAAGCACTGGTGAATGTTCTGCTTAATTTTAAATGAAAATGAACAAGTAGAATAAAATTGTAGCCCAGCTCATACCAGAACTAAAAGACTGATTTTGCATGTTATATCAAAAACATTCACTTAGCAGTGACTTTTAAAGATGAGACGATTAATCTATTTACCCTGGTCTCTTGTCAGAGATGTCAGTAACCTGTTACTGGCCCATCGTATCACTGAGAGAAAAACAGTAGTATATCAGAGCTACAACAGTTAGGGGCCTCACTTAGAATTAAGTTTTTAACACTCTTTAGAAATAGGTTACGTTTATAGCACTAGATAAACCTTTCAGAAGGTATCCACTACCTTCGAAGACTACAATGTGCTGGTCATGTGACACATTTGAGAACAATGTTCAATTGACATTTGCTGAAATTTGATCTGCTAAACAGTGCAGTGTAACACCTTGTTGCTTTGTCCTGTGGGGCTGAGTGGGAGGACGTCTGCTTTCTGCTTTCTGTGGGCGGCACGGTGGCACAGTGGTTAGCACTGCTGCCTCACAGCGCCAGAGAGCTGGGTTCAATTCCCGACTCAGGCAACTGACTGTGTGGAGTTTGCACATTCTCCCTGGTTTCCTCCCACACTCAAAGATGAGCAGGTCAGGTGAATTGGCCATGCTAAATTGCCCATAGTGTTAGGTAAAGGGGTAAATGTAGGGTAATGGGTGGGTTGCGCTTCGACAGGTCAGTGTGGAATTGTTGGGCTGAAGGGCCTGTTTCCACACTGTAAGTAATCTAATCTAAAATGTGCACTTTCTCAAGCTTTACTACATGTGAATTTATCACATTATTGTGTAGAGAGCGATTCCATAATACATGATGCACATTAACAAAAACTCACTAGTCAACTGCAATTAATCCACAACTTTTTCTGTGGCCTACGTTTAACAGAGAGTGTTAAGCAAGTTTCCATAACTTAAACCAACTTACTCCTATTTCTCAAATAGTTTTTTTTCTGATATTTTCTGAAAGTGAATTCCAGAAGTAACAGATTGGCAGCTACCCTCCTTAACACACAACTGTAATTTTAGTTTTATTATCTTCACTCCTAAATATTTTGTACAGTAACTTAGAAGAATCAATTGAAGTGGAAAAAAATCATTCGGTAAAATATTTCCTTCTATTTGGCAACTTTTAACAGCATCCTGCACAAATGAACAGCTCAGAAACCGGTCACTTCTTGCTTCCAATGCACAGTTGAAAGATACCAATTCAGACCAGAGTCATCAAAAAGGCAGAAAAAAAAGTTGGCTTTTTGACTTCCAACTAACACACAAATAACATATCTGGTGTGACTTCATTTGTTGACATCCTTTAGCATGTTAAATTGCTGTATATCAGCACATTAGCCTCAAGACAGGAATTGTAATTATAGAGTATCCAGAGCAGAACTTGATATTTTCTTGAACTTGTGTACTGAACTCTAATATTACATTACAAGGTTTAATGGAATAATTTGCAGTCAATCACCTAAGTAGTTTCCCTGCATAATACTGGTGAAAAGTTACTGATTTGATCAAAATTATTTTAAATCAACAATAGGTCAGAGTATTACAATCCATTTCCTGCTGTGAAAGCCTTATAGATTCAGTTAATTGCTCTTAGTTTTCATGGTATTAGCTAGATGTAACTAATTGTTTGAAGTGGTGAATCTCAGGTGCCATATTCATTTATGATCCATTGACACTTTGGGTACCATATTGTTGGAATTGCAACCATATGCATTGATAATTAAATATAACCAGCAAGTTTCAAACTTCCCCCAGCTATATTATGTGAGCATGAAAATAGTCAAATTATTTTAATCGTTGAAGATCAGAGTTAATTATCTCCTTTCAGACATAACTTTACAGATGCTATGTCTCAGAATGTTTCAGCTTTCTTGAGTCCAGCCTGGATTATATTCGGAACTGGTAGGAGTAGAAAGTTCTGGAGAATTTGCCTCACAAGATGGAAGCAAATTACATTAGTCATTACATTCACATGACAAGGAACAATTACGCCTTTATTAGGTGTACACAACTACTCCCCAATTTTGTCATATATTCAGGCTAGCCTCCTGATATAGGTAAAAGCACATTGAACATCCAAAATACTCCATCAAACGTCTATTTAAGACACCATTTCAAACTAGTCATTCACATTACAGAACAGGTACCAGCTTTCCTGTCTTCTTTAAAGAGACAAGTGGTAGCCACTCTTAAAAAGATACACAAAAGTTTATTCCTTAGCCTGTGAAACTGGAAACCACAGGAAATCTGCTTCTACCTCCAAAAGAACTGCTGTCCAGCTTTATCCTTTCCAGGTTACTTTCATTACACACCCCTTTCCTTCAACTGCACCCACTCCTTTAGGACCTCAGCTATGAGTCAGTTTGGGATCATTACTGCCTGAATTCCTAATCCAGTGAGCAGCATTGGGACCCTGAAATTGTGCCCACAGTGCACCAGAGTTAGGGAGTAGAGGCCCATGTTTAGTTAATCCTGGCTGCACATCATTGGGTGTCCATTCAAGCTATGGCATCTATTCTATGCCAGTTTCCAACACTGCACAATTGTCAGGCTCTGTATTTGAAAGAAGTTCAAAAATGATTATCTTGCTATTGAATGTTCCATATTTCATATATGCCACCACATTCTGTTCGTTCATTGGGAAGAGCTTAAGGCATTGCACCACTGTTCAGTAATGCGCTTTTATCTGGCTCTGACCCATTACCAGCAATGGAAAATATGATAGCATGATACTAAAGATGGCAGCAGATAAAACAATTTGTGTAGCAGCCGCAATCATTTTGGTAAGAATGTCACAGCTGTTCAGTTTTTTTCTTATATTCTGGTAGATGTCTTACCCTGGAGTGTTGCAATTTCCACATCAAGCTGGAGTTTGGAAATCCCCAGGCCCATGCAAAATCTTCCACATGTGTAGAATGCTACAGTTACATCCTGAATTGTCATAGCCATTGTATCTCATGCTTAGAAAGTGGGAGAAATGTCGCAAAATCTGTGGGATATTTTGAACACTGGTCAAACTACGCAAGCATCATAAGTCAGAGGGAGCACTGACATTCAGATTCTGCTGTTTAACAAGAAGAACCAAAATTATTCTCTGTACTGTTTCTTTGCTTGACTGAATTGCCCTGGAGAAGTAACCAAATACAATCACATGTTTCTGGCTGCCCAATTGCACAATTGTTAAATGCTGAAAGAGATACACTGATCCAAAAAAAAACATTAATAGCTCATCATATCTTCAATACTAAATAATTTGTAGTCAATGACAAGCATCATTAACCAAATCAGTCATTACATAACCAACAAGTATTAGTTAAAATCAACCAATTGAAAGCTTCTTGTCTGAGCCTGATTAAAACAGTGACCATATCATTTCATCAAAAGGAAGTTCAACTGTTCTTCAGTGTGACTCTGATATTTGAGACTATTTCTGCCACAAAATTAGTGAGAACTAATTATCCATGTGGTTGAAGTTTCAATAGCAATATTTTCCTCGAGAAACATCAATCTCCACACAAATTACTTTTATCAACTGAAGATGGTCATGTGAAGAAGGCCTGCATGTGTCAGATACGTTTGTAACTTTACAGCTAAAATCAGCATGCATCAACTTCTATATAGAACAATACAAGCTGTTTTTGCCAAGTCTGTGCCCCTTAATGAATTGATGGGTCGGTGGAGCATTAAGAGTTAATAATTGATACAAGTCTAATTAAAGTAGTTAATGCCAATTACATTCATTGCCCTTGGTGTTTCTTTCTCCCCTTCTTAAATTTTGTCAATAAACATTATTTCAGGCCAACATACTAGTAACATAAGTGCTCAACATACAATTTTGAAACTCAAAAAATCCTTCTGTTTGGTCAAAAGCAAAACAAATCAAATGTTGAGCATTAGACCTTCAGATCAACTGGGTCCTTTTGATACAGCTGACTTCAGCTATAAGGGAAAGCAAACCTTATTAACGAAGAGGGAATAAGTATTGACAGAAGTTTGATAAGAGGGGCTGTTTGAATGGTCATGAACAATAATTGGCAGTACAGCATGTGTGGAAAGCTTACTGCCAACATGGGTGTTTGACATGAAGTTCCTGTTGGACTGAACTGCTTTTGTTTCCACCTTCAGCAGGAGATTCCTATCTCACTCAGCCATGTTTTCCCAACTGTTGTGGCCACATTCAGTGGTGGCCAGCAGGGGCCAGGCCACCCCAGTAGCCTCGCTCCTCCCCTCTCCCCATGTCCCCCTTACAATTAGTCTCTGTAATTCAGAGTGAAAACAATCCCCGGCTTCTCTGTGCAAGATGAAAGGAATTTGTGCAGCAGAAGTAATTCCACTGCTGTGAACAGGCCACTCCAGGCATTGTGTCCAGTTAAGGAGTTGGAACGGGATTGGCTGGAAGGGATTGCCATGTGATTCTGCTGCTACCTACTGTTTTTATGGTGCTTAGGTAGAGCTTGTTGGGATAATAGTGACAAAAGAATACAGGACAGAAAGTAATCTTTTAATGCACAGAGGAAAGTGTTTTATTTATACAACACCAGTTCCTTCACTGCATTCAAACCTAATTGCACTTTCTTCATGCTGAACAATTTCTAAAGAAATCCATTGTCCCTTGCTTCACAGTGGGCTAATTAACTAAAAGCTTTAAACAAGTATGTTTTATAGTTTGAGATCACAGGTTGGACACTATATAAAATCACATCTACGTAAAAGGTGTTGAGTTGCCTAGAGTTCTGAAATCAAACAGAAAAGGGAGCAAAATAAACGATCACAATTCTCATTTGGATCTTTACAATCTTATACTTTTAACTTTCCAAACATATAAACTTTTTGTTAACAAATAAAGTTAAAAGATATGAAATAGAAGCCAGATTTTCCTTTTAAATAAACATCAGCTAATTCTGTATCTCAACAGCTCTGCACATCCATAACATCACTTTAAAAAAATCAGATTGACACTCAAACAAAGTCAAAATTAACATGCATCGAGTAAGTTAATATTGGCTTTTCTCAGTTTGATACATTTCAGATGAATATGTTCTGGCAGAATCCTTCTACAATATTTAATAGAAAAGACTAAACTTATTCAACAGAGCAAGAGAACAGTTACTTCTTAAACTAGATGCATTCAATCTGCTTCTAACTAACATCCAGGACAGCTTTGGCACGCTGCAACCCCTCAATGCTTTTTAATGCAAAGTTATTTCCGAAGGGAAAGAAGTGATGTGTAACCTAACATTAAACCTGTCTAGCCTTAAAGTCTGTTCAGAGCAGCTAAGTTGGCAGTCAAGCAACTAAAGAGAAAACAAGGTTTAGTTACTTTGTTATTTAAACTACAGGATATTAGCCTGACCTTTCCCAGAATGCTGCTGGTCCAGTTGTCCATTAAAAAAAAATCCAGAATGTAAGGCTAATGAGGCATTTGGGTCAAGAGCCTGCAAACCAGGGAAACAATCAGGGTCAAACACTCGAGTAACACTTTAAAAAAGTCTTCAGTGGGTGTGCAAAACAGACAGAAATGCAGAACAAGATAAACAAAAAAATAGCAGCGACAATCATGTCTTTAGTCCAAAAAGATCCTTTGTCTCAGAGATTGACTGAATGACACAAACTTTGCACATCAACAGAAAATTGAGATAACGTACTATTTTGTGTTATTAGTTTGTAGTTGTATTTCATTACTCTGTTGATTCCAATATCTGCACAGCCACTTACTTGTTCAATGGTCTTACTAATGTAAGAGCCAAGAATTCTTGCTTATATATACATCCAGTTTTTAATGCAATTCAATTTGATTAAATATAATTGAGACTCTGTAAAATCTGGGAAAGTTTAACTGACGTACCTGGGGTACAATGTCATTAAATTCCTCTAAACTTTTACTTAAGATCAAATGGGCATTTTTGTATTAACAAGTTTACCTATAACTGACTACTCACATTCATATGTTTAAGCAACTTAAGCATTAGAATCATCAATCAACTAATTTACTAACTTCACAAACTGGAGAGACCAATTGCTGGAAAAATACTTACATTATAGCTTATTAAGGGACAACAATGCAATGATTGAAACTTTGTATTACAAATGACCTGAATTATGAGAGTAATTTCACTATATCATATGAGACCACAACAATCACTGTAAGAAGAATGCTAGAATTACAGTGTCCATTGCAGTGACGATATTATGGCTTTAACAGTGTATTTTGTCCTTTTTTTAACATGAAGAAAGGTTGAGACAAAGGTGATGAGCAGTCTATTCAAAGCCAATAAAGTAAAAAATTTGCAAGGCCTTGAGTTTTTTTAAAAGTTGAAACAATAGAAGCTGCCTGAATGGGTGGGGTCAAGTTCCCACTGAACCAGGAGTTTTAGTTTCTGCCAAGGTTATGTTTATGGGATATTATTAAATTGGAACAGTTCAATGATAATAGTTAAGACATAGATATTATTTTTAAGCATTTCCATAAAGTTACAGTTAAGCCAATTCTTTTCTATTTTTTATTCTGACTGTATTTTAGCTGTTAGTGCAAAAATAAAGTGGGGCTTGCTTAAAGTCAAGTAGTTTGACCAACCAATTGCATCTTCTCAATATGTTATGAGGGGATTGGGTCTGATCCATAACACACCAACGATAATCACAAAGTGAATGTGAAGACAAACGTACTATTGTGGGAACCTGTAAAGCAACATTAGTGCAGCTCTGACTGATGGATTTCCTGGTACTGTACAAGCTTTAAAGACTCAGTCAGTTTCAGTGTGACTGCCTAAGTGAATATTCAGGACAGTGGCATTAGGGAAATTAAAAATTACTGCCAAACACCTAATAAATCATTGACGTGTGGATAACGTAAAGACTCATTCTTCCAGTTACACTTTTTTTCTGCTACTTACACAAGCTCACAGATTCCCAGTCATCTCTGTCCAGTTGATAAACTGGTTGTCAATCGTAAGGTCTCAGATTGATAGTCACAAATTATCTTCCAAAAGAATCCTGAAGGTTTTGAAAATCCCTTTGTATTTGATTAACTCATTTGTGCAACCCTTTCCCTTTACAATATAAACATCAATATGCAGTTCAGTACATCATTAATTAGATACAAGAACATTTAAGTAAGATGTTAATCAGAATTGGTGTACTTGATTGACTTGTTTGATTGGCTAAGTTAGGTTTTTGATACTGTAATCTAAACTGTAGGATATGTTGGTGAAAAATATTTCATGCACTGTCTGGATAGTTAGATGAAAGAAGGTTTGCAACAGGCGGCACTTTATTCAATGGTACATAGAGGTTTACTATCAACTGAAGTTGCCACTAAAAGTTGTTAAATTAATCACAAATTCTGCTTAACCATTTCTTTTGCAAATTTGTTTTAAGCTAATTCTCGATCTACATGTTTACTTAATCACAAAAGAGAACATTGAGAGATTCTGCACCATTCGATTTGAAATGCTGCAGCTGTCTGAAACAAATTCCCCTGATTTTAAGTAATGTACAACTTTCACATTTTTTATGAATGGCTATTGAGAGTGTAGCTATTAAGCATTTTGTTGCAATGTCCTTCAGCCTATTTAATTGCAATACAGTCGAAAAAGATTTGAATACTGTGCCAAATGAACAAAAAAGAATGAGACACAGCTTTTTGCTATTAACATTCCAGTGACAAATCCACCACAATTAATGATTCTGTCTCATTAAACAATTTAACATTCTTCAACTGGCTGTCCTCATCTTATCTGTAACTTTTAAACCAGTTCATGTCCTGTATTTTACTTTTGTGGCAGCAGAACACTAGTACAGACAGATTAATTAATGATAATTGTAAATATAAAAGCCTCAGTTCCTGTAAAATAAACACCACGTTCACCCTGGTACAGATACATTATATACAATTAATTAAACTGACAATATCTTGGCTTTTGCTAGAATGTGCAGATAATTTGAGATGAGCTAATTGCTGTGAAATATTATCCAAATTGAAAATACATTGACTGTATCTTGTGTAATGAACCTCACCAGATTTTGAGTTTCTCAGTAGCATACAGCCACTCACAACAGAAACATTCCCATGTCTTATATTGTGCAATTGTAATTATTTTCTTAATTAAACTCAATAATGTGCTGAACTAAATTTAAGTCAATTCAAAACAGCAATTTAATGAAACATTTTAATGTACAAAGTAAAATGTTGTTTCCTTTTTTGTATGAACAAATATAAAGCAATCGCTAACTATTTAGGCAGCTATTCAGTAAGGAAGTTATGCCCATTGACCTGTCTTAGTCTGTACTTGCAAAACTCTTATCCAAATGTGTCTTTGTAAATCCCTTGACAACTAATAGCACTTACAGATATAGCTTTTCTAATGGAGAGCTTGACTCCAAATACAAACAACATATTGTACGTTCATTCTGTTAACATATACATAGGCAACACATTGCATATACCAAAATGGGAGGACTTAGGTATGAGGTAGTGTGATTTCACTGTTTTCTAAGCAATACTCTCTCTTGAATTAACTTGATAAAAATATCAAAGTGAACATTAGAAAAATAAATTTGCAAATGTTTGACTCATAGATTTTATCTGAATCATAAATATTCATTGTCAATCTGATTATAACTCAAATCGTCGATGTTTCCTCTTCTCTCTTTCTCAAGCTTCATTAGACAAGGATGCAAATCTCAATAAAAATCAGCTTTCCTGGCCAAAAATGCACACATACTTCCAGGCAAAAAAATAGCCCTTAACACAAAAGTGAAGGTAATATTAAATTAGGTTCAAACAGAAATACTTTGGTCCTGTGATTGTTTGCTGAGGCTAAATTGTATTTTACGTCTCATACACCTTGCTACCCAGTGAAACTCTGGTTTTCCTTTTCCCAGTGGACCAGACAATGTTCCTGCTAAGTAACTCAAGACCAAGTTGATGTTATGTTCCCGGTCTGGATTACAATAGGATTTTTGGTCACATATATGGATACAGAAAGACTCACAATATGCAGAACGTAAATCCCTCAGGAGCAGACTAGTATCAGGTCCAGAGGCAATAAGATTGGCATCATTTGCATAGAGCCCGATTTACGAGTTTTATTTACGGACAGATTCCAATCCGGGGACAGCAGCTGATCTTACTAATTAAACAAGGGAAACCTCCTCTCTCGTTTCCTCCTTCCTCTGCTCCATATGCTATGTGACAACCACAGCCACATCTTATCAATTACACCCACCCCTTTCCCACTGGGCATCGATTCTCTCTTTTAAAAATCTGTTGCAGCAAGTGGAGATGGCCGTGTGAAAGATGGCCTCTCAGATGCAGCCGCTTCGATAATGTGATTTCAAAAAAATATATATTTTTTAAATTATTGGAATCTTTCACCCCTTCGCCGCCATCAAGAGAAAATGATTTAGACACGAAAAGGCTTAAGAAATGCGCTGTTGCTTAAAAACAAAACATTCAGTAGTTACAGTATTTAGAAAGCCGAAATATATTGGAGATATATCAACAACACCGTCTCTATAAAGGCTACAGTGAGAATGAGTTAAATCTGATAGTTTTGCTGCAGATATCGTTCATAACGGCCAACAGTGTTTCACAAACTCGGGATAAGTGTTACTAACTCCGTGGGTTTAAATTTCAATCGAGTGCTTCGATTTGAACTTTTAACGATCGTGCGAGGCTGGTGGCGAGGTAGTTACACTCTAGGTGGGACAATTACAGGCTGTTGTTACAAATAGAACAATTCTGTACAGTTGAGTAATTACACAGACAGCTCAGAAACCTGAAAATGCGTGTCTGGTAACAGCAATGTCCCTAAGAAATGTGAATCCTCCCGAGCAAATGATTAGGCATCGAGCGCAAAACTGAGCGCAAGAGTGGGATTTATTTGTTGCATCCAGGCTTAATTCGTCCAAAATTAGAACTGGGGCAAAAAGATCTGTAGACTCGCGTGGGTTTTCTTTTAAATGTAGGTAGCTGGACAAAGATGGGGCAGTTTAAATAGCAAGAGAAATGTGTGGAGAGTTAAGAGCCTAAGAGGTCTGGAAGTAAAGCATGATCATCTTCGGTGTTGAGTTGTGTGTATGTGTGTTTCTTGAGCAGACCACTTGTGGACTGTGAGGTTGAGTCATGGCTCGGCAGCCTGTAGGTGGCAGCACTCACACGGAATCAGACAACCATCTGTCTGGGCAACTCACGGGGCACGGCCAAGGATCTGCCTCGCATCGCCTGAGAGCCAGCTATTTTTAATATTGTACAAGGACCCGAGGGTTTAACCCGCGTCCACCCAACCCTCGAAAAGAATTTTTGAAAAGCTGCACTTTCTGCAAAACAAAATGCTTTTAAACTGGGGAGGGGGTGTGGAATAGAAGCAAATGTCTGAGTCAGTTATGAATTTTCTAGGAAAATTTTGACGCAGTTGCTTACATTCCCAATCCTCCTACTTTCTGGAGTAAAATACCGGAGCACTCCATCGAGTGACAACTGGACCCGATCAGAGCAAGTATTGGGCTTGAAACACTCAGTCGGTTTTTTTTTAAAAATCCAAATGGTAAGGAGAGCCTGCGCTGTTTGGTTGTGCTGCGATTTAATGAACGAGCATTTGTTGGTGTTCAGGTTAAGATTTAAACTCGATGGCCGGCTAGATCAGCATTTTAGCCAACCTGCTGAGATTCCTGTTGGTACATTACAGCGACCCATCGAAATCATCACTTGGTCCTCATTAACAGCTCACTTCCAGCCAGCATTAGTTGGCGCTTCATGTGAAGACCAGGTCTGGCCTGGATTACAATTATCTTCCCAAAATAACAAAAACAAAACACAGCCGGCGAACTCTTGGCAGAAGGATTTTTGGGTTTTTTTTTGCCACCCCCGTTCCTCAACCTTAGAGTTTAAAAAGAAACAACTGTTGCTTGTTGTGACAGGAAACAGAAACAAACTGGTCAACTCTGTTGCAAGTCGCGGAACATCCGCAAAGTCCAAATGGCAACTGCAGATGAGAAGCTGTTGGGTCAGTGACTGCTCCGGTCCTGGGCAAGATAATTCAGCGGAATCAGAAAGGAGGGGAGAGGGATGGGGGGACTACGTGAAAACAGATTTTTTTTACTCACACTTCATTCACTTTTGTTTAATTACAGTGTCATCTGAACTTTAATTAATAATACAATCCAAGTACTGGTTTATATCTGAATATTGCAAAATGTTCTACTTTATATATTCTCTTCGGAATAAGGAATAGGGATTAATTAGAATCCGTATAAAAGAAAACCATCGGTATTCAATATTTTGCAGGGGGTGAAGATTCGGATCAAAGTGTTGTGATTTATTGCCGAATAATTAATGGGAGGAATCGAAAGCCTAAATGTTTTCCTCTTGTTTTATTAAAATCCTCTATTTGTTGGACAGGCGGGACTCCCTGGTGTAAAACTAGGAGTTTTGCATCCAGTGAGATGACTAATAATCAGACATTACTTTCAGGAGGATCTGTACTTGTCAAACACTCCCCCAGGACTCTCACAGCAGACTGTTTTAGATTGCGCGCCGGAGCGAAGGGAGGATGCACACTTTTGGGAATTTATTTGCCTCTCGATGCGGTTGGTTAATGTTGACTTTCCCAGTAACAACAAATGGCACCGGCGCAGTTTGAGGCGAGCGTAGAATTCAACGGAACTGCGAGCGGAAGGAGCCCAACACTTACAACAATATCTGACGGGGAGAAATTCTGGGCACTTGGTCGGCTTCCTTGGTTTTGTGTTGTAGCCCAGCGAAATACACTCCAGGAGAAAAAAAACAATGAGAATCTATTCCCATTTAAGTTGCTCGTGGTTACGATATTTTAAACTCATTCTAATAATTATGTGGAAAGTAGGGATATTTCTCAAATGTTGCTTGTAAAGAGTGTTACAAGTAAAAACAAGGCTGTACACAAGTCAACTATTTCATCTCGCAGCACTCCCCCGATGGCAGCTTGTCGACTCATTATTTATCAACGTTAAGGAACTAATATTATGGAATGGCCGACACACCTCTCTGGTCACATGTTCTGTGCGATTGTATCTTTTTCAATTTCCTTTCGAGTTAATAAAGTAAAATCTTCAGAAATCCGTAGGTATAATTTTACTTAAAATCGGATTTTGACGGCTTTTAAACGGTGCAATTCACTATGACGTTGTAATAGATTCCTCGTGGCGTTTAGTGCACTGCTTGGGTGTAAGGATTATAAAAGGCTTGATACCCTGACTGCACCAACTCTCAAAAGCGGGGAAATTTGAAGCAGTAAACTTTCTGAAACTCTCCCCGGCTTCTAAGCGGAGATCTATCACGGGGGGGGGGGGGGGGGGGTAGAAAAATCCTTGACATCAAAGCCTTCCCCCCAAGGCTTTGGAGACTGAAGACAAGAGAGTTCAGATTAAACCACCAGCAGATTCTGCAAACCCCGACCCACTCTGATCTTCGACACCTTCTTCCCTTGAAACTAATCTTTCAGACAGACGACGATATTTTTGATTTTGTTGAAAAGGAGCGGGTCGATTAATCAGCAGGTGACAATAAAAACAGCCCTTCCCTCTAGCAGAAGGTCGGAATTGGGATTTTACTGACAGGCTCTGGCCTGTTTGAGAGTTTGCCGCCTCTCTCCCTCTCCTTTGTTGGCGAGTTAAAAACGACGAAAAAGTGGTGGGGGGGGAATTACAACTGTTCTGTACACTTCATTCATCTCCCACCCCCTCGATCACGTGAAAAAAAACGAATGTTTCTTTGAATAATTTTTTTTTCAAAACAATGAACGTTACACTGTGTGATTGGCAATAGTCGACCACCGGACATAAATTGTGGGCTGTTGGAAGGGAAACTTGAAAAGACAAGGCAGATGATTAATCTTGAGCGAGTACAAGATAATTTCCAGCAATCATTGTCAATCACCCGGGCGAGACGCATTAAAAATCATCAGTTTGAGTCACTTTGGTGTTTGAGCGGCACCTAACTGAGACAAACTGCTGATAAATCCGAGCTCTCGTTCTGTGGTAGATGGAGAAACGAGGTCAGGTTTTAAAATCTGCAGTTTTACGGCAGGTGAGGAGGGGGCGCCCGGCTGTCTTTGTGCGTTTGGGCGTGTGTTTTAAAATCAGAAGCCCGCACCCTCGGCTCACCCGGGCGGGCAACACTTTGGCAGAGGGTGTAATTTCTCGCTAAGCTGCAGTCCTGGAAGGGAGCTCAGACAGCAACCACTGAAATCAGAAACTCAGGCAAGACACAGGCAGCAGGTTCTCCCACAAAGAGGAAGAAACCTTGTTGCCTGCATCCGCTACGTTCCCAGGGTTTGTGTTACTCAGCCGTTTCCTGGTTTGATGAATGGAAGCTAAAAGACTGCTGGGTTTCACCTTTTGAACCGTCACAATATTCCCCTTCACCAGGCCCACTCTGGAGATCCATAAAAATACAAGCGGCCTGCCCTCAGTTCCCCACAGTTTGAACCTAATGAGTTTTGCACCATAATTTATTTTAATGATCCGTCTCCACCCCCCGCTTTCCCTCAATACTCGCTGAATGCACTCCCTAGACGCACCGTTCACGAAAGGTCGGTGAACACCATGGGTTGAAGTGTCCGACTGAAGAAAGTTATAGTACAACTCTTCCGCATCTGCAGTGAGTAGATCAGAAAGTGCACGTCCTGAGAGTGTAAATCAAATTTTAACATTTGATCAGATTTCGCCAAAACCTTGCCTCGCAAGGTTAAGGTTGAGGTATAATTTGCTTCAAAGCACCTTGGGGAGTTCTTCAAATTCTCCCGCACCCCCTCCAGTGCAGAGAAACAGGTAGCACAATATCTCCACCGAACTATCATTAAACACTTTTTCTGGTACCAACCGACAGAACTCGACTCGCTGTAAATTAATTCAAATCGTGTTAAAAGTGCACATCCATTTTAAGCCTTCGGTGATACTGTGAAAATAATGCACACATGCTGGAGTTTACACACATGTCCTATAGGGTCCAGTGCAGAAGGCTGAACCTGCCGCTATCCCAAAACAGTAAACACCCCCGCCCCACCCCACCAAACAAAACTCCTGAGCGCGGTGCGAGAGAAATGCCATCAGGGGCTGGAAAGAGGGTCTGTCAGATCAGGCGAAGAATAAAGAAAGAGATTCCATTCAAGTTAGAACCAAGAGAAATCGCGCCTCTGCCTAATGCTCAACACAAGATCTGACACAGATGGAGTCCAATGTTTGGGTGTTTTCTTGAAGGTTGGGGTTTGCACAGACCGGGGAGGTGCTATCTAAAGGAAGCAAGGATATGCGAGTGTAGTTCACTGCAGATTCTACGGGGAAGGTGTAACAGTCTGTTGCTGCCAGTGGGAATAGACCCCAGACGCATTTACTGCCCACTTTAAAACACCAGGCAGAAGGTGCCCGCTGAAGTAATCCCAGCGACAACCTCCCAGTAATTACACGCACACACATACAGAGCCAACAAGCCAGCTCCCAACGGGCTGGCACAGACTCGATGGGCTGAATGGACGATTGACAAGGCTCAGCCAGGATCGACCTGTGTTTCTCCATCACAATCCCCTCTCCAAATCACACAAAATATAACAAAACTCCCCGCCGGTTTCATGTCAAGACACTTACTGATACCACTCCATGCCATTGGCGTAGTGTCTGTCGAAAAAGTGCGGCTCTGCCCCCACCGCTCGGACGTCGGGATGGACCCGGAGGAATTCGAGTAGCGCCCGGGTGCCTCCCTTCTTCACGCCGATGATGATCGCCTGCGGCAGCTTCTTGGCTCCGTAGCCTCCCAGATTGATCTCGAAAGGTTTGGACGAGTGTCCGCTGACGGCCGTGGGGCTCTCCTCAGTCAGTTCGACCCGGTCATCCTGCAGCAAGTCCCGGGAAGCCGACCTGAAGACCAGGCGCTCCCGGGCGGCGGGGAGAAGCGGCTCCTGCTGCCGCCGTGGCTGGGTGCTGAGCTCAGGCACACTGCCTCCTGCTGACACCTTCAGGCGGCCCGGCTCGCCGCCGCCGTCCTTAGAGAAGCCCAAGCCGGGCACCGAGAGGCAGAGGCCAGCGCAAGAGTAGAAGATGTAGAGCCACAGGACGAGCATGGTGAGCAGCAGCAAAAGTTTCTTTCGGAAGGCGGCCGGGGGAGTGAATTCTGAATGATACCAGCTCAGGCTGCATTCCATGCCGTGTGCAAGCGATTCATGTTTAACCAGGCGCAACCTCCTACAGAAAGGGCAACGGGACGATCAAATCCATTTCCATCATCCAGGAACACAGGGAGTAGCGGGCTGCAGACAATCACTGCCTTTGGACTGGCCACATCGTGAAACTCCTGTGTGTGTGTGTGTGTGTGTGTGTCTGACCCTCACTTCTGCTTCTAATTCCCAGGCTCTCTCAGCCTCGCAGCTTCTTTGATATAAAACAGGGGAGGGCGGGCGCATAGGAAGCACCGCCCCCTCCCCTGACTGACACCTCTCTTCGCCAACCGGACCCTTCATAGGTACTCATCAGCCGCACAATGCCCCGGCTACATCCAATAGGAGCCCGGACCGTCCCCGGGACGGCTCCACCGCTCTTCCATTGGCTCTTGGTCTATGAGCTCCCCCCCATCCCGAGCCCACCTCTCCTCAGCCGCAAACCATCAAAGGCCAGCCGCTGAAGTGTTCCTGTGCACCTGGTGGGGAATCCCTCACACCTCTTTTTTACCCTCCTCCCCCACCCCCCGGGCGATGGGGATTGGCCAAGTTTTGCTAGACCGTCTCTGGTAAACGTTTTCTGCCCCAACTCCAGGCGTGTCCCAGTGAAACCTAGACCCGCCAGTCCCTCCCCAATCCAAGGCTCCTGTGTCAGAACACTCCCTGCTCACTTTCTACCCGCGGCCTGCTCCTTCATCACGCTTTCTCCCCCTGGCCGACTCTTCGCAGCGAATAACACCTCGGGAATCGATACTGGCAGCGAAATGTAGAGACTGGCGCAGTTTGAGGCATTATAAATAGACTGGGTAATCGGGATGTTTCAGATAAATAAAACGGGTTGTAAAATTCTTTCTGGTGGGCCCCATCAGAAGGACCTCTGACACTGCCATCTAGTGTATCCAGTGATTGCTGGTGGGGGAAGGGTGTGACAAACCCCAACCGTTCAAAAGGATCAACGGGAAGAGGAATTGAACATCTCAGAGTAAAGATGCAAACTGCAGGCCAGAGTCCATTAGATGGCCATGAAACACAACGTGCCCTGTTAAAATAATATCGTTTAAAATACATCGTTTTCTGCAACGTTTGATATCTGTATCAGCCGTGAAAACGAGGGTTTGCCCTAGTGTCTGTGGTGCTGTGTTTATCCAGGGAACAAGAGACATCTAACTCTATCTGTAATTACAGAGTCACAGCAATACACTAAACTATAAATTGTTTGAAGTGAGCTGTTGTAACTGTTAACCTGTCAGATTAATGTAGATTTACCAAGTTTCATAGATCGTCCTGTAATTTATTTAGATTGGACACAGTTGTGAAAGGGATAAACGCTTTTCATATTGTTATTAACATCTGGATCGCTTCATTCTTCCAATGTATTTGGTCGTTTAAAAGGCGGCGCTTTCAGGAAGGAGTTATCTCCAGTTTACAATCGTTAAATAACTTTCATCTCTTTAAAAAAAACGCATTAACGTTACCATTTTCCCATTCGCAGAGGCTGTATGGTTTTTTGCTTTATTTTTAAAGATATCTTGTAATTTGCGGGGGACCTCGTTACTTTTACGATTGGGTTAGGAGGCGAATCGCGGAGTTGAATCTTTGAAGCTTTGTTAAAAACGACCCAAAGCATCCCAAATCTGGCAAGTGTCCCTTCACTTTAGTTTTTTTTAATCCTTGGAGATCTTTCCCTGCCGCAGTCCGGCTCTCAAGGATCATTTAGAAGTTTTCAACATTTTTTACATCAAACCCATAGGAACACTCAAATGCAAAGCGCTGTTTATATTTGTGTTGGAGGGGAGTTGGTTATGAGGGAGACTGGTCCGTGCGCAGACTGATTTCTTAAAATCGTAGTCCTAACTCTGTTGAGTCTTTTATTTTGCACAGTCCAATCCTGGGGGGGGGGGGGGGGGGGGAGGGGGGGAGAACTTTGCACGTTCGAAACTGCCGAGAATATTTTTTTCTCCGCTATTTTAAAAATATGACAACTGAACCATCGAATGAGTTAGAACTGACCGAGTCGACCCAGCTCAGTGATTGAATGTATCCCTTGCTTCCCAAATCTGCAGAGACCTTTACGTTTTCACATTCAACTGCAGGCCCTTTCTAAAGATAATATTTATGGGGGGAAAATTAGTCAGAAACAGGTTGTTTTATTGCTTAGTAGGGATGCGGAAAAATGTTGCAGAGGAGTTTAATTTTGAGCTAAATTTATGCGAATTTATTCCGCATTGCAATGGACAAGGACCCCCCACCATAAAGGAGATGGGGGATAAATGAGCAGTTCGGTATGTCCGCTTTTGAAGTGAAATACAGTATTCAGCTGACTTGTAACATTTTGCAAACTCCGTCCCCCTTTCCCTTCAACAGGCGCGGTATGAAATGCACATCGAAGTGGAAATGGACAGCCTCCGTTTTGTCTTCCCTGACCATCTCATTTCCTTTCCCAGTGACTGCAATTGTACCGCATTCATCAGTTTACCGATGGCCCCTGCCTGTAAGCCAGCCGTGCTCACACAGAAATCGCCGCTGCCGCTTAGGAAACTGACATGAAATTGACGCGTGAGTGAGACAGCAATCCGGGGGCTCGAACACGCGTGGCCGATACATATCTGGGGCACAGTTCACCCGAAAGTACAAATTCGATGGCTTTTCCCGCTCCCTGTACTTACTGTCCACCCCCACAACCCATCCCCGATTGGACATTGTTCTGGCAGGTGTCGGAAAGTCTTTTGCTCCATTGGGGAGGGAAAAGGCGAGATCGCCCACACCCCAGGCTTTGTTTTTTTCGGTCAACGATTGAATCTTTACAACGGGCGCCTGGAAAGTTGGTCCAAATGTTGGTCCAGCGGGTGGATAATTGACGAGTCTGCGAGACGGTCTGTGTTTTCCCATCGTCATAAACAACGATTACATGAACCCGACACTTCTGTAATTGCTGCTTGTGGCTGCAGCCACATTGGAAAGAGTTCGGGCTTGTTGTGCCGCTACCCTGAGAGAGGATGATTGGTGATCCTCGATACTGTAACATCACCCCTCACCGAGCAATCGACTCCCACTTGTGAACTCTCACCACAACATATTTCCCAAATGTCCTGAATCCCCCTAATTTTCAGCCAGAGTCTAAATCCTCCATTGGTTATAATGTTCCTTCTGTCAACTACTGTTCGGTTCTTTTTTTGAATAAAACGTTCATTGAATACCAAACGCTGTAGATGTTATTAGTTTTCACTAATATTTAAAGCGACGATGCAAAGCGATTTGTTCCAGTTCTGTGTGTCTGAAGCGAAGGATGGAGAGATGTTGGGTATTTATTGCGGTGTGTGCTGTCTGTCACTATGGCTGTGTTTGCTTGTGCTTGTGTGTGTGTTGTCTGTCCCCGTGTGGGTCTATGCTCTGTGTTTATGCATGTTGTATGTCTCTGTGTGGGTCTATGCTCTGTGTGTGTGCTGTCAGTCCCTGTGTGGGTCAATACTCTGTGTTTGTGTGTGCTGTCTGTCCCCGTGTGCGTCTAACCTCTGTGTGTGTGTTGTCTGTGCCTGTGAGTTTCTATCCTCTCTGTGTTTCTGTGTTTACTGGTCCTGTCCTAGTGTGGATTTGTGTTTGCTTGTGTTTGTGTGTATTGTCTGTCTCTGAGGGCCTATGTTTGTGTGTTGTCTATCCCTGTGTGGGTCTATGCTTTGTCTATGTTCACATATGTCTCTGTGTTGTCTCTGTCTGGGTCTGTGCTCTGTGTTTGAGTATGTAGCATGTTCCTGTGTGCGTTTGTTCTCTGTATTTGTGTGTGTATGTCCGCTGTATATTTGGTGAGGGTGAAATAAAATGGATCCCCGACATTCAGAGAAGTATTTTATTGATTCAGTTTCGCCCTGCGCATTACGTTGGGGAAAGTCACAGAAACCGTGGTCTACTTTGGGCTGACCCCCCCCCCCCCCCCCCCATTCACTAACTGTTACATCTCTGAAGTTACAGTCACGTCTGGGGGGAAAAAATCAATTCAATTCAGTCTTTATCTGGAGCTGACACATCAGACTAATAGGGTGCGAGGAAGTGCTGATAACCTGAAACTGAGCCGAAACTCGAATGGAGGAAGCTTTCCTTTGCATTCTGTTAGATAGTTTGAAATGGGATTGAGACACATCGAGAACAAAAAGCGGGGATCATGTGTAATATTAATATTGTAAAACTTCCGAATGCCGCCTGAAGTGTTATATAGTGAAGCTCCCGGAATCCTGCTTATTGCAAAACTATATGAAATTAGAACGCGTTGTATTCCCAGTATGGAGTGAAATAAAATGTGAACCGTTTCACTCTTTAAACAAGGGTGGCCATTTGTTGTAAATGGTAAACGCTCTTGACCTAAATAAAAGAGCAAATGTTTCCTGACAGATAAGCAATGAAGCATTCCGAGATCGGTTAATTACCCTCAGTCGGAAATTGTTTTATAATCTCAGAGTTAACATCAGTCACTTAGTTACATCAGTGAACATGAGTAACTATCAGTGGGGGAGTTGCTTTATATCTCCCGGTTCACAAGGACAAGTTCAAGACATCTCGTGGAGGTTATGCCCGGGGTACATTGTGTGTGAAACTTTTTATCCACTAAAAGCCCACTTGTACCAAAAAAAGTCACAAAGAGACAAACTTCTTCCTTTTCTTTCCATTGAAACTTGTAGGAGCGAGTTCAGGAGCGAGAATCCTTACAAGGATTGGATTCGTTCTTATTCTGCTTCTAACACCAGAAAAGAAACTCACTTCACTAGAATTCATATTTCACACTCTCTGCTTTCGAAAGTTATTCACATCCAGGAAGAAAGGGAGCTCCGTTTCACCTTCCGTGGTTTACTGTCAGGTTAAAGATGTTTCTATTCTAAAAGAATATCGAGAAATTGTCAGCGCCCAGAGGGTTAAAGCGCAGTGTTTGAGACTGGCGTGAAGAGTGTTTGTAATCTGCCCGGGATGTGGTCAGGAACCATTACAAATACTTAGCCCATTTCGAAAATTCCCCAAGCACTCGTCTGTCTCTTTCTGCCGCTTTGGACAGATTCATTATTCCTTACAAACTCGACATCTATTCTAACCCTGAAATATGAAGTGCCGGTGAATGGTCGAGGTAATATTTAATATCCTGCGAGGCAGCCTTCTCTTTTTTTTCCTTAACAAATGAACTACAAGCCAACCAAATGGTTCACATCTGTTTCAGCGCTTCTTCAGTGTTTGCAAATTAACATTAAAATATGGGGAAACAATAAGAGAAGCCGTTTCTAGATCACAGAACACAGACAATGATTACTGGACTAAGAACCGTGCCAAAAGCATCTGACATGGTCAGACCAGATGTTTTTACATCTCTTATAGTTTCCTTCCTCTTTTAGAAAAAAAAATCCACACACACACAAACACACGCTCACAAATACACAGACACACACAAATACATAGACACAAATACATCTCACACACACGCACGTACACAGTCTGTCTCACACACACGGACATAGTCTCTGTCACACTCTCATACACACAGTCTCTGTCACACACACAAACACGCACACAGTCTCTGTCACACACACACACACGCACAGGTCTGATTTTGGATTTAGTGATCCAAAAAAGCATTCAGTTTATCTTGGCCATCCCTCACACTCAGTATTCAGCTTTTACATTGCCTTTCCCATCTATATACACACCCCCTCGTGTATTTATAAAATGTACAGTGTTGAAATATTAGTCCAGCTTTGAGGTTGGACCCTCTGCGATAGGGTGGAAGTTTTCCCACCAGCGCCGAGTGAATCATAACAAGCCGAACGCGCATTTCCCAGGTCAGGTTGGTCACGGTGGATCATATCTTCGCGGACTGTCTAATAACTGTTTACATTGTCTTCGTGCCAGTGAACTATATTACACGGAATTCAGCTGAAAGTTGATCAAGTTGATAACCAGTATCCCATGCTCGGATTCCTATCAATTGCTGGTAAGGCCGGCTCATTTCCAAATCTCTACACGGCCGCTCCATTTAGACATCCATTCCAGAATTCGGCCTACAGTGATAATGAAATCCTGCATAAAGTCTAGACTCAGCTCTAAAGGGATTCATGTTTGCAATGCACTCACCGCTTGGGAATTTGGCTGCGGATTGAATGTGTTTGGCCGTTAAAATGGGTTATCCAGGAACATTCTACACCTGGATCAAGGAACCTCATCCACAATGCTTTTTCTAACTCCCTCCAGTTTTGCACTGTAGATTATAACCTCGTTAAGACGGAATTCATTGCACGTACCTTTATTTTCCTATCGTCTTCAGGCGAACAGGCGTGTCTTTTAGCTGAAATTATCTAGGGCTCCCTGTGACCAATTTTGAATGTAATCGCTGTTGTAATGTAAAATATACACCAGCCAATTTATGTGCAGTAAGGTCCAACTAACAACAATGTGATTGGATTTTCTGCCCCTATTCGGATTGGAGGTGTTTTCAGTCAGCTAGAGCCCGAACTCTGGAATTCCAGCCTGGGTTTTATGACCTCCCGGCGCAGCACCTTGGTATGCTTCATTCGGTTTAAAATAACAGGGTCTCAGTTGTTAGGGGATTAGTCATTGATCAGGAAACAGAGCGGGGGAAGCTCCCTGTTGCTTTTTCCAATCAATCTCCCCTCCCTCCAAAAGACAGGCGGCAGGAATGCTTTAATATTGCATTGGGAAAGTGCTAGAACCTGGCATTTCTGCCACCCTCTCATTCTCACACTTTACCCAGTGCCAGCCTGAATAACTGGGATTGAGGTTTACACGTATCACCTGGTGACCCAGAGGCGGGAGAACTAACATCTAAAACGAATGTTCTCTCGAAAATTATTTTGCAAGTTAAATACGAAACGTCACTTTAATAAGTTCATCTTTAAAAAAAATTACATCGACGCTCCGAAAGCTAGTGCTTCCAATTAAACCTGTTGGACTATAACCTGGTGCGGTGTGATTTTTAACTTTGTCCACCCCAGTCCAACACAGGCATCTCCAAATCAATGCTCTTAACTTTTCTGTCCGTGCACTACTTGTAAAGAATGTAAATAAATTCTCGAACGCGGAATCTGCAAGATGAACATCAATATTTTAAAATGAGCTTCAAACTTTAAATCAGAACCGATCGATCTTAACAATGGCGAGCCAATGTAGTCCCTTCTTATGGCGAGCTTCGAGCGACGATAGATTTTGGGCAGGCCATCAACATTTTAAAATTACACCCTTAATCCTCGAGTAAAGAAATGATAAATCTGAAAACGGGATAGAAGCCGTTTGGAAACAGCAATGACAACGGGAATGTTATCTCGTAACTTGTTTTGCTGCTTTGTGTTTGTGGCTCACTACACTTCATATGAAAGACCATTACAACAAGTTTTCTCCAGGAAAGCGTGTGTGGAACAAGTACATACTTTTCATTCAAATCAAGACTCAAAACCATCAACCAATTTAAAAATAAAGAGTTCAATGAATGGCAATAGTTGAAATAGACTGTCTTTGCTGCTCCGGTAATGTATTGGGGATTGATTTACACACGTATTAACCAGCGACACTTTCACAATTAAAAATAACCACCTGATCAATTAGCAAATTGTAAGATTTCACATTTCAGGGAAATCAGACTTCCAATACAAAGCGGTAACTCCATTCTCCTCATTTAGCTCTTGAAACACTTCCCCAGAAAACAAATGTACCCCTTTGGCAGAGTTACACAGAGAACAAAACTTTACTTTGAAAGGTCTTAAATATTCCCACTGATTTACTGTAAGGCATTACTGTAAAGTCGCTGAATTAGAACCAAGCGAAACAACGTGCCGGACTAATGGAGTAAAACGCTTCATTGACAATCTTTATGACTAAGGTCCGGAATTCTATCCATTGTTTTGCTCGCGGTGTTTCTCGACCAGTCAAGGTTTCACAATGATATGAAACCGCCCTCACCCAGCTGCCTGCAGTTCCCCAAAGCACACATCAGGCAGCTGTACACAAACTAAAACGCGATGAATCTTTATCCTTCGCCCCCGAGGACAGCTTTTAATTTGGGATTAATTACCCTTTAACAACTCCTCCAATAATCCACAGCTCCCCAAATTAATGAGGACGCATCAGCAGGACTTACATTCAGATCCGGGTGAAGTGAGATTTTAACTTTCCATTTGCAAACCCGGAATGTTAGTGATCATTTTCACGGGTCTCTCCGGACTTTGCAATTGAAAACCGATAAGGGTTTGCAATTCTCAATGTGTGAATTTGATTTGACTTCTGTTCTCAGCCTGAGAACGGATGTGAATTTGAGCTGATGTAACTGTGAGCTACAAAATGCATTAGTATAGCCATGATTATAAGATCTCTTTCATTCGGTCGTGGGATAGAAGTGTCGCTATCCGGCCCGCACTTATTGCCTGTGCCGAGTTGCTCTCCAGAAGGTGGTGGTGAGTTGCCTTCTTCAACTGCCGATGGCTATGTGGGTAGAGCTACAATTCCGTTAGGGAGAGATTTCCACCCAGCAAGTGAAAGAACTACAATATATTTCCAAGTCAGCATGCTGAGTGGTTTGGAAGGGAACTTGCAGGTGGTGGAGCAGCAAAGGTAATTTGGCCAATCTCTATCCATTCAATGAGACCATCTCTTGTAATCCACAACTTCACTTTTCCACCTTTTTCCCAATGACCCCTGATTCCCTTACTGATTTCAAAATCTATTTCAACTGTGAATAGACTTAAGGACTCCACTCTAGCACCCCTCTCTGGCAAAGAATCCCATAGTTTCATTACCCTCAGAGAAGGAATTCATCATCACAAATACTTCCAAAATTAAGCTTTCTGCATTTAGAGAACTTGTGGAAAATGTTTGCATTTATATCGTCTCCTCGGGGCAGATTTAGATAAAAATGATGTAGGCTTTTGATAGAGTACTTGAAGAAAATGCTTCAATTTGTTGGTACATCATTGTGGGTATAGTTAGTAAGTTTGCAGGTGACACCAAAATTGGAGGTGTAGTGGGCAGTGAAGGAGGTTACCTCAGATTACAATGGGATCTTGATCAGATGGGCCAATGGGCCGAGGAGTGGTAGATGGAGTTTAATTCAGATAAATGCGAGGTGCTACATTTTGGGAAAGCAAATCTTAGCAGGACTTATACACTTAATGGTAAGGCAAAAGTGAGGACTGCAGATGCTGGAGATCAGAGTCTAGACTAGAATGATGCTGGAAAAGCACAGCAGGTCAGGAGCATCCAAGGAGCAGGAAAATCAACGTTTCAGGCAAAAGCCCTTCATCAGGAATGAAGGTAAGGACTTAGGGAATGTTGCTGAACAAAGAGATCTTGGAGTGCAGGTTCATAGCTTCTTGAAAGTGGCATCACAGGTAGATAGGATAGTGAAGAAGGCATTTAGTATGCCTTCCTTTATTGGTCAGAGTATTGAGTACAGGAGTTGGGAGGTCATGTTGCGGCTGTACAGGACATTGGTTAGGCCACCATTGGAATTTTGTGTGCAATTCTGGTCTCCTTCCTATTGGAAAGATGTTGTAAAACTTGAAAGGGTTCAGAAAAGATTTACAAGGATATTGACAGGATTGGAAGATTTGAACTATAGGGAGGGTTTGAATAGGCTGGGGCTGTTTTCCCTGGAGGCTGAGGGGTGACCTTATAGAGGTTTATAAAATCATGAGGGGCATGGATAGGATAAATAGACAAAGTCTTTTCCCTGGGGTGGAGGAGTCCGGAACTAGAGGGCATAGGTTTAGGGTGAGAGGGCAAATATATAAAAGAGACCTATGGGGCAACATTTTCACACAGAGGGTGGTATGTGTATAGAATGGGCAGCTGGGGAAGTGGTGGAGGCTAGTACAACTGCAACATTTAAAAGGCATATGGATGGGTATATGAATAGGGAGGTTTTGGAGGGAAATGGGCCAGGTATTGGCAGGTGGGACGAGATTAGGTTGGGATATCTGGTCGGCGTGGATGAGTTGGACTGAAGCACCTGCTTCCACGCTGTACGTTTCTATGACTCTATCAAGAACTAAAGGCCTAAATGAGTTAATACAATCTAATACAATAAGCATAGAAATAGGCCCTTCAGCCCATTAAGCCTGCGCCAATGCCTAATCCTAAGCAGTGTCCTACTCACATGCAGTTTCTATCCCTTCGTTCATGCGCCAATTAAGATGCACCTTAAACGTTGCTAATGTGACTGCTTCCACCACCTTTACTGTGTTACAGGTACCCAATACCCCTCTGTGTGAAAAATCTTCCCCTCACTTCTCCCCTAAACATTCTCCCTCTCACATTGAACCTGTACTCTCTTGTCATTGTCCTTTCCATCCTGTGAAAAAGCCTCTGTCTAGCCACCATCTATGCCTCTTGTGATTTTATGGACCTCTATCAGATTGCCCCTCAGCCTTCATCTTTCCAGTGAAAACAACCTCTCCTCATAAATAAAAGCTTGTGGACCAGCCACCATCCTGGTAAACCTTCACTGCATCCCCTATAAAGCATACACATTCTTCTGGTAGAGTGGCAACCAGAACTGCACACAACATTCAAATGTGATCTAAAATTTCATACAGCTGTAACATAACTTGCCAAATTTTATATTTGATGGCCCAGCTGATGAAGGAAATTAAGCTGTATGCCACCTTGACCACCTTCTCCACCTATGTTACCACTTTTAGGGATCTGTGGACCTACACACCCAGGTCCCTCTGTATGTCAATGCTCCCAAGGGTTCTGTCATTTATTGAATAATTTGCACCTGAACTTGACTTTCCAAAATGCATTACCTCCCATTTGTCTGGATTAAACTCCATCTGACATTTGTTTGCCCAAATCTGCAATCTATCTATAAGCCACTGTCCTTTGACGATCCTTCTTATCTACAATTCTGCCAATTTTGGTGTCAACCACAAACTTACTAATCAGACCACCTACATTTTCTTCCAGATCATTTATATATATAAATAACAAAGGTCCCAACACTAATCCCTGCACAATATCACTAGTTACTGATCTCCATTCCAAAAAGCACCCTTCTGCCGCTACTCTCTGGCTCCTATGATCAAACAGTTTTCAATTCATCTAGCTAGCTCACCCTGGATCCCATGAGATGCCATCTTCTGTACCAGCCTGGTGAGGTATCTTATCAAATGCTTTAATAAAGTCCATGTAGACAACATTCACTACTCTTCTCTCATCATTCTTGTCACTGCATCAAACAACTCAACCATCTGTGACCTTCTCCTGCACAGATCTATGCTGCCTAACACTAACCAGTCCATTCACTTCCAAATGTTAATAAATCCTATCTCTTAGCATCTTCTCCAAAATCTTCCCCACCACTGACGTCAGGCTCACCGGCCTGTAATTACCTGGATTATCTGTTTCCTTTCTTTAACAAAGGGGCAACTTTGGCCATTTTCCAGTCCTCTCAAACCTCACCTGAAGCTAGAGAATGCAAAGATATTTGTTATGGGTCAAGCTATTTGCTTCCTTCCCTCCTGCTGTATCCTGGGATAGATCCCATCCCTGCGGACTTGTCCAGCTTAATACGTTTCAAGACACCCAACACTTCCTGCTTTATGTTGATGTACCCCTCACCTCCATCCTGGGCCCCCAGGGATCATTTCAAATCCAGCAGAGATTTACTTGTACATCCTCCAACCTTATCTATTGTATCCGGTGCTCTCAATGTGGTCTCCTCTACATCAGAGAGACCAAGCGCAAACTTGTGGACTGAATCAGGGAACGTCTATCGTCTGTACACACTAACTAACCCCACTTTACTGAAGCTATCCACTTCAGCACCTCTTCCCACTCTCTTAAGGACATATCCATTCTAGCTCTCCTCCACCGCCTATACAAGACCACCCACAAACTGGAGGAGGAACACCTCATCTTCTGCCTCTGGACCCTACAACCACGTGGCCTCAACATTGAATTCATCAGTTTTCAAATTTCCCCCTCCAACCACTCCATCCCAAACCAACCCTCCGACTCAGAGCCACCCTCTTGACCTGACCTACCTTTGTATATCCTTCCCACCTATCAGCTCCACCCTTCCCACTGACCTATCACTATCACCTACCTTTCCCCTAGGTCCACCCTACTACCCCCCCCCCCCCCTTCCCAATTTATTTTTCAACCCCCTTCCGCCTCCCAAGTCCTGAAGAAGGGTTCTGCCTGAAACATCGACCATGTTATTCTTCTGATGCTGCCTGAGCTGCTGTGCCTCTTCCAGCACCACACTTCAACTCTGATTTCTCCAGCATCTACAGTCTCCATTGTCTCCTATTCACACACCTTTCCCTAACCTCAACATCCCTGACGTCCTTCTCTTCAGTGAATAATTACTAATAAATCCAAGAGGAACTTCCTTACTCATAGAGTATTGATGATAGGGAATTTGTAACTGTATAAAGTAGCTGAGGCCAATGCATTTAAGGCAAACCTAAGTATACAAGGGAGAAAGATATAGAAAGATATGTTGTGAGATAAAATAAGGCAAAAGCAGGCTCCTGTGGAATACAAACATTATCCTGGATATTTTGGACCAAACACCTTGCTACCATACTATCCATTTTACATCAAAACAATTCCAATTGTTTTGATGTAAAATGGATAGTATGGTAGCAACAACAGAGAATAAAATGAAGTATTGAGATGAATGGTTAAATGTTTGGATATTAAAGAAAAAGGTTCCAAGGAAAGGTGTTAGAGGAGGAGGTGAAAAGATATAAACATGGAATTCGAGAGCTGAAAGCCCAGGCTTCTGATGGCTCAACGACCAATGATGAACAAAGGAAATCAGGACCATGAGACAAATGCTGACAACATAAAGATTATGAGGCAAGAAACCAAGGTAGTAATAAAGGAATTGATAATCTGAATGTGGGAGGAACAGACAGTGTGCACAAACTTAAGAGTGTGCCCGCAGCTAAGGCTCGAGGAAGCAAAATCAATATTAAAAAAAATTAAAGGCACTGTGGCTGAATGCACATAGCATTCACAACAAGGCAGATTAACTGATAGTATAACTGGAAGAAATTACATATGATCTAATTGGTATTGCAGAGATAAGGCTGAGACCTGATGTTCAAGATATTCAATGTTGGAACGACAATTAGATGTGTATTTAATGAGGCTGTTACAAATAATCTTGAGGGTCTCCAAACTACATGTAGACTGACTAAACTTTACAAGCACAATGTTGTGGAGGATGGATTTCTGGAAAGTGCACAAGATGGTTTTCTAGAACACCACACTGAGGATCCAAACCAAGAACAGGCCAATTTAGATCTAGTTTTATGCAATGAGAAAGGGGTAATTGATAATCTCATTGCAAAAAGCTTCTCAGGAAGAGTGACATAATGGAATTTTATATTAAGTTTGAAAGTGACGTAGATCACTTTGCAACGAGGGCTTTAAAATCTAAACAAAGGCACTTACAAAGGAGTGAGCAGCTTTTTTAAAAAAAAACAACCTGTTTAGACACATCTGGGGAAGATGGGACTTAAACCCATGCTTCTGGTCCAAAGTAGTAAATCTACCATGAGAACCCTAAGATGAGGGTGTCATTATTTGTAATGGATTGTTTAATTACATTAAAAGGAAAGATGATAGACAGACAATGGCTAACCTTTAAGCAATTACTGCATGGTTTTGAACATTCTTTTGAGAAATAAAACTCAGAAGGAAGGTGATACAACAATAGTTTAAAAGAGAAGTCATATGATTATAATAGATGAAATGAAGAGCCTTTTAAAGTTTTTGAAATACCAAGACTAGGAATCAGTAGCATTTTAGAAGTCAGCAAGGGAGGACGAAGAAACTGATAAAGAAAATTTAAAAAGAAAGTAAACTAGTGAGAAATATATATAAAAAAACTATAACTTTCTCTATAGGTCAGAATGGAAAAGCTTAGCAAAGACTAATGTAGGCCCCTTACAGACACAGAGAGGAGAATTTATTTTGGTGAATAAAGAAATGACAAGAAAACTAAACAAATACTTTGTGTCTGTGTTCACAGAAGTAAGATACTAGACACAGCTAATAGGCAAGAACGATGAACTGAAACAAATTCGTAACTGTAAGAAAATAGTCCTGGAGAAAATAATGGAACAGAAAGTTGATAAATCACCTGGACTTAAAGATCTATATGTTAAAAGACATGTTGTAGTGACAGTGGATATTTTGGTCATTTTCCAAAATTCCATGGTCTCAAGAATAGTTCTTGCAGATTGGAAGACAATAAAAATAACTCTTTTATTTAAGAAAGGAAGCAGGAAAGAAACTAAAGGCTACAGATCTGATACCCTGACATCATTAATGGGGAAAATGCTAGAATCTATCAAAAATATCATAACTGGATACTTTTAAAATAGTGGTAGTATTAGGCAGAATAAACATGGATCTATTAATAGGGAAATCATGCTTGTCAAATGTATTAGAGTATTTTGTGGATTAATGAGCAGAATAGATAATGGGGACTCAGTAGATGTGGTGCATTTGGATTCTTCAGAAGCTCTTTGTAAAGTCCCAGAATGGTTAGTAAGGACAACAGAATGCATGCCATAGCAATAATACACTAGTATGGATTGAGAAATTTATATTGGGCATAAACCAGATAGTCGGAACAAATGGGTCATTCCCAGGTTGTGAGTGTTAGGTTAATGCTTGCGCCCCAGCTATTCATAGTTGATTCAATGATTTAATGTGGGGACCAAATGTAATATTTCAAAGTTGCTGATGATATAACGTGACCCACTTTGATATGAGAAATGCTGAATATTTCTGAAATTAAGAGATAATTGATCTCTACAGGGACTGTGTATCCCTGAATGTAAATAATTGTCATTATGTGCTGATACAGATGTAATGTAAGCACACAATTAGAAAGAGAAATGGGATTTAGACCTTTACTGCAAGATGATTTGACTGCAGGAGGTAAGTGGTCCAACTCTAGTTATATAGACCCATGGTGGGGCCACACCTAGAGATGATCAGATTAAAGTGTGGAAGTGTTGGACAAGGAGAGATCAAGGAGACAAGGCCTCTATTCTCGAGAGTTTAGAAGATCAAGAGGTGCTCATGTTGATGAATACATACTTTTTATAGGGCTCAACAGGATGGATGCAAGAAGGATGTTTCCCCTGACTGGATAGTGGGGAATGGGATTGTGGGAGGGGTCTAGAAACAATGTATACAGTCTCAGAATAGATGGTAGGCCATTTAGAAGGGAATTCCTCCCTCAGAGGCTGATGAATCAATGGAGTTTCCACTGCAGAGGTGTGGAGATGAGTACTTTTGAGACAGACTGTAACAGATTTCCAAGTATTAAAGATATCAAGGATATAAAGATAATATGGATTAACCACATTTGAGATGGAAATTCATCCTTAGTTGATCTCATAACAGAACAAGTTCAAGAAGTGGATGGCTACGCCTGTTTCTATGCACAGAGTTGCAGGGTGAGAAAAGGGTACAAAGTAGGACAAGTTCACAAAGGTATCGCAGATAAGAGTTTTACATGAATTCATGCAGTTTTTGAGCAAAGTACAATGTAACTCTGCAAGTACAAATTCACCCTACAAAATACGTATATTGTGCATGTGGGTCTTTGTGTGTGTGGGTGTGTGTGCCTGAAACATTGATTCTCCTGCTCCTCTGATGCTGCCTGGCCTGCTGTGTTTTTCCAGCACGACATTTTTCAACTCTGGTACTCCAGCATCTGCAGTCCTCACTTTCTCCTGTGTGTATATGTCTGGCTCCCCCCAACCCAGTCAGACATGTGTGCGCGCACGCGCACACACAGACACAAAGACCCACGTGCACACATACACATATATTTTGTGGGGTGAATTTGTATTTGCAGAGTTACATTGTACTTTGCTCAAAAACTGCATAGAATCAATCTAAACATCATGGCATAGACAGAGAACACAGGGAGCTAACATCTTCAACATATTGTCTAACTATCACCAATTGTTACAGTTAACCTGAGAATGCAACTTTTAAAAAAAGGTTTTGTGATTTACACATGAAAGAAGTGAAACTATCATGGTATTCGAACAGATAAAAGATTCAACAGACAATCAAGGTATTTTTCAATGTATAATTTCAGTTACATCACACTGTAAATTTTTGATATAAATTCTGTGCCTGACAACTGTGTCCTCCACAACCACCTGATGGAGTGGCGCTCCGAAAGCTAGTGCATCCAATTAAACCCATTGGACTATAACCTGGTGTTGTGTGATTTTTAACTATGGACAATCTTAACATTGGAATTTACTTGCAAAACTTTGTGACTGTATTTCTGTTTTAAGGTCATCTTCAAAACCCACTTCATTGACTAAGTTTTTGGACATCAACTCTAAAAGACCCTATGTCAAACCTGGTTTTGTTAACAACCTGATGAAGCACCTTCAGATGTTTTACTACATTGAAGGCACTGCATAAACACACTGTTAAATAATAACAATCTAAGTTTGTTCAATATCATTTCAGTTGCATGACACTGTAATCTTTTGCTATATATTCTGTTTTATGATCCTGTCCCACAGCTACCTATTGAAAGAGCAACACTCCAAAAGCTACTATTTCCAATAAACCTGTTGGACTATAACCTGGTGTTGTGAGATTTTGAACTTTAAATAAGAAATACCGACTAGCCCTCGAACAGTAGATGCCATACCTGAAACTCAAATTAGCTATTTTTAAAAAAGCAAATCTTGATTTGTTCCTATCTGAACATCGAATAACTTGTTCAAGGCCTGATCTCGGTGTTCAGTTCCAAGTTAGTGAGCAGTTCTTATTAAAACTGCTAGGTGGAGCACCACTATTTCACTACAATAGTTCCCAGACTCTGTACACTGCCACAGCCTGATGGTTAAACACAGTGTAGCTCACCATCTCATTTCATTCTTTTGAATAATAAACCAACATGTAGACTAAAGGAAAAAAAAAGTTGCAAGTTCAGTTCACAACTGTAGTGTTAACATGGCAAATTAACTGCATTAAAAACACACACTTGAAAAAAACACCTTGGAGTAATTGCTTTTTTGGTAGAAATAAAGAGGACATCCGGTGTACAGCTAAATCAGATCACAGAAATCAATGCATAGAAACACATAATTTTGTTACAGTAAAAATCTTAAAATATACCTTGTCATGTGATCCTTTGCTTAGGTCACTGGGAAATTCACAGATCTTTATAATTTACTGGTTTCTAGAGGAATGACATTTTGTTTGGCAGCCAGTTAATTAGCATTAATATTCACAACAATAATTACCAATTTTCTTTTCACTAATCATGTGTTTCTATGCATTGATTTCTGTGATCTGATTTAGCTGTACACCGGATGTCCTCTTTATTTCTACCAAAAAAGCAATTACTCCAAGGTTTTTTTTTCAAGTGTGTGTTTTTAATGCAGTTAATTTGCCATGTTAACACTACAGTTGTAAACTGAACTTGCAACTTTTTTTTTCCTTTTTGTTAATATGACTGCTGGGCAGTTATAATTTAAAATGTCACCTTTAAATTCATGTGTGGTGGTATCGTGAAGAGGGAAATGTCACCTCACACTAGTATGTTGAGAGACAAATCCATGTGATCTGGTTGTCACAGGTTGAAACTTAGTGAAAATAAGGTGAGAGTTTTAACATCTGAACACAAATTTTGCAGGATCTGAGAGAGAATAAGACTAAGAGTTTTAGAAGACAGCCAACATTAGTTGCTACTATGCAAATGAAAGAAAATGGCCATTGAATGGAAACCATGTTTACATTAGAAAAGGAATCTGAAGAGTTGAAGAGCACAGATCATCAAGGGTACCTTGCAATGAAAAGCCCATTTAATTACGCTCAAAGGTTTGAGTGAATGAGACACCGTTTAGCAGGATACTGGAAGGTTCACCCTCGTGAAGCCAGAAGAAATCCTATTGGAGCTAGGAACAGCTTTCGGTTTTAAACACAAGACAGCTCAGCTGACAATGCAATGTAATTTTTGAATACTTTGTGGGGTTTTTATTGTGTTACAGAATACTTTTCTGTAGTTAATTGTACCTGTTGCTTACTAAGTAATGTTTCATCAATGTTGATTTTAATTTTGTTACAGTAAAAATCTTAAAATATACCTTGTCATGTGATCCTTTGCTTAGGTCACTGGGAAATTCACAGCTCTTTATAATTTACTGGTTTCTAGAGGAATGACATTTTGTTTGGCAGCCAGTTAATTAGCATTAATATTCACAACAATAATTACCAATTTTCTTTTCACTAACACTGGTTGATGACTAAGCCATGTGAAGGATACTGGAGACAAATCTGTGGTTTAAGTAACATCAGGGTATCTCTTGAGGGCAACTAAGGGGAACATAAGCCCTCAGTTTAACATCTCACTGAAAGATGGCACCTCTGAAAGGACAGAATCACCTCAGAACTAAGAGTCAGAATATATTGTGCATTTGAGTCTCTGAAGTAGGACTCAAACACAACTTTATCATTTAGTGGTCAGATTGCTGCCACTGGGCCAAGTCAGTAGCAAATCATACCAAAGATGAGTTATATGCAAATAATAGAACTACCAGTGAGGAATTATAAAGGAAATACAAAATCAAGCACAATACAACTACATCATCCACCAGAGAATGGAAGCTTTCCATATATGTTTTGAAAATAATTTTAGCTGCCATCTTGGTTTCTCCAATAAGGTGAGAATTAATTGTCAAAGTTAATGGAAACAATGTTGAATTTACAAGATAATGCTAAAACCCACATTCATATTGTGTGTTTGAAATGCCTTTATACACATTTTCTAATCTCTGCCTCTTTTGAGAAGTATAAAGCTGGAATTCAGTGTTTGAGATCTCTCAATAGCTGAAGAGGTTTTGCAGACAATAACCTCAATATGCAAAACACACCATGTCTTTCTATCTTAAAGCAATAAGGAACAATATTAGCAGCATGGAAGGCATTTCAAATGTTTGTGTATAAAAGCATTGAAGAGAGAAGCATTTTCATCTTTTCCGGAGGTAACCTGGCTAAATAGAGGCAACTTCCTTCAATGAAATGCTGGTATTGTAAGCAAATAAAACCTCAGTGAGAATAATTTTTAAAAATTCTATTCTTGCAATGTAATAGCAGTTTTATTTATATGTTTGTACTAACAAATCCAGCATTAAAATAATGAATTCTGGAAGGATGAGATTGAAGGTTTTCTTTTACAAAATAAAGGAAATATATTGTTACAGTTCCTTGTCTTTCTCTCATCAGGATGAATGTAAGGTTGTCAGATTTCAACATTTGACATTTTTTGCAATTGTCCTGATAAGTACAAGATGGCAACATGAATCTCTTTACGGCAATATTCAAGTTTTGTATTTCCCTGTGACTGTTAATGCAAACTGCAGAGTACTAACAATATGTACTCACCATGAGAATATATGTGGAAAGATCTAGGTTTGGGATTATAGCAAACTAGTCTACATTCACAGCAAACATTGTGTAAATTATGTCATTCTATAATAGCATTTCAGCACTTCCTCAAAACAATTGCATAAATTGTATGCATTTCTAACCTATATTTTAATGCCCACTTACTGGACGGATAGACAATGAGTACAATTTATTTCTGTAGCACTTTGTCATTTATCTGCGGAGCTGTGGTGTAGTTTTCTGGAATAAATCAAAAAAATACTTCACTGTCTCTAAAGAGACCTCTTGCAAACTTCTTTCCAAATCTATTAAGCATAGAAATTCACCCTACTGTCGGTAACAGTAAAAACTCTGACTCAATATGAGACCAACTACCAATTACTCATTTAAAACAATTTACTTTTAATCAAAGATATGCAAAGATATGACCACAGATAGTTGAGTATCTGATTAGAAACAATATGATTTAGGCAACAAATCATTACACTTCCATTTAAAAAAAAATCTTTTCAAACAATGCACACAAAGCTAACAATGGTGTGGATTACATTTACACTGGAGCTTAAGTAATATAATAAAGCCTTTTACGCTATAATTTCCCTTGCCTTACTTTTAAAAAAAATGTGATGTGGACCATTTTGTTCTGCATATTTTTATTATGTCATTTAAAATAAAATCATAATATAAATAATATTTCTTTTGATTAAGACAGTTACAATCTGATTCCAATTTATTCATCACGTTAATCAATAATTGCAGGTCAAAATGACAGTGAGTGAAAGCTGAAGGATTACACATTGACCATTCTCTTAATGTTCAAAAAAGTCTTTCATGGGATGTGGGCATTGCTGTGCGTTTAATGCACATTCCAAGACAACAGCATGCCTTGCTCAGCTAACTCTGATGGAAGCTAAGAGTCAACTGTATTGCTGTGGGTCTGAAGTCATATAAATGTCAGGCCAGTTAAGGACAGCAGATTTTTTTGTTCTAAATGATATTAATGAACTAGGTGAGACTTTACTAAATCCAGTAGCTTCATTGTCCCCATTATTGATACTTGTTTCTTTAACTTTATACTTATTTAAATGGATGAATTAAAATTTTCTGGCTCCAGGGGTGAAAGTGGAACTTTATAACTCCAGATCATTAGTCCAGGCCTCTGGACAATGGGTCCAATAACATAGCCACAAAGCTATACAGCCCCTCACACAGTTACTAATACATCAATAGACATTTAAATGTAAGGTTTGCATTGTTGGCATAAAAAAATCATATTCACATGAATATAGACTATATGTTGTGACCTTCCAAACTGTGCAGAAACAATCTTTGAATTTCACTGAGATGGTAGTCACTGTTTTAACAACCTGACATGAAAAATCGACTTAGTTTCAATTGTTGATAGTATATTGATGCAACAAATAGACTTTGTGATAACTTGGACTATGTTTTGGATGTAATCCTTTAGTCCTTTCATAACTTTCCATGATGTAACTCAAGATGAGTCTAGAAAGTTTCTGGACAATCAAATTCAAAGGACATATTCAGCAACATCAATTATTGACGGATTATGACCGTGGTCCAGCCAGACTTCATGTATGGAAACATGTACTTTGGGCATAAGGACATGAAATTATATGGAAAGATAACTGTAATGTGCAATGTAAGCTGTTACAGTTCTGAACAAATTGTCACTGTTAACAGGAAATCTTTGGTCAGAACAGAAATGTCTTGAATACATTGGCAAGTGTGACAGGATGTGTTTAAAAAGTAGTCCAACAGATTAATGTTTTGAAAAGCCTTCAAAGTAAGTGCAGTTCAATGAAATGCCACAATCTTGGGAGAATTTATTTTTTTAATGGAATAACAACTGAATAATGTATTTTACATTTTGTTTTAAGACGACACACTTGTTGTGCAAATCACTGGCCACTGATTACACAAGAAATTCTGAATTCTCCTTGGTAACATAACAAAATAAAATACTGGTAATCAATTGGCTTATGTAATGGAGCAATGGGATACTTTTAGGATCTGAGGCTATAATATAACGTTAAAGGACAGTTCAGGGAGATCGGGAGACACATTGCAAATTTATGGGTGCAACGTGCAAGTTGAAAATACAGGACTTCACAGGGATTAAATTGTAAGGGCCAATTTCATAAATCTGGCCTGTATTCCTTGGAGTTCAGAAGATTGAGGGTTGAGCTCATTGAGACATTTAAACTGTAAAGAGTTGGATACGGATAAAGTATTTATCCTAATGAGTGAATTAAGAACAAGGGACATAAAATCTGAGCTAGGTGAGTTAGGAGATAAATCAGGAAGCATTTTCTTCCTCCACACAGAAGATAGCAGACATCTGAAACTTTCTCCTCCAAAAGATTGTGGATTCTGAGATAATTGGAACCTGCAAGACTGAGACTGATATATAAATGTTAGGTTAGAGTATCAAGAGACATGAAGCATGCAGCTGAGGTTTGGATTCGCATGAACTACTAAATGGCTGAACGGACTTAAAGGGGAGCAATGGTCTATTTACATTCCTAAGAAGACGATGAAACCAATTTTCATCAACAGTAAAAAAAAAATCACCAACAGTAATATGTAGAACTTCCAGGATGTAGAACCAGTGCACTTAATCAACATGACACAGAAATACACTTTGACAATTTCTAAAGATTCCTTAATAAAAATGAAAGTTACGCTTGCATTTCTGTTTGAACTTTGTGGTGAACCACGTTCTCATTTTCAAATAGAGATTTCTTGCAGGTCAACATGAGGAGCAATAACATAGGGAGATGCCAGAGACTGCAAAAGAAAAGTTTTCGGGCACTGTTGCGATTCGAGTCCCTGTAAAATCGATAGCCGAGGTAGCTGATATACAAGTTGACTGGGAGTGAAATAAGTGGAAAAGTCCATGTAGTTACATCAAAGACAGGACACAATGTTGACAATCCAATGAGAGCAATGCAGTGGCGGAATGCCACTCGTTTGCAAAGCAATGGATGTGTGACTGACATCATGCGGTAGCCACCTCGTGAGTAATCTTCTCGAAGATTCCAGCTTAAAGCATTGAAATGTGGGAACTGCCAGGAATACAGGATACCACCCAATAACAAGGCACCTAAACAGAGGGACAGGGAGGTGAGTATAAAAGTTCAAACAAGATAACATTGTTACTTTTCTAAAATAAATAATTTCCCAGAAGTTGAACTTGTGCACATCAAGTGTTTTTACACACTTCCATGCTTGATAATTCCCCAATATTATGAGCTGAATCTCTTTACAAGTGACAGAAATCAATTGTAGACCATTCTTTAACACATTCCAGTTACACATTGGTTTTTCATACATGAAAACGAGTTAAAACTGTGTTGTAATAAATTATAGTACTTAAAATATGTGATTAGATGAATTGTTTAACCTCTAGATCCATAACTTCATTTTTGGACAAAGGTATTAGAGAAATCCCAACCATGAGTGTTGACAGTGCAACATTATCATTGCCCTTCTATTTTGTCACTCTCTCTGGCATCTGTAAGAACATTAGATAAGATAAACTGATGTTGCTATTTTAACAATTCTTAAATAAAAAGTGCTCTCATGAGCACTAAGACAGTGTGTCCCATCTTGTTAACTATTACAATTACTGGAAAGGATAAAGATTTCAAAGATAAACCACTAGTCATCTCTTTATAATGAGAGCAGCCTCACGGTCCTCTGGGACGCTGACTTTATCTCGTGTCTTCAAGATAAGACATGGGAGAACTAACAGTCAGTACTACAAGAAAATACTTTACTTCATTAATACATGCATGAAAATTGCTTTTGTTTGCCTTATTTGAACACACCTCTCAAAGGTAAGGGTAAAATTCCATTGTCTCATGTAGTTGGACTACTGCAATAATCTAAACTCCCTGCAGATCTATTACACATTAGATCCTCATTGCATTTAAAATTAAATCGCTTTCAAATATCAAATCATAGAATTTACAGTACAGGAAGCTATTTGACCCATTGTGTTTATACTTGGCCCCCAAAAAAGCTACCCAGCTCATAGCCCTCTAAATTAATCACTTTTAAATATATATCCAGCTCTCTTTTGAAACCTCATATGAAATCTGCCCCCACCAGTCTCCCAGGCATACATTCCAAAACAGAACAAGTCTCTGATTTAAGAAGATTCTCTTCAGCGTACTACTAGCTCTCTTGCAAACAATCTTGAAATCTATAAATTCTGTGTTACGATCGAGCCCTCCACTATTACCTGATGAAGGAGCGTCACTCCGAAAGCTAGTGTGCTTCCAATTAAACCTGTTGGACTATAACCTGGTGTTGTGTGATTTTTAATCTTGAAACTGTTATTCCTAGTTACTGATATACCTTGTAGTGGAAACGGAATATCCTTCTTTACCTTGTCAAAATTGTTCATAATTTTGAACAGCTCAATAAGTGATTGAGAACAATGTTAAATTTAACCTTTGCTAACAACACATTTTGAGAAAACACTAAGCCATTACAGATGTAAGTGCCAAAAAAAAAACTAGGGCTGTTTAATGATATGTACAGAGTACAGGGACTTGCAATCAATTCTACACACAGCAAGCTCAGAATCTCAATTGAACTCTTAGGAGAAAACAAAATGCTGAGATGAAGTGTTGCTGCTTAGTGTGGGAGAAAAAACCAAATGCAGATTCAGATTAAGCTGATCTTTGTGCTATACATGGGGGTACCTAAGCAGAGATACAACTTGCATGGATAGTGGGTACTTGGGTGCAATAAAGTATATAGCAGAGGTTAGATAAAAAGTAAACACATGAATTATCAAGGGTAATAAAGCAAATGGGAACTGAACAGTTAATTGGTGGCTTTAGGAAAATATCAGCATTTTGTCCAAATTTGTATAACTTCAGATATTACCTCAGAAATACCAAAACAAGATCCTTATAAGGCAGAACTAATTTTATTTTTCTTTTAGTAAGAAATATTCAAGTTCCCTAAGCGGTACTTTGATCTTATGATGAATGGCATAGTTCCAAATATTGCTCGTTGTCCCAGGGTGAATAATTTAATCATTGTGAATATTTTGTAAAGAAACCAATGTCACTTGTAAGAGAAAAACACAAATGTGTCTCTAATATATTGGATCTACGACTATCTGTCTCTAGTCATGGAGTCACGTTAATTAGGTATTGTGGCCAACCTTAAAATTCTGAAAATTCAATTCTGGAGCAACTCCATTTTAATTCTGCCCTGGCACAATATCAAATTCCAGGAGCCAAACATTTCATAATGGATATAAGTCACCATATAATTTCATGAAGTACTGATGGAATTCAAACTTAGAGAGTTTTAAACAACACTTTAACATTAAGAATATCAGAAATAGAGTATTCAATGACCAATTATAACGTAGTACATATTGAAGGAGATTTTGATAACTCAATCATTTTATTATAATTCTGCTCACTTAAAAATATTCTGTAATTATTCACTGACTATCTTCATTGCAGCTCACAGCATGGAAGTGACAGGATGCACAAGAGTCATTAGTCCTGTTTACGTTAACAGATGGAATGACTATCTGGTCAGTGGGGTTGGTGGAGCCTGAAGCTGCCCTGTTTATATTACAGCATCAGAGCAGGGCAGCACTGATGACAGATTATGAGTTGCATATGCTTGTTTCATTGGAAATGTGTCAAAGGCTGCAATGTGTCAGATACTTCCAACAGTATTCAGCTGGCTTTGCTGTTGCTAGGTAGCTCAAAGGCCATCACAGTGAGGCCACATGAGGTAGCAGTTTATATAACACTTATTCTGATGTCAAACTATTATAAAGCACAGAGAAAGAAAAGGTTTGTGCTTCCATAGTGATTGTGCTACAAATACCACGGGTATAGATTCAAATGGTGGTGGAATGTGACCAAAATAAGTCGAAAGTTAACATTTTACTAATTTAAATCTGCCGAATTAGTAACAGTTCGATCTTGGTTTGTCACATTTATTTCCTTTTGTAGCAAGTACCAATTCAAATACATACTTTAAGCATTTATTGAAGTCAGAATCCAAGACCCTTCATTCTATTTGCTCTGTTCTGATAGATTCAGAAGAAACACAACTTATTGTTTAAACAAAAACGTTTTTAGACAGCAGTAGAGAGCTTGTATTGCTGAGAACCAGATGTATAAAAATGTCCACTTCCAGTCAAAACTTTCCATCCAATTTAAATACATTTCTTAGGGTCACAACATATCAGAGATTGATTTTGCCACAAACTTGAATCCATTTTGCACTCACTATGCAACAAACATTAGAGATTGAATGTGATTGATCGCAAGACTGTGCAGAATAGCCTTTACCAATGCACTTCAGATAAAGTAATAATTGCTTCCAAGATTATAAAACTGCAGCATTAATATCATTAACATTTGCAGTAATAACAGTGATCCCTGGAATATTGTTGATCTCAGGCCACCAACGCAGCACACTACTGCTCTTCTGATGAGTCACCACCCACTATGAGAAAATCTCCTTATCTGATTAACAATTAATGATAAGGGCCATCATATGTCCACAGGGACCACCTTAGATCAGTTGGTGGGTGGTTTGCGCATTTACTAGAAACCTTAGATTATGTCTTGCCCAATTCACTAGATTTGGTTTGGGAATGATGTGACATTTAGCAACAAGCAGGTCAGGTGCAATCTATGATTCAAATTCATGCCAGGAGAGCATTCATTCATCTGAATAGTCACGTAGATTATACCTTTTCTCAATGAAACTTCAACTCAGGAAATAGACAGGGTGAAAATTTACTGAATTACCAGGCTGGTTTCACAGGAACTAAACTCAGACAAAGTATGTATAAACATCCAAATATGAACTGATTGGTTTAATCACAAAACATTGGCCATTTGATATATATAGTAAATAACCAATCTTCAACCAACTGTTAATGTATTTTGAGTTCTATGCTGTGGAGTTCAGGAATGTAAATCTCTTCGATTGCTTAAAAAAAGTTAAATTGTTACAAACTAGGTAACAATTGGCTGCTACACTGATTATTCTACTGAAATAAATCCATACCTGAGTGATCATAAAATAATTACGGATAAAGAAGATTGTTCAGCTACCCTTTGTTAATCCATTTATTTTTTAACAATTCAATCTTGGGATGTGGGCATCACTGGCAGGACTACCATTTATTGTCCATCCTTAATTGCCACTTGATCTGAACAGCTTGTTCGGACCATTTCAGAGGGTGACTAAGAGTCAATCACATTTCTGAGGGCCTGGAGTCACATATACGCTAGACTAAATAAAGATGGCAGATTTCCTTCCCTAAAAAACTCTCGTGAACCAGATGGCCTTACACAGCAATTGACAATGGGAGCCATTTTGGCTAGCTTATTATTGAAACCAAATTTCACTATCTACTGTGGTGTGATTTGAACTCCAGAACATTAACCTGGCGTATGAGTGACTAGTCCAGTGACATCATCACTATGCCACTGCCTCCCCATAAGTACCTTTTAATTGGTTTGCAAATAAATGTAGGTTCTCCAACTATCTGAAGTTCAACTCTTGTGTTGATTACACACCACATGGAATAAAAGCTGTGGTGCAGGATCTAGCTCTGTCTTAAGTCATACCAAGGAACCCAGAAGGAATACCAAATTACACAGAATACTGGGAGAGGTGGATAGCATTGGAATAGGGAATGGTACGTTAATAGGTCAGAGAGAAGGAAAAATAATATAGTTTAAATCAGGTTTACTGCATGTGACTACACGGAGTGTGATACATTAGTGAAAAATTAGTGCAGATTACCATGTGTGAAAAAGATGCTATGGATGCAACATTAAAAAGGATGTCTCATTGGGGTCAAGGTCAAAATCAATTTGGCTACAGCTAAGGAACAAGAATATGTTCAATTCCATTGTTTGCCACAGTATAATAGGCCACCTACTAGTGGAAAAAGTTGAGGAACGAATTTGCAAGAAAATTACAGAGATGCAAAAATTATTGAGTAATTATAATGGAGAACTTAATTATTTGAATTTAAACTTTGATCATAGTTGCATAAAGGACTGATAGGGTCAAGAGTTCCTAGAGTAGGTTCCGGAAAATTTTCTGCAGCAGTATGTTTCCAGGCCAATGAAATAACAGAAACTGCTGAGCTTTGTTCTTGGGACTGAAGTAAGCCAAGCAGATCAAATAACAGTAGGAAAACACAGCGGACAGTGATTATTGTTTCATAATGTTTAAAGTGACTACAGAAAAGGACGTCGACAAACTAGAATAATTAATAATAAACTGGGGAAAGCCAATTTCAATAGGTATAAGAATGGACCTGGGTCAAATAAATTTGTACAAATTGCTGGGAAGTGAAAAGAATAAGGAAAATGAGCAGAATGTGGCCTACCATCAAAGCAGAGATGGTTAAGACTCAGTTAAAATATACTCTCTTAAAAGGGGAAGGTAAGACAAAGAAATTCAGAGTTTGCTGGACGATAACAGACAAAAATTAAGACAAAGAAAAATTCTGCTTATTATAGAAGAAAACACAATTGTCAACCAGGCCGAATATAGCAGGCTCAAGTTGGAGGTAAAAAAGAAAACCAAAAAAAGTCAAGGTGTATGAGAACAAGGTGTATGCAGCTAACAAAAAAAAGTATCTCAAAATCTTCCACAGTCATACAAATAGTAAAAGGGTAGAAAAGGAAGCATGGAGCCAATCAGGGACCAAAAAGGGGATTTGCATATGTTGGTGGCGCTTAACTGAATGTTACATGAGACCTTTACACGCACCTTTTCAAAGATGCTGCTACATAAGCCAAGGAGAAATTGAAATTAATTGAAAAAAATCCACAAGGTTTATGATTTATAAGAGGAGGTATTAGATCAGCTGTCTGTAAATAAAGTTGATAAGACATTGGGATTGGATAAGATGCATCTAAAGCTATTGAAGAGTGATAGTGGAAATTGCAGAAGCACCAGTCATAATCTTTCAGTCATCCTGAGAATTGGGGTGCTGCTAACATTATGCCCTTGTTTAATAGAGTATGCAAAGGTACCCCAACAACTATAGGTCAGTCAATTTAACTTTGGTGTTTGGTTTATGGGAAACATAATTCAGGACAAAAGAAATAGCAACTTGGACAAATATAGGTTAATTAAGGAAACCCAGCAGGGATTTCTCAAGGGAAAATCATGGTTAGCTTACTGGAAGTTTTTTGAATCGGCAGAGGAGGTTGTAGACATATGGTGTACGTGGACTTCCAAAATGCATTAGATATACAGAGGAACCTCGATTATCCAAACGACATGGGCAGGGAGTATTTTGTTCGGATGATAGAATGTTCGGATAACACAGTTTAGCCATGCATTGGGATGTTGTGATCTTGTCTGGATAATCTGAAACTCGGATATTCGATTGCTGGATAATCGGGGTTCCTCTGCATTGCCATAAAACAGACATGTCAGAAAAGTTAAGGAATAAAAGGGACAGTAACAAAATGGATACTGAGTTGGCTGAGTGACAGTAAGTAGAGAATAGGAGGTAATGCATATCCTTCGGGTTGGAAGACTGTTTGCACTAGAGTTCACGGATCAATGCTGGAACCTTTTTGGATATATATTAATGACATAGACCATAGTGTCAAGACACAATTTTAAAATTTGCGGATGATGCAAAACATGGAAGCATTCTAAACTGTGAGAAGGATAGTTTAGAACTTCAAAAAGACATAAACAAGATAATGAAATGGACAGACAGGTGACAGCTGAAACTCAGCATGGAGAAATGTGAGGTAACTCACTTTAGATAATAAGACATAGGAACATGAGGCAGCCATTTAGGCACTCGAGCCTGCTCTGCCAATCAGTAGGACCATGGCTGATCTGGCATTCCTGCATGTTCCCCAAAACCCTTTATTCCCCTACTGATCAAGAGTCTTTCTCATTTTTAAACATACACAAGGACTCTGCCCCCACAGTTCTCTGTGGCAAAGAGAGTTTCAAAGACTCTCAATCCTCTGAGAGAAGAAATGCCTTTTTATCTCAGTCTTAAATTGATGCCCTTTATTCTGAGACCATGCCCTTCGGTTCAAGATTCCTCCATGTGGGGCAACATTCTGTCAGCATTTACCCTGAGAAGCACCTTAAGAATACTATATTTTTCAATGAGATCACTTCTCATTTTTCTACACACCAGTGGGTAGAGTCCCAGACTGTTTAGCCTTTGCTCATAAGACAATCCTTCCATACTAGAGATCACCTTTGTGATCCTTCTCTGAACTGTATCCAATGAAGTGGTATCTTTTCTTAAACAAAACTGCTCACAGTACCACAGGTGTGGTCTCACCAGCACCTTGTACAGTTGCAGTGACACTTTGCAACTCTTTACACTTCAACCTCTTTGAAATAAAGGGCCAACATTCCTTTGACTTTCCTGACTATCTGTTGCACCAGAGTGCTAACTTGCTGTATTTTGTGCACGAGTACCCTCAAGTCTGTGTTGCAACTTTCTGCAGTTTCTCTCCATTTAAATAATATTCTGTTCTTTTGTTCTGCCTTCCAAAATGAACAACTTGACATTTTTCCACCTCCTAACCCATTTGCTAACTTTTTGCCCAATTACTAACCTATTATCTCACTTGCAACTGCTTTGCTAAGAACAATATAAAGGGCATAACTCTTAAAGGGGTACAGGTGCAGATATATATATATATATATATATATATATATGTGTGTGTGTGTGTTCATATAAAATGCATTAAAGGCAGCAATACAGATTAAGAGAGCAATTAATAAAGCATACAGCTTTAGTCTTTACAAACAGGGGCACAGAGTACAAGAACTGGGAGGTTATGTTGAAATTGTATTCAACATTACATTGGCCTCAGCTGGAGCGTGCACCCACTTTTGCCATCACACTTTAGGAACGATGTGAAGACATAGCCGAGAGTGTAGAAGAGGCTGATGAGAACAGTTCCAGGAATCTGGAACTTCAGTTATGCAGATAGATTGGAGAAGTTAGGACTGTTCTCCTTGGAGAAATAAGAATTAGAAGAAGGAAATAAGAATCTGATGAAGTAAGAATCTCATGAGGTGATTAGACAGAGAGATGGTCAGAAACTGTTCCTACTTGTGAAAGGATTATGAACAAGAGGGCACTGATTTAAGATTATTGGCAAAAGAAGCAAAGCTGATGAGAGGAAAAAAAGCTTTTTCAAGTAAGTGGTTAGGGTCTGGACCACACTGCCTGAGAATGTGGTGGAGGCAAGTTTATTGAGACAGTCAATGGGGCTTAGACGGTTAGCTGAAAAGGAAGAATGTACAGGGTTATGGGGAGAAGGCAGGAGAACAACATCATAAAATGCTGAGTCAGTGCAGGCATTATGGACAGAATGGGCCTCCTTCAGCGCTATAGCAATTCTGAGAGAATGGGGTTAGATCACCTCTATCGGTCATGATTCCATGTCCAATTGTTATAGAAAATATTCCTTCATAAACGCTTATCGTAAAAGCATTATTCATATTTAAAATTAATACTGATGAGTATGCCAGAAATGACATTCATTATACATTGAATGCACATCCTTTCTTTTCCCAGAAATATTTTTCATTGGACAGACTATATAAAGGACCTACCTGCGCCGATGGTGCCAGTGGCTGCTGTCCAGCCCATGACTGGAGGAATAGCTCCAACCACGGACCCTACCCAGGTGTTAAGTATACTCAACCGCTTCATTGGGGTGTAGCAGCATGTGTAGAGGAAAATGTTAAAGGCTCCTAAAGCTCCAGTCAGTGGATTAACTCCAAGGGTCAGTAGAGCTATACCAGGCACACTGCAGGCAACTGCAAAGGACACTGCATGGAGTGGACTGAAGGTTTCAAAAAGAAACATAAATCAATAAATTGCATAAATTATAGTTCTTATACAGTTCCAACAAGATTCCAGAAAAAAAAACTCATCAGTAAATGCTATCACTACTTTAGGTTTCAATGTTGATTACCAAGTAGAAATGTGTCTGCTCTCTACACAACCACATCCATTGTCCACCATAATAATGTGATCATAATTAAGTCACTGGACCATAGTTGTGACATGTACTTTTGTCTAATCTGCAATTATGAATCTGCCATGTTACTTTAAGTTTATATCAGGACAATTAACTTTGTGCACATTGATAGGTTGATAGAGTAGAATTTGACTAACTAGCATAACCATTTCCTTACGGTCATTCCCGGCATAGAAGGAAGCTACCTTTAACCATCAAGTCCATACTGTTTCTTTTGAATATTTCTTACAATTAGAACGATAATTTACAAGTTTATTTGTTAAGATACTAAAATTAGACACTTAGTTATTGGCATATCTCCATGAGCCATGAAGACAAAAGGTTATGGGAGGGTGTTATATGCAGGCTATGCCATGATTTGCTTAGGCATGAAATATACTGTAATAAGGGAAGCTAACTAGATATTAATTCCACAGTAGTTAAGTGTGCTTTGGATGTTTACATGATGTTGCCGATGTATACAGCTGGTAGTTTTTCAGCAGGACTCAATTAGATTACACTTAGAATTCCCAGTTGCATTGACGTGTGGACACATAATTGTAACATCATTGTTCTTTTTGCATTGACATGTTGCAAGATTTCTATCTGTTCAAATAATCTACAATGTTTCTCTCAATGCCTTGTTGAGTTCACCAAGTAAGTAATTGAGCCAAATGGGCAGATTCCAAGATTAAATCCTGATCTGATTTCAACAAGTCAGATTCACACCTCATTGTCACCCAGCCAAAGTTGGATGCATTTGGTGTGTTGGCAGAAGACAGCATCAACTTTAGCTATGAGCCTGTGGTTAAATGCCTGTTCACAGTTAATGCTGAGGTAGATGTTTCGATGGAGTACAGAAGTACTTTTGGCAGTGGACAAAAAGAAACTTTAAACACAGGGGATCTGAAACCACTGACACAGCAGATACTTATTTCACAAAAGAGTACTGATCAGTAACTTTAGTAGCACCGTACCATGATAGCAAGCAAATTGCTCCTGAGGTCACTATAAGTTTGGAAAGCTAACTCATGCTAATGTGTCAAACTCAGATTTGAAGTCCTTTGGCATCAGTGGTATGTGTCTGCTGAAGATTTCAATGTTGTAATATCTGTGTGATAATTATAAAATGTACAGACTTAAAAAATTAAAGAAAAAAATGACAAACTTCTGAAATCGTAAAGTAGGATATGTGGAATCCAACTTGTATACAGTTAGATATAAAAAATAGAAATCCGATACTGACAAAATGATTATCTTTTTGATGTTGATTAAGACATTAATATTGGTAGGATATTGGAGGTACCTGCAGAGAGAGCATCTTAACTTAATGCTCCATTTGAAAGATAGCACCTCTGACAATGCAGCATGCTTTCAGTACTGCACTGAAACGTTAGCCTGGAATTTTGTACTCAAGTACCTTTTCTGCCTCGAAGTACTATCAATTGAACCATGGCTGACACCATGTTCAAATTTCTGTGCAATTCAGCTGGCTGCAAGTTCCAAGGGCAAAAATGAAACTTTCATCCAAGTGGTAGCAGAAACTGGATCAAATGTTAATGTCATTAGATGACAATACCTTTCCAGTATTGTAATTCATTCCTCCTGCTTCAGTTACTCAGCATGAACTATACATAAGGTAAAAACAATGACTGCAGATGCTGGAAACCAGATTCTGGAACAGTGGTGCTGGAAGAGCACAGCAATTCAGGCAGTGCCTGTCTTCGGATGCTGCCTGAATTGCTGTGCTCTTCCAGCACCACTGATCCAGAATGAACTATACATAACTCTATCTGCCCTGCCATCAACAGGTCAATTGTGAAATATTAGGCACCAGGAATTCCACTTGAACTTGAGCTCAGTATGACCTCAATGCTTCATTGTAATGCCAAGGTTGTGTTAATATACCTTAGACACACTTTTGAATGATGGATTTTATACCATATGCACTGAGGCAAAAGCAACTACAGAATAAGTTGCCTTTATTGTACAAGTCAATTTATTACAGCAATGACTACACATCAAAGATACGTCATTGGTTGAGATGTGCTTTGGGATGTAAAGATAGTTAAGACACTATGTAAATAATATTCTATTAAATTTTAGTCTGCTTTTAGGCACAGCAAAATGTACAACAGAAGATTTATTATCCCTACAGTGCTATGGCTTATGATAAATTAGATTGCTTTATCTTAATTTGAACTTTGCTACAGTAGATGTTGCTGAGCAATGAACACATTCTCTGCATAAGAGAAATTCAATGCTACACAGAAAATATATAAAAAAGACAATTTTGACATATTATCAAAAACTGAACAGATTAGTTTGCAGCAAAATAAACCATTTTGAAGAGATTCTAAAAAGCAACTTGCTTTCACACAGTTTGTCCAAAGATTGTTGTCACAAATCTTTACACTGCTTTTTGAGAGCCTGATTCTTTCATTCTGAAACTAGTTGTTGAACAAAGAAAGTAACAGAGGGTTAACGAAACAAAGAAACCAAGGCGGTAGAATTCTCTTGTGCAGTAAATGTTGACGACAGTATTTTTTACAAAGGTTTCTTGGGGCAGATGGTGTTGCTTCACAATTGCATAGCGTGAACAGGTTCTGGTGCATGGCCAGGCCTGATGCCCTATCCATCATCCCCGACTAAGCCAGGAACATTGTGGAGTTTCACCAACCTGTCAGGTCAGGATGGTTAGCAACTTTCAGCAAGTTGAAGGATGGGCAGAGTGCTGTGATGATAGACACGCAGTTTGTTCTGAACACCCACTTATACTTTATTCTGCAAGCTTCCACAAATCACTGCAGGGGGAATGTTAACTTTTAAACTTGTAGAAAGCCAAGTAACACTTCAACCCACTTAATAACAGATTTTTACACCTTGAAGCACTTTACAATGAGGCCTGCTTCACTGCAGTACTTTTACAGTTTGCCTTTTGAAAATAATTTTTCTCCAAAAGCTATAAGTACAATTTCTTTTCCAGGTTATAGGACACTAAACCTGTATGAAAAATCTGTATACATTTTGATAAAATATTTAATTACAAGATATTTGCAATTTCAGGAGAGCAAGCAGTCTTTGTTGTAATGAAGTGAAACATGACAGTAAATTGGTGCACACCAGCGATTTACAAACAGTATGAGATAAATGACTACACTGTCATCTTGTGATATGACATGAACGATAAATAACAGCCAAGTAACTGAAAAAACACTGTTGTTCTACTTTTGAGTAATTCTATAGGACCCATTACACTGAAAAGAGAAGGTGGGATTTTGATTTAACATTTCTTCTAAATAATCAATCTTGCATTTATGCACGATCTTAACAATTTCAGGAATTATAAAGTGCTTTAAAGGCAATAAAGTATTTTTGAAGAGCAGTCACTATTGTTATGCAGACAAATATGATTACCTGCTTGGCTTTTCCTGTACAAAATTTAAAAGGTAAATCTTGGCTAAATATTTTATGCCTATCTGAACAGATAAATGAGGCTTCAGTTTAACAGTTGCATTTCCTCAGTATTACATTCAAGTGTCAGCCTACATTATATGTTCAAGACCTGAAGCAGTGGTGAGTGTGCTATCATACAAGCTGAGTTGGCTCTTTTTAGAAGACAAATCAGGGTGGAAAATCTTGGAACAATCATATTAGATCAAATGGACAATAATTGCAAAGATATAGTAGGTTCCCATTTAGAAGCAAATCTCATGGCAGCAGCAAGGAAATTTCCAATCAGGTATAGCAACTACGTATGAAACATTCAAAACGATCATGTTGGGCTTTGGACAACTGCACACATCTTCGGGATAGAGCACAGAAGAGCAGAACAATGTATTCAAAAATGATTTCAATTATGTCATGAAGTATAAGTCTCCTATTTAAAATCTGAAGTTAGCAGTGAATGAATAAATCAATATTACATCTTCATTGCTAATGTGATACACCTAAATTGTTTTGAAATACAGTTTCATTAATTCAGATTAATATAAAATCAAAAATATACCATGTTGAGATCACTAACAATGTGAGTCCAATTAGTCTACAAATGAGATAAGAATTGGGGACAGCTTGTCAGAATTAATAAACTTATCTCATGCTACTAAACTGGATAACCAACTCATAATAACCAGGCTTCATGTTGAAATAATTTTTAGTTAGTTGTAGGGGAAATTTTGGTTTGGAGGCCAATTTTAGTCCCATAGATTACACACACATTACGATTAGAATATTTTCCTCAACAGTCAGTAAAACAATGCAATTCAATGTTATGATTGATAGCAAAAATGTATTTAGAAGAATAATCAACACAGAAGGAATTTCTGAATAAAGCAATGAAGATGAAAACACTGGAATCATTTTGAAGTCAACTGGATTTTGCGATAGTGCAGCATCTTTGTAATATTCTAGATGGATCAGCTAAGGATTCAAATGACCATCCTCATTCATATTTATTGTGAGTGGATGGTGCCCATGAAATAGCATTTATGTCTGCAGTGATGTTAACCCCTTTTGAAAAATTCCAGTAAGGAAGTTTCCTGCAGGATCGAAGAACTGCATTGAAGAGCTTCTGATTATTTCACTTCCAAAGGAATGGGGATAGAAGTGGAAAAAAAAAATCCCGTATTAAGAGGTGTAAAATGCAAAATTGGAATGAAACCCTCCATTTGCCCCCCTCTTCTCCCCACCACACCAAACTTGCAGAGAGTGAAAGTGAAGGAACAGGTCACAGCTGTAAAGATCAAACAGACAGCAGTGATATGCTTTTAAAGGGGTATAATAAGGGCAGTGCAAAAAGTAAGATCAATGGAATGTGTCATGCTATGGAGTATATTGGAAAGATTATTATGATAACAGGAATTACTAGGAAACTGAATCGCTGCATAATGACAGTTTTCTATTTAAATCTAAAATCAACAAATTTTAATTGTGTAAAATCATTTTTTGTGGTTAAGGCTTTTGCATATTTGAATGCATTTGCAAGTATAGTATTGGTTCTGAATAATCTTTGCTTTGGATTGATGATGAAATAACAAGAGGCAATTCTAGAATTTGGGTTTGACTTTACACTTGACAATCTCTCTCTACTTCATTCTGGAGTCAGGTGAAACTCAGACTTTTGATTTAGGCTGTCATTATACATTAATGGACGATAGCAAACAAAATTATTGAGAATTGATATTACAGCAATAACATAAAAGCACGCCTCAATTTGCATCAGATTCAGATGGAACATTTGTCAATTAAGGATGTTTTGAGCTCTGGAAAAGAAAACAATCTTGGTACTTAGCAAAATCCCTGCAATATAACAGGATTTAGGTTTGTGAGTACCCTTGCCATAAGTTGTCAATTTGAGATTTGTGGAAAAAATGATGCAGAAAGCAGAGGAAAATGAAAGATGACATAACCAGTGAGCCAATGGCATTCAGCACTTCGACATTTTACCTCAAAACAGATGTGGCCTTCTTTATGGCATATCACAAAAGGTGAGTTTAAAATTGAACAAAATGCACGTTAATAATGCATTGAATTAATTCAAAAATATGTTGAGGATACATAGTCAATAACATGCATTCTATTTACCTTAAACTTCAATTTAAATCCAAGCACTCAATGTTTAGCATGAGTTACAGTTGTAGCAAAATGTTTATGGAATAAATGACACTGGACCTGAAAATGAAAGAATGTTCACAGCAAAGCAGATTATTTAATTTACAGAATATAGTTAATGAAATCAAATTCCATCTCTCCAATTATACTTTAAATACACTGTTCAGTTGTACTGTTAGAAAGTCAGTGGAATGCAGGCCTCGATGCATTTATATTTGATAGGGTACATAACTGGAATGAGTCCAGCAGATGTATTGATTTGTCTCCACTGAATCTAGAAGGAAGGATAAAACTTATAATCATGGTTTGTACATGATGGGTTCAGTGCAAGTGACAATAGTTGGCATGTGCAATGGAAGATGATGGAAGTGCAATGTTGCACTAGTTTTATCAGTGTGTGATGGGTTTTGTAGCATGGATAAAACTTGAAGTTTTGCAAATACGTTGGACCAGGTGGGAAGAATAACGCTAATGGGTTTACGTTGTACAGTTTAGGAGTATCATTAACTTGTCTCTTCAAATGTGGGAGGTAAAGTACTTTTCTTGACATGTTGAGTTTAAAGTTAGTTCAAAAAGGCTGCTAATTTGGAAAAACTTCATGCATAATATTTTTGATGTACTTTCACAGAAACCAAATATTTCAAGCCTTAAATCCACAAAACTAGTGAAAAGCTTTATGAGAATATGGCTCCAAAATGTCCAGAATCCTTACCAGTTACAAATGCAACTGAGGACCTTGTTGATCAGCAGTGAGGTTTCCAGATTTAAATACTTCGCAGAAAACAGGATCAATGCCAGTTAAACATCTGCAGGGGAAGTCTGAAGCCTGAAATAGCAGGTGTTATGAAGCAGTTAAAATAACACTGGACAATTAAGTTGGACTGGGCATTTAAGTTGAAGACTTGTTAAAGAATAATTTTAACCTAAGCAGATTGAAAAGGAGAATCGAGGTTGGGGGTGGGGTGGGGCTGCTGTATGTGGAAAATGTGGTTTCAGCTAGCAATGTTCTCCTGTTCTTTTGCTACTTCATATTAAATGTGGAGAATGCAGTATGTAGGGGAAATTTTGGTTTGGAGGCCAGTTTTAGTCCCATAGATTACACACACATTACGATTAGAATACTTTCCTCAAAGTCAGTAAAACAATGCAGTATTCAATGTTATGAGTGATAGCAAAAATGTATTTAGAAGAATAATCAACACAGAAGGAATTTCTGAATAAAGCAATGAAGATGAAAACACTGGAATCATTTTGAAGTCAACTGGATTTTGCGATAGTGCAGCATCTTTGTAATATTCTAGATGGATCAGCTAAAGATTCAAATGACCATCCTCATTCACATTAATTGTGAGTGGATGGTGCCCATGAAATAGCATTTATGTCTGCAAGTGATGTTAACCCCTTTTGAAAAAGCTGTATCCTGTGAGAGCCTATGAAACCACCCACCCATTAATCTATGACACTAAACGAATCAGTGGAGAATGATTTAAATCCAGGTGTTTCATTAGCATTCATAACCTTGTAATGTACTCAAGACACTTCCTCCTTTTCTACTAAATAAGATACAAACATTTCAACACACAAAAGTGCTGAGGAATTTGAGTAACAAATGCTGTGAATTTTACTTTAAATATCAGTAAGGAAATCAGAGAGCAAATAGAATGGTCACAAATAATTTGAATACTGTGTGCACGAGTAGAATCCCTACAGTGTGGAAACAAACCATTCGGCCCAACAAGTCCATACTGACCTACTAAAGAGCATCTCACCCAAACCCATCTCCCTGCCCTAATCCTCTAACCCAGCATTTCCTATGGTTCCTACACCTACCTACACAAGCCTGAAAACTATGGGTAATTTAGGATGTCCAATCCACCTAACCTGCACATCTTTGGACCGTGGGAGAAAACTACAGCACCTGGCGAAAACCAATGCAGAGATGTGGAGAACCTGCAAACTCCACACAGACAGTCGCCTGAGGGTGGAATTGAACCCAGGTCCCTTGCACTGTGAGGCAGCAGTCTTACATCACTGAGCTGCCCCACTCATCAAGATGCTTTTTCATTGACAAAAAGTGTAATTTCTCAACTAACAGAATATGGTTTTTGGGAAAATATTAAACAACATAGGCAAAGTTTGTTCTGAGACAGCATAAAAGTGTAGTAGGAACCCAAAGTGTATTTAATTTGTAGCTTTATGGGTCTAATTCTTCAAAAGAAGGCTTTAATATACTTAAAAAGCACAAGTCATGAGAGGTAAAGAAAAGATTCAAGAAATCTTTAATAATGCATGAGAAAATTATGATTTAGAGTAGATGCCATGAATTACAACTGCCTGACATTAAGTTACAGCATAAATATGAATCGTAGGTTTGTGTTGAATAGGACATGAATGTAAGATGTACACAATGGTATAAGCTTTATCAAATTAACTCAGCTTGACTTTTTGAAGATGGCAGCAGCAGAGAAGACAGCTATAATAGGAGTCCAACTTTCTTCTCAGCTCCCCACCAAAAGCAGATGGAGCCTCCTTTTAGCAAAATGCACCGTGACTCCAAGTTTATAGATGAGCATCTGGGATGATTCCTAACACAGTGTGTGGTACAATACAGTCAAATCTATCAAGTGCACAGGCTGATAATGAATGAGTTAGAAAACTGCATTGTATACCTCATGATGCAAGGACCCCTAGCCGCTTCAAAAAAAAGAATGACTTGAGGTGTGAGGGGTCAATGGCATGCGTGCAAGATTAATGTTTAAGAATTTAAGGTTTTGAAAGCTCTTGAACTCTACACAACAATGCCGTAAAATTTTTAAAACTCATATCTATGAGGCAGATACATAATAGAATATTATGGAGGACTGTGCTAATAACTTAGATAGCATAGATCAAAAGAGACAAGCACATTCAGCTAATACATGGCAGAAATTCTGCTAAGAATCACAAAATTGTCTTAAAGACAGAATCCCTTCTGAAACTTTGTTAAAAAAAGTCACGCTATTAGTTTTATTTCACAAATTTTCCTGCCATGTTATTTTGTCGAGTTGCCAAGTATCCACAAGTAAAATTCTTTGAAAAAGTGAGTACTGAGAACATAACATTAAAACCACATACACATTTTTTTTAAAAAATGTTAAAATTGCAGTGATTTGAACCATAAATTGGTCCAACTGTAATGAAATGTGATTATTTGCTCAAAAAAAATCATAATCAGTGTGGAGAATATTTGAGTCAATCTCAGCTAGGCTGCTGTTAGATCAAATGTTAATCAAGGTTGGAGCTGCTAGAAGAGGTAATGAAAAGGCAACATGAGCGTTTGTAGAAAAAAGGCTCCATTTAGAAAATACTTACTGAAAGAAAAAGGTGAATACTCAAACCACACTGCTATTACTATCACTGATTCCAAAGTAAATGCAACAGGTTAAATAGAACAAACTGATGAATTACTGGAAAAAATAGGTTATACATTACAAACATTTCAGCTTTTCAATTACTTTTCATGTTTACACACATATTTCATCATAATTACATCAAAATACATAAAAGATTATTACATACTGCAAAAGCATTGCACAAACAAATGTGGAAATGAAATCATTACTACTGGGTGCATTATCCTAACATGGCAGAGCATACATAATGCTCTATTTGAATGGAGCCCAGGTTCTGGTAAGATTATATTGCTTTTCAATTTAATGATATACTTTCTGATTATTGAGTTGAAAGGTGAGAGTGCTCTAAACAATCCCTAAGAAACCTAACCACACCACCCACTCACTGCTGCTGTAAACTGGTCCTCTCTTGTGAGATATACCATTCCTCAGGGTCATTTCCAACAATACTCCTAACCATTAAGGAACAGCAAGTGTGCCTTTCCCAGGTTATGCGTCCAGTTGCTCACTCACTTCTCATTTTCCCTTTAATACTTCCATCTAATAGTACAGCTATTTCATAAAATTATTTTAAGAGGTAGGCAGGCACAAAATCACTTCGCTAGAATAACATACCACACAAAGCACAAGGATAAATTTGAAGAAACAAAATTTCAATGGCTAAAACTATTGCAAATCAATGTGAAAACAATGTAACATTTAAGATATGAAAATACCACCATTTGTTATTTTTTGAAACATCAAGAACATCATTGGAAGTGCAGTTGGCTCCGCCTTCTAATCCTGACTGAACTGCACCTGGACTCCACATTTGTTAGTACCCTTAATCATCTATCAATCTCAGTCTTGAAATTTTCAATCTTCCTCTGTAACATTTTAGGGAATTAGGATGGGTAGAATAAAGGGTTACAGATCTCCACCTTGAGTGAAATAAATGTTTTTTGATTTCACTCCTTTGTAGCCTAGTTATAATTTTCCGATTATAACTTATGTCTGGAACACCCTCCCAATGAAAACATTTTCTCAATAGCTACCCAACTGAATCCCATTTCTATTTTAAACACCTTGATTAGAATGTCTTCCCAAACACCACTGAATTGAAGGAAATAATTTATGCAACCCATGGTCAAAAATTAAAACCTCAACCCTTTGTATTACAATGTTGAATTGGCAGTGTATCCGCTCCAAGGTGAATATATCCTGAGATGTAGTACCCATAACTAAATAGAATATTCCAGGAAGGATCTCACCAAAACTCTGTGTAACAGAACCACAACTTCCTCCCTTTTGTATTACAACTCCCTGAAGATAAAGGACAACACTTCCAACCATTTTGGGTACTTTTTGTCCTTATGCTTTAAGCTTTACAGATTTGTGTACAATGACACCTAAATCCCTTTGCTTCCCGATAGCTTTTAATTTCTTGCTATTAGGAAAACATTTGGAACATCCTATTAATGCAGCCAGGGTTGACACCATAAAATGATTTCATTATGTAGATTTGCAGAGCCGAATGGCGAGAGGAGATTGACCATACTGCACACAGTTGAAGCAACATATGATTATTCTACTTCTGTACTTCCGAGCCCTTTATTAGCCCAAGATTCAGTAATTCAGCACAGATGAGAAACCAAAGCTTGTATTTTTCTAGTTTGTGTTGCTCAGCATCACACTGTGCAGTTAACGTGAACCATGTGCTAACAAATGTTTCAAAGCTTACAAAAGTTAAAAAAAACTCATGAAATTCTAAAAAGGTAACAAGTACAATACTGAATGGAGACCAACCTAATTTGTCCTCTGACCAGGGGTCTGTTTTTCGTCCTGTTCATGTTCGAGTCAAATGGCACCTCAAAGAACTATTAGAAATTACAATGGAACAGTGTTAGGCACTATCAATTTGATGAAACAAATTCAAGTTTAATGTAATGGATCAAAACATTCTGCCAAGATCAAACTTCAAAACACAGCAAGAAGTTAAACCTGAGATTATACAGAATATGCATACAGTAAAAGCATCTTCATGCTATAGAATATTTTTTCAAATTGCTTAGCCTCTGCTTTAAGATTTTATTTGAAGACCACAGAAAACCCGAATAAAATTTTGATACAATATATTCTAACACTACAATATTGCAACTTAAATAAAATGGTTTCTGAATCTACTCAGAATATGGTCTTGTAAAATTAACTTTTCCCTTCTTACTTAAGTCAGAGCATAACTACATTAAAAGTGGTACAGAGAAGATTCACTCGTCTAAACTCTGCGATGAAGGAGTTTTCTTGTGATGAAAGGTTGGGACTGTATATGTGGAGTTTAGAAGAATGAGGGGTGATCTCATTGAAGCATATGGATCTTGAGGCAACTAGATAGGGTGGATAGGGAGGATGTTATCCATTTGGGAGAGACTAGAATTAGGGATAAAAGTTTTAAAATAATGGATCGCCCATTAATGACAGAACTAATGACAGAGTAAATGGAATTCTCTTCCCCAGAGAACAGCAGAGTTAGAGTTATTGAGTTTATTTAACCTGAGACAAAGGTTACAGAGGGTATATAGGAAAGTTGAGTTAAGGTCAAAATCAGATCTGCTATCACCTTACTGAATGGGGAGGCAAGTTGAGCGCCAGAATGGCGTTCTCCACTGCTAATTCATATGTTTATAAATCTATCAGGAAATGCATCAGCCATGATTACCTTAGGAAGCAGAACTACACAGAAACAGAAATAACCAATTCTATAGTACATGGTACTACACACAAGTGGATAGTTTATGGAGATTTTTACAACCATCATCATCTAGCCACATTGATGTTTCCCTTTTAAAAAAAACATACTTTCTACTTACAAAATGTATCTTTATTAGCAAGTGATTTGCATAAAATGAATAATCTCAGCTCAAACCTCAGTCATAAATTGAGATGAGACTAAATAAAAGAATATAACACTTTAAATAAAATATGGAGGTTGAAACTCCTTAAATATTGAATTTAAATCATTATATTGACACAGTGGTAATGTCACTTGCAACTGAAACTAGAGTACAAGCAAATCATTGAAACAATTTTCATGAAACATTGTGAAATAGACTAAGTGACAGTATTAAACACATTCCTGATGCATGTCACTCCAAAACTGCTTTTGTACTATGAAAAGACTTATCACAGCGGCATCTAACTCCTAGTTTCATGAAGTCAACTATACCTTCAAAGTAAACATGCTACAATTTGCCATGGTCAGTGACCTGTCCAGCACTTGGGCTGCAGACAGTTGTGCAAAGCATGATCAGGGCATGAGTGTGGGGTTCCAATTTTTAAGTATGAATTGTTTCAAAGAAATTGCACAGGCATAATGTACTGAATCTCCATCTTCTTTGTGGTACGTTTCTACAGCTACTTGGATGTCCTGGAGTCCTTTACTTTGATGAGACAACAAAAAAAATACCAGAAACAATTATGTTAAATTGGAACATTCTGCTGGTAACTGGGTTTAACTTTTTCACAATCCTTTCAAGTTCTTTGTGACAGGACAGGGGTGATTTACAAGAGGCATGCCACACTAATAAGACTGTAATTTTTAAAAAGGATCTTGAAAGGCAGTCTAAACTTGAATTCCAGACAAAATTAATTGGATCATGTACACTAGATATTCAATAGTTATTGATTATTCTAACTCACAGTACTCTTAATATTAGATTATGCTGAAATTAAATGCTATCTTTGTTAACCAATGGACTGTTAAAATGATTCACTACGTATGTTCAAGTTGGTTCAGATCGAAACATATTTTCTAAATGCAAGATTTCTTGAATGCATCTTAAATCTACTTTCTAGGAAGAGAGAACATGCAGAAAGATTCAATCATTTGAAAATATATGATGTTTAAAATGTGCTTGAGATCACTGGTTTTGTAACTTCAAAGCCCAAATAGTAAAGAAAAATCCCTCACAAAAAAGCACTCATTGACAGCTGACCCAGTCTACAAAACTGACTTAAGAGCTGTTGTGCAATGTATTTGTGTGTAATTGACCCAGAACATTGCACAATTGCCGATTGGGTTGCTGCTACACTACTGACACCAGGTGCAAGTCTACATAGCACTTTGTTTGAGTCATTGCTGCAAGCCACACCTCCTGGCTGTTCTGTTTATATCAGACAGCTAATGAATCAAAGTACTTCCAGCACACATTGTTTTGGGTACAGCTAGAACAGAATTTTGTTCCTTTGAAGCCCCATTCAATGAAGAGGACTTTGAAGATATCTTTGTAATTGTGCAATCTTTCATGTTAGTACTTCCTTAAGTTAATGTCTTGCTTCTTTCCCCAATATGACAATATCTGTTTCTCACATTCACCCAAACATCAACCCTGATTTTGGCTGAGTGGTGTGGTGAAGAGATACCTTCAATAAAGAGGAATAATAAGAGTAACTGCTTAACAAGAGAGTAGAAAACTGATGTTTCCATGACAGAAAACGTCCAAAAGATGAAAGAAATTTTGTCCAAACAAATCAAGCAGGAAGTTCTTTATCATCAAGTAATTACATAAGAGCAGAATTTTGGCAGACAAAAGGACAGTATAACAGTCTTGTATAATTTTAACTTCAATAAAATGCATCATCAGCATTCCATAGAAAGCCACTTAAAAGCAGCATACAAATAAAAGGAGGGATGATGGGTCCCCTCAGCTACAGCAGGTTTTTTTCCACCCAGTTTATGGTAGTAATGGTAGATGGCCATTAATGTGCAAGTCTTTCATCATCAATACAATGTGAAAATTTAATTCCCTCACACAGACTCTTATTCTACTGACCAAATGCAAAATTCTCAATTTAAAAATTTCAACATGCACAACTGTAATATCTGTTTAAAAGATGAGAAAGCCTGCTTAAGTGGATTTTGCTTCAACATCAATCGACAATCAGGTGATCATGCTATAATTTTACAGCGTCAGATTATTTCAGAATATTTGACTTAAAATTATTTCTGGGATACATGTATAATTAATTTACACAAGTCAATAATTAAGTGCACAGGAAGGTTATCTTGAAATTATGACATACGTATATTAACAGCAGGAACTATGTGCTAATGGAAATGTACAATGGAGTTATTTGCTGTTCATTTATTCAAGTAACATTGCACTTGTCCTAACATGATGCACTATTGAAAGTCAATATGCTTGTGTACTTAATGTCAGCAAACTCAATGAACCCTGATATAATTATTAACCACTCATCTCCTGCTCTTCTTAAATCAGTAACAGTGGAACAAGAGGTATCTGGTGGGCAGTCTAAACAAGGAGGCAATACTTAGACATGATCTTTAATCAAGAGAATAAGGTTAGTAGATGTTGAATTTAAAACTCTACTTATTGTTAATAGCCACCAAATTTATCAGATTAAAACAACATTGAATTTGATTTGGTCGGCTTCTGAAATAGTCCAGCTGTATTGCATAGCAGAACTTTGTTGATTTAAATTAAGGCATGGAGGGGGGAGGGTAGCAGGTGCAAAAGCATAAGGAAGATCAAAGGTATAGACGACCGCAGTGGGGAAAATGACAGGTCAACACTTAATATAGTGGAGAACTAATATGTTGTGCCATGAAGTGTGAGTGAGTTTTCTTCTCTTTTTCTAATCTTCTGACTTGTGGAACTGCTTGTTCCTAAGGTTAGACAACTGAAGAGCAATATTAACAGTGGCTCAGGAACCAGATGTATGCCCATACACTTTGGTGCAGACATCAGCCCTGGAAAAAAACTCAGTCCCAAATAAAGGAATTTTCTTCTTTGGTTGCTATTAAATGAATGTTTTCGACAAAGAATATGGCAACTGCCCAGTTTTAAAACAGATAAAAGTGATATCACTGAATCTAATCAAAGGATATGGAAGAGTCAACTGTACTTAAAATAACAGTTACAAACTTCCTAAACAGGGTGAATCAAAACCAGACAGCACTTGGAATATCTATGTTGATGGTGCTATACTTACGCAAGTTGTCATGTGACATATTCCACTACTACTGTTATATGCAAATTACGTGCCTGTTCTTGGGTAATTAAATTACAATTTGACAAATGTGTTTCAAAATTATCTTTATTTGCAATTTTAAAACAAATCAGTACTTCCACATCTGTGAAAAAAATCTTGAAACATTTTTGGCTCTTTGCAAAAGAGCTGCAAGTTATTATAGTTAAACAGCAGGAAGAAATAAAACGTTTACTAAACCTTTTATGGGATTTTAAATATTAGAGACAGAGTTAGACATAAATACATCCTCAAGACAAATGACTAAGGTGGAATATAATAGGGACACAACTTGTCTTTGGGTATTTTTCTGTATGCCAAATGTTTACTATGGGACAAAACTTTACATTGACATTGGCAAAACTAAGGTTTTGGTGAATTTCTGGTAAATCAATATTCATTTTTGTATTTGGATTATTGATGCCAGTCATCTAAATCAGTAAGCCATTGGTTCAGTGTCATGGAAAACCCTTATTCACATAATCTAGGATAATATTTCATCATAGCATTGAGTGAGTGCACTGTCAAAGGTGCTGTCATTTAGATGTGTTAAAACATTAAACTGAAGCTGTCTGCTCTTCTAGGTGGATGGAAAAAATCCACAGTACTTTGAGGAGCTTGGTGTTGTCCTGGTGTTCTTGTCAATATTTACCTCTTAAACAACACTACTGATTATTTAGTCATTTATTTCACTGCTAAATTTTGTTACGTCAAATTGACTGTCGTATTTTCTACAGTTCAAAAATTATGTGGAGCACTATCGCACATTCTGAAGTTGTGAAAAATACTTTATCGTGCCTCTCAAATGAAGCATTTTTCTCTCAAAGGCAAGATAAATCTGTACTATCTTTTTCATATTAAACAAAACAATTAACAAAGCTTCTTACTGAATGGACAGGTTGTCAATGCATAAAATCTTGAAATAAATATTCCTCTGAAACAGTGAAACTCCATCGTTAGATCATTATTTGAACTATAAATGCGCTAAATCCTGCAGAATATTCAAAGTCCTTTTAACCTTATAACCGTGAGCTCAAACACTGCTCTCAATTGTAACATGCACAGAAAATGGTGTTATGTTTGAGCTACACACTGGAACACTGTAGAAAACTTTATAATGCATTAGTAGATGCTTAATCTGATTTCTGAGACAGTGGCTATCAATCTGAAGTAAAAGCTGACTTTTGCTTCAGAAGCCTTTAGTTTGTGATGTCATCCATATTGGAGACAACTTGGTGCCATTAGTGGTAAATGTACAGCACTTAAGACTGCATTATGTGGATATTGGAACAGGAGTAAAATATTTGTAAGCAAATTCTTTCAATGTGTTCCTCTTTTTGGATAAACACATCATTACATGGGCAATCAAATCTGCTGCATGATCCCCTTATTTATGTCATTTTGAATTGACAAATGTTGTTGTTACATTTTCCAGATTATTCTGTTCCACTACTTCAAGTAATGTGAATCTTTGTCATGAGCTTCTTCTAAATTAGGCATATAAAATCTATAATACTAAATAAAAACTGGTGATACATCACATCTCTGTCTCCCACTTCAATAAACTACCCTAGAAAGCTCACAGCTACAGAAGAACACTTATTATGTCAAATATGGCTATAAAAATATGAACTATCAAATGTGTGTCTGGCTGTGGATTGGCAGACCTGCCTTCATCATGTTTCCATTATAAATATGTCCGTGGAAACTGAAGAGCAAGAACAAGCTGGGAAGAATCACTGAAATCTATTTGACCAGTTGCAAAGTCATTATTTTTGGAAAAAAATTCCATATATTTTAAATATCACAATTTTTTCACTGAACTACCTCCAATGTTATCTTAAAGATAGTCTGCTCCACAAATTGCTCACTTATGGAATCACATGGTGTAAAGCAAGTCATCATTCACATTCTCCTTTCCTCAGCTTCGCCTCAAGTCCCTGTTGAAAATGTCTCACATAAAATTATCTGACCCCATAGAACTTTGCAAACATTGTTGATACCTTCCAAACGTTCTCTTGTTCTCATGAAAAAACATTTGCTGCTTCTTCAATTGTATTCTCACTGATTAGTTATTTAATTTTTGGCTTCAGCTGAGTTCTGACTCTTAGGTTCACTAGAACTAGAAAGTCTATGCTGTGGCAAGGAAATTAATTTGAAAATATAGGACTACAAGCTGAGTTGCTGCTTTTCCAGCACCACACTTTTTGACTCTGACTTTCCGGCATCTGCAGTCCTTACTTTCTCCTATAGCACCAACAAGCTTGATAAAGCACACAATGTTTTGTGTTTTGTGGTTGACCATAAACAAACAGTATACATCGTACATTATACTTTTACATACAACCACACAACATTGAATTAGGGGCAGAATTAGGCCACTTGGACTCTCAGGCCTACCCTGTCATTTGATATGATCATGGCTGATCTGATTATATCATATTTCCACATGTGCCTGTTAACATCTCACCCAAGTTTTTCAAGAATCTATCTCTGTCATAAAAATACTCAGATTCTCTGCATCCACTGTGTTTTGAGGAAGAGGGGTCCAAAGGTTCATAACCCTTTGGGTAGTAAATTAAAAATTCTCACTTCTGATTTAATTGGTCATATTTTTATTGTAGCATGTATGATTTTGATGAGGTCTTGACAGGATTGATGTGGAAAAGATGTTACCGCTTTGGGAAAACATAGCAATAGGGTCACTGTTTAAAAGTTAAATCAGCTCTTACCTTCTAAACCCCATTTGATCAAAATCTAACCTGTCCAATCTCTCTTCGTAAACCAACCCGCCCATTTTGGATATGTTTAGTATATCTTCGGTGAAGTCACAACTGATTCACTACTGGTGCATATGCATGAAGCTGGAACATTTTAACTGCAGAGTCTTTATTACATTTCAGATCTCACCTGCAGATTTCGATATAACAATTAACATATTGTTCATTGCAGTACAATGCACTAATTTTTTCCTGGTAGTTCCTGAACTTAGCTGAAAATGTGTTGCTGGAAAAGCGCAGCAGGTCAGGCAGCATCCAAGGAGCAGGAGAATCGATGTTTCGGGCATGAGCCCTTCTTCAGGAATGAGGAATCTTCCAAAATGTCGATTCTCCTGCTCCTTGGATGCTGCCTGACCTGCTGCGCTTTTCCAGCAACACATTTTCAGCTCTGATCTCCAGCATTTGCAGTCCTCACTTTCTCTAGTTCCTGAACTTAGGCAACATTAAACTAGAGATTCTATATTCACTTTAAATAATTCATTACCTTAATAATTTAAAGTTTTCTTGGATTCACCCAGTTAACTGAGTGTTCCTTTGGTGGCATGCTTAAAACTGTTTTCTCCACTTCAGCCTCCTCCTCCCCTTCCTTGGTGCCTCCTTCTCCCCTACACACAGGGCTCATGCAGACTCTTTCACCAGCCACACTCACCTTGACCCCTATAACATGCCAGAAGCCTCTAAGTAGAACACAGACAAAACTCCTGAATCCAGGACAGTCTCATTCTTGGCTTAGGAAAATAGCCCCCCACCCCACCACCAATTCTGGCCACAAGATCGGCAGTTGCCGATCTTGTATTCTGCTAAGGGTGGTTCCTGATTCTGGATTTAGTTGTTTTACAGACCGACAACCAGATGTTGAATTATACAGCACAAGACTTTCGAGATTTACAAGGGGTTTTATTGTAAACCTACAGTTTGGCACAGAACTGTTTTCCACCTTTTGCTTTTGGATCCTTCCCCTGTCCAGAAGGCATCCCTATTTCACCAGACACAGCAAGGAGCTATCTAATGCCTGAATGCTGTCATGTAAACTCAGACTAAAGTCATGGCACTTATGCTTGTTGGCATGCAAGTCCAATTTGCTTTCAGCTATCATGATACTTAAAGAGGCTTGAACACTCTCAGTGCATATTCTATGCTCCTGCAGATTACTATGAATGTTAAGACACCACCCTGAGGGGATGGCAGTGGCTCTGAGGTACACAAGCCTTCTCTCATGTTTCAGCATACATTTGTGCTCTCAGTACTGCAACTCCATACTTTCCTTCTCTTGCCTGTCAAACTGCCAGCCCTGAAATCTTCCTCTCATATCAATATGGTGCAAGCTGATGATGAGCCCTCAAGACCCATAACCACTTGAGGACATCCTATATGGCCATCTACAGCCTTCCCCAATTCCTACTACTCTAGGTTTTCATACATTTGAATATTCAGTCTTGGGTTCTTGTACAGCAGGGCAATGCAGTCAACGTCCAGATCAATCTCTGAACAACAATAAACAAGGATAACCTTATCTTTATTCCTATTGCCAAAATCCAGGCAAACAGTAGGCTCATCCTTTTTTTTGCCTTAGAAGGTTTGTCACAAAGAGCTTGTTTCTCAAAATAGGATTTTAAATGTTGTCACAAGCATGGTTCACAACCCCAGACCACCTATGCACATAGGAATTAAAAATGTGTTTTTAAAGAGGACTGCTACAGCCAGACAAAAGATTGCAGATGTAAATTCAGCAGATGCTTGGAGATGCTGCAATACCACACCTGACAAGGTATTCAGGAAGTTTTGTGGGAAAGAAACAGCTCAAAAGGAAGACTCACTTTGAATGCGACCAGCTTAGCGCTATCAAATGGAAACACGAAAAAAGCATTTCAACTAATCTGCAAATCTAAAAATCCCTAGATCAATTATTTGACTATCAATGCTCCACTATTTATTGTTCATCAATGACCAAGAGACTGACCTGTATAATCTGTGTATATGTTGCATTATTATTTCTGATTGCATTTAGTGATTAATAAATCAACTCTTTTGTTAACTCAAGAAAGTCTAGTAAAATTGGCTCCTTTTAAACAAAAATTCATTTGTTCTGGGAGAAAGGCATCCACAGGGAGGAAACCTTTTTTTTAAATGAACCGTATGGTGACCAACTGAGGAGGTTGGTGGATAAAGAAGGGAAGCCAGTTCATCTTTCCTCACCTGGGAACTTAATATTTGGGGCATCCAGTCTGGAACTATAACGGATAACTTCACCTGGGGACGAGATGTAACAATAAGGATTGCATAGGGGTTGCTAATTCTGCCATGCTTCACTGCCCATTGGTGTTCAACAAAAGATGACATTTTTTCCTCCAGTTTCTGTTTCTCGTCTGAGAATATACCAAGAATGCTCCCTTAATTATGAGTCTGAGGGTACTCCTAAGCATAGAAAGTATACAGGATTCTCTTCTGGGCACTGAAATGGTGAGGAAACAAGTAACAATTTTACACGCATTGATAGAAGATCAAGCAATATTTTCTTTCTTAAAAAAAGAATTGAGAAAACTAATTGAAGATTATAGTCCAGAATACAGATTACGGTGGAAAGAAGTCCAAGTACACTTGTAAATAATAATGTGTTTTCCTGCAAACAGACAGCAACCAGTCTGCCTCCCCAAACAAACTCATTAGCATAATAGCACTTTTTTTTGCCCCTTTGTCCGTGTGACACAGCCTCTGCTTGACACATTGACTAAAATGAGTTCAAGGCAGGCAGGAATTCCATTCTAAGGTTCTGCTGACCTTTTAAAAATTGAACATTGCTTTTTCAGCTCATGATGTCATTAAAACTGTCCAATTGAAATAAGTTTGTAATTCACTGCAACACACCAAATGTACAAGGTCAACTCCATCACGTTTATACTGCAGCCACCAAATGTAAAAAAACCCTGCTTGTATTACAGGTTTTCTTTTTAAACCACAAAAGCTTCCTCTCATTGAATTCCACATTTACAACACTTAACAGTCTTGCCACGTAATGTGCACTGAAATACCAGATTAATAGCATCCCACATGATCAACTTTTCAAGAAATTATATGGTAACCATTTAATTATCTATGTTGATTCAAACACTTAATATCTTCTATCTATAGAATCTAACTGCGTAAATAATATCTAATCTCTTTACAGAAAATCCTGCCTTGTAAAGTTAACATGTGAGTGCATTTTTATTCAAAATATTAGTTTGGACTCCTCTTAAGGCATTCCAAATAATTAATTGTACACTGAAAGGGTGAATTCACTGTTTTAAGAAAAGCCAAAAGGGCATTATGTTTCCACTTTCTAACTTGTTTAAATACATCAGCTTTATTTGCAATGCTTTTTCCAGTGCTTTATTTGCAAGATACAAATGATATAAGGTAACAAAACATTTACTACTTATACCAAATTGAAAAACAACTTTGGTTAGATTTTAAATGACAAACAGAAAATACTGGAAATACAGTATTCAGCATCACTGGCAGCAAATGTGGAAGGAGAAACTGAGTTAAGGTTTCAGGTCTGTGACCTTGCATATTTTGCTGGCTAGACCATACTAGTAGTTACAGATGAATATTGATTATTAGAGCGTCTTTACAAACCTAGATCAGTAGCTTTGAACTGTTACTGCATTTGTCAATAAAGCAGACAAAGGATATGCTTTCCTATCATTTGAAATAGATGCAAGAATGCAAAGTTCTGATAAATTCCAACCGAATCTGATTGTCTAACTATAGGTGTTCAAACCAAAGCAAGTTATATCCATTGAGCAACTGATCTGATTTCTTTGCTCTTTCTTGAGATTCACATCACTTAAGCCATTGTTCTCCTATAAAAATGTGATTCCAGGAAAGTACTGCACAGAAACCTTTGTAAACACAACAAAATTAAACTTCATACTTTTTGTTCACCCACATACTCATGCACCAACATGCATGGTGGCTGTAATGAAGACAGGGTCCTGCCTTAAACAAGCTGTCAAAATAAACAAAACTGAAGTTCTGTTTAGCTACTTAAGGTTCTCAGTCTTTGCTGGAATTTAAAACTGTAATACCCATTCAGCACACAAAATTAAATGACTGCACATTGTTAATCTTGAAGCAGGTTAAATGGCAGGTTAAAAAAAAAGAGTTCAATAATTAGAGTTCCATTTATTCAGAAATATGGACCTAATATTATTTCAGCCAGCTGCCAGTCTGAGGTGGTCAGTATTGACTTAAGGCCCAACACCATATCAGCATATTTTAGAATAAAACTTTTAAAACTTGCGCTGTTGCAAATACTTCACTGCAACACAAAACAATAGGAAAAAAAACGGAAACATCTAGGGAATGTACCAAATACTTTTGAGAAATGGTTGATCTCTGACTTTTGATGAAAAATTTATTCATTTTTCAAATACCCTATGTATGGGTGGAATTGTAACTTCTGGCCAAAATAAACCAAACTCTTTGTACTGACACTTATTCCAGCAGTCATACAGTTGTATAGCATGGAAGCAGAATCTCCGGTGCAACTTGTCCATGCTGACCATATATTCTAAATTAATCTGGTGTCATTTGTCAGCATTTGGCTTATAGTCTTCTAAATCCTTCCTATTCATATACCCATCCAGATGCCTTTTAAATGTTGTAATTGCACCAGCTTCCACTACTTCCTCTGGCAGCTCATCCCATACACGTGCCACCCTCTACTTGAAAACGTTGCCCCTTATGTCCCCTTTAAATCTTTGCCCTCTCACCTTAAACCAATGTCCTCTAGTTTTGGACTCCCCTAAACTGGGGAAAGGCCTTGGCTACTTACCCTATCCATGCCCCTCATGATTTTATCAACCTCTATAAAGTCACCCCACAGCCTCTGATGCTCCACGGAAAATAGCCCCAGCCTATTCAGCCTCCAACTATAGCTCAAACCATGAATCTCATCCTGGAGCAAACTTTCTATTTGAGTCATAGAATAAAACACCATCGAAGGCAGCTGCTTAGTTTGTGTCTGTACATATTAACATGTAATGTCACACTACCAGCTCAACGGTGCATTGCATTCTTTCCAAACCTGCCCTCTGACATGGCATCAAGGTGGAATGGCAGATACACAGTCCTAGTCATTGAGATTGCACAGCAGCCAAATAATTACGCAGTAGTGAGAGAATTCTAAATGTCAGAGAAAAACATTTTAGATTGGAAGAGGAAAGTGGTAATGAAAAAGCTAAGAATGAGACGTAAAGAGAGAGGCCTAACATGCAGCCACAGCTGAAAGGCAAAGTTGCAAAGTATGTCAATGAAAATTGACTGGATTCAATTTCTCAATGACCTATCCAGATTTTTGCCCTAAAACAAGAAAACTAAGCATTACACATATCCAAGTAAGCCCCAAGTAATACAAAAGGTTTATGAAGAAAAATAAGTTTGCATTGCAAAACAAGACCAAACTTTTACAGCGTCTCCACGCAAAACTTGATGAGAAGGTTATCACACTTCAGTGATTTATAATCAAAAATAGTCAAAAACATGGATGCACGCTGGTCATATTAGGAACAGAGATGATGCAGTCATGAATGCAGATATCAGCCAGGCAAATGATGAGCAAAGGTGGAGAGAAAACAATGTTAATGAATACAAACGGCGACGAACAGGGCATATTCAGAGTTGTGCCATTGTGTGGGCCCATCGGGCAAAAGCTCAAATCAGTGGTGATATTCAGAAGAAAGGATCTCCTAAAACAGCATTTCACAGAAAGATTGGTCACTCATGTTTGCAATAAAGAGTGAACAAATTGAGATGGTTTGAAAACATAGTGTAAGAAAGTTTGAAATGTTCAAGCAGGAGGATTATATAAAGGAATAAGCCTCCTCCATCTGGGAGCTGCTCAGATCACACATGGTCAATGATGCTGTTGAAACTAAGTTGCAAAGGTGATATTGCAGTAATTCCCAGAGGTCTAAATAGCCTTCCTCAACCACCGGTTGTCTCTCTAAACAAATGTCAAGAATAATAAGAAAAAATGTGAAAAGTCTAGATGATTATTGAAGAGACAACATTTGCACAGGGAGTTTGGGCTCTAATGTGAGTAATCTTGCAAGAGTAGGAGTAGAGGTCAAGAATAAAATAAGAACTTAGCATGACAGTCATCAAGTAATGTGGACACTCAATGTATTTGATGGCACAGGCTAGGAAATGATCTGGCAAATGCTGATAATAATGATGATCCACATGATGACATAATTTCAGAAGCAGACTAGACAATTTCCGAAATAGGAGGGTGATTCTTATGGATTTTAAACACATTCAGTGAATTCTCTGCTGCGAAAATGCATTTTTTTTCTCCGTACTGTATGTTTTTAGTTTTTAATGGATTTGATAAATTTAATTAATACAGCATACAGCAATTAATGTCAGTCTCCGTGGAGGTTTTTATTTACCTATTAATAGAAAATAATAAATTCCTTTTGGCAATTTGTGGGTGCACGACTAGCAAGAACAGGCTCCCACAAGGCAACTATAATAATGAGGAGATAGAGAAGGTGGATTTCAACCTCAAGAAGTTATTACTCACACAAAGGATGATATCCTACTTTTTGGCTAAAAATATTTGTAGCTGAAAATGTGTTGCTGTAAAAGCGCAGCAGGTCAGGCAGCATCCAAGGAACAGGAGAATCGACGTTTCGGGCATAAGCCCTTCTTCAGGAATTCGGGCATAAGCCCTTCCTGAAGAAGGGCTTATGCCCGAAACGTTGATTCTCCTGTTCCTTGGATGCTGCCTGACCTGCTGCGCTTTTCCAGCAACACATTTTCAGCACTGATCTCCAGCATCTGCAGTCCTCACTTTCTCCTAAAAATATTTGTATAAAAGTTGAACTTCTATTGCTAATATATATTGTATGGTATTGCTTTTCACAAAAGGTTACCAGTCTATATTATCAAGTACATATTTAATTTGCATCCATTCATTCAATGTATCAAATGCACTAATTTCAAAGCACGTTTCCATTTTGATAGTCCTTTTATGTAGGACTTTGATTTTCCAAGAAAATGAACCTGTAATAAATGACAAGTACTGTTCTCTCATACAATTGCATGACCACTTAGGAACATAATGCCTTGCAGCCTTAAAACCCACTTTGTGTTATTTATAGTGAAGAAATAGCAGAATTTTCCCAGTAGATTTCAACAGGCCTATCCTTGCGAATTCATGTGTAATGTTGGAGGCACCAGAGAAAACATATCCTTTGTCTTGACCTGTCCCATTTAATCATGGAATAATTGTTTAAGATAAAAAAAAAAACAAACATATTTTCAGACACATTTTGGCATGCTGAGAAAAGTTGTTTTGCCCTGTAAAGATGAACGAACCACTGGCTTTTCTTGAAAAATATTCTTTCAAATGTTGATGCGGTCAGATAGGAGAAACTCTTACAAAGCATGAGCACTGGCGTGAGCCTGTTGGGATAAAATACCTGGTTGTGAAGTAAATGTAAAATATTACTTCCTGCCATATTACATTTACCTGCCACACTAAATGTACAAACACCACCTAGATTAAAAGCATGCTCTTAACAGCACAGTGGCAGTTATCGAAGCACTGAATATATTCCTATCTCAATACATCATCAAGTTTAAACTTTATGCAAACTGAGCACAAGATTTAACTTGATTTATATGGACTATTCAAAACTTCACTTTGAAATTGGTATCCCATATTATCCTACAGTATGGCTACAATTGTAAAATCGCATTGTACGTCAAAAGTGGTCTTACTTGCAGGGTAAAGTGCTATCAACAACCAAGGTAAATATTCACTGTTGGCAGTCACCAATGGGACCACAATTTGTGATTTTCACATTCTTGGTCAATATATTTAGAAAGCTCTATAGCTAGAAATGCAAGTCACAAATGCAACATATAAGCAATGTGCAATCATTGCCAGAGTCAAAATATATTCTTCAGCACAAGAAGAGAAAACTTAGAATACAGGCATGTGCCACAAGATCCACTTCTATTACAAAGTGCAATGTAAATACACATTAAATGCACATCCAGTTAACAATTGACATTTTCCTCCGTGCAATTTAACAGTTCAGTTGATACTTGGCTTTCTTGTACCTGCCTCAAGGGAATTCAACTGCTTTTAGATTAGTCTTCTCATTCAGATTTCAGGATGCTGGTGCTGTGAGCCAGCTTTCAGCATTTGCGTTGTTCTGCAGAATAGCAAAGACCTGCAGATACAGTTAAGGTCACCCATCTACGTATTTATGGAATTAAAACAGTTTTCCAATGAACTGGTTCTTGGATGGTAAACAGCCATGTAGCCATAGCTTAAATAAAATACTAACAAATGGTTTGGTTTCGGTAATGCTACAACAGATAAGCTTTCAGAAGCCAATCATCAACCGTTATATGAATAGAGAGTGCTTTTCTTACTCTGTTTGTCAGCAATTAAAAGAATCAACAGGCTATACCCACAATTGCTGTTCAACAACTAAGAAGTCATCAGTAAAGATTGGTGGCAATCCTGGATCAAATTCAAATGACAGGAATCTGCTTTTGAAAGTACAGTTTTTACAGAAGACCACAGACTGCACGGTAAACATAAAGAATCATTCTTCACATACCACAATCAGCAACCATTTTTAAAGTCTAGTGGCTAGTTATCTTAGTCTGTCTATGTTTATTTGTTAACTGCAATATTGTGAAAAGCAAGTAAAGAAAAACAGATAGGTTTTGCTCATTAAAGGTCTTTGTTGCGTTGCAGTTATGCAGTCTGGAGCCTGAATACAGGTAACTATCCATATCAATTTTTGTTTTGGTTTAGAATTCAAAGTATGTGGGCATAATATGAACCAGAGTTAACTGTAACTCATATGGTGAAAACCTAAAACTGGATTTACTGAGAAATTAGATAAAGGGATAGATCTGTAAAAGTACAGTGACAGGAATTTCAGAGGATTAGCCACAATACTCAGACTCCAGTAAAAATGAAATACTCAGGGGGAAGGACACATTATGTGTTGGTAAATAAGCAAGTCAAAAATGCTATTAAATTGAAAATAAAAGATGAGTGGCAAGCTAGGAGCTTAGACAGAATATAACAACTCAAAATAATGACAAAAATGCATAAATTAGAGAAGGATAAAAAGCTAGAAATATAAAAATAAACAGTAAAAGCTTCTACAGGAATTTAAAAGGGAAAATCATGTGTAGCGCGAGTGTTGGTCCTCCGGAAAGCGAATCTGGAGAATTAATAATGGAAAGGAAGAATATAAGAATTTAAAAAAACAGGCAAGATTAGCAAGCCTATCCAGCTATTCAACAACATCATGGCTGATCTGTGCCAGGCCTCGACTCTTCTTTCATGTCAGCTCATCATAGTCCTCAACTTCCCAATATTTCAAAAGACCTCTCTACCTCTTCAAATACTTTTAGTGATTTGACTTTCACAATTGTCTAAGGTAGAGAATGCCAGACATTCTGGGAGAAATTCCTTTGCATTTCAGTTTTAAATGAGCGTCCCTTCACTCTTTAACTATGTCCCTTAGCTCGAGATTCCACTCATCCTCTCAACATCTGTTACATTGTGTCAAGCCCCTCAGATTCATGTATATTTCAATACAAATACCCCTTATTCTAGAAGCATGGCACTCATCCACAGACCTCATCAACAAACACAGAGACCTAGACCCAATATACCAGCCACTACAATGAACAAACGGAACCAGCAACCGGAAGCAGCAGGAATGGAACCAAATAAATTCCAGAAGACACCGTTCACAGCACTTCACAGAATGCTCCAAAGCACTGAAGACGCCACCTAGACAGGGGACAAAATATCTGTAAATCAACTTTCCAGCTCATACCCACAACTATGGCAACTGACACCCGAGCTACAAACCTTTACTTTGAAGACTTCCCAACTTTTGAACTTCAATCCCCTGGCATTAAAGACCACAATTCCATTTTCTTTCTGGATTTCCTGCACATTCACACAAACTTTATGTTTCGTACACAACGACACTCATGCTGCACAATTTTGGAGTCCTGCTCCATTTAAATAGTATACCTTTTGATTTTGCCGAGCAAAATACATGGTCTCATAATTTCAGAATTAAACTCCATCTGTCAAGTTTTTGTCCAGTCACTCAACCTATCAAGATTCCTTCCTGATGAAGGGCTTTTGCCCGAAACGTCGATTTCGAAGCTCCTTGGATGCTGCCTGAACTGCTGTGCTCTTCCAGCACCACTAATCAGAATCTGGTTTCCAGCATCTGCAGTCATTGTTTTTACCTATCAAGATTCCTTTTCAGGTTTATTACACCCTCATTGCAACATGTCCTTTTTTTTGTATCACTAGCGAATTTGGATATATTACATTCTGCTTCCTCCTCCAAGTCACTAATATTAATTCTATACATTGAAACTCCTGGACTAGCTTGTGTCTTTTCAACCTGCAAAAGATCCATTAATACTAACTCTCTGTTTCCTCTGTGGTAACCAATCCTCAATCAATATCAATACATTAGAGCTGAAAATGTGTTGCTGGAAAAGCGCAGCAGGTCAGGCAGCATCCAGGGAACAGGAGAATCGACGTTTCGGGCATAAGCCCTTCTTCAGGAAGGTCGATTCTCCTGTTCCCTGGATGCTGCCTGACCTGCTGCGCTTTTCCAGCAACACATTTTCAGCTCTGATCTCCAGCATCTGCAGAACTCACTTTCTCCTCAAAAATACCAATACATTACCCAACTTACAAGATTGAGAATGTGCTTTTTTTGCAACAAAAAAAATCTTGGATGTTTTTACCTTGTGAGAGAGAGACTAGAACTAGGGATACTGTTTAAACAAGTTGAGAATGTGGTGCTGGAAAAGCACAGCAGGTCAGGCAGCATCTGAGGAGAATCGAGGTTTTGGGCATAAGCCCTTCATCAGGAATAAGGCTTATGGACCAGGGGGCTGACAGATAAATGGGAGGTTGGTGGGAAGGTGGGGGTGGAAGAGGTAGCTGAGAATGCGATAGGTAGATGAAGGTGGGGGAGAAGGTGCGAGGTCAGAGAGGAGAGTGGAGCAGATAGATGGGAAAGACCATAGCTTGGCACCGCCCCAACTCAGCACCACACTCTTGACCTGTCCATCGTCTTTCCCATTTACCCCCTCCATCCTCCTCTCTGGCCTATCACCTTCTCCCCCACATCATCTACTTATTGCATTCTTATCCACCCTCCCTCCAGCTCCACCCCCCTCCCATTTATCTCTCAGCCTTCCGGCCCACAAACCTCATTCCTGATGAAGGGCTTACGCCCAAAACATTGATTCTCCTGCTCCTTGGATGCTGCCTGACCTGCTGTGCTTTTCCAGCACCACACTCTAGACTGTGATCTCCAGCATGTGCAGCCCTCACTTTCTCCATACTGTTTAAAAATAATGGATGTTCTATCTGAGAGAAAGAAGAAGAAATATTTCCTTTTACAAGGGTTAGGAGTTTGTATAACTGTCTTCTCCAGACAGTCGTGAAGGCAGGGTAACTGAATATTTTTAAAGCCGAGGCAAATATAATTCTTGACTAACAGGTGAGTGAAAGGGTGGGAGGATAAACTAAGTAGTGGAGTTTCTGGTTTAATTAAATCCAGAAGAACCCAAAGCACACTTCTGAAATATTCCAAAAAATAGTCAATGTAATTCAAACAGTTAACATGGTTAAGAGCTTACCAATTATACTTATGCATTGTTTTATAATTTCATAGGGAATCTGAACAAACAGATGCAAAAGGTAAAGCTACTATAAATTGTAAAGTCACACTGCAGCACTCACTTGCATCTTTAAAATGCTGATTATTATTGTTATTTTGTTTTTTGTAATTCATTTCTGGATTTAACACTAATCACTATTTAGTGTGATTTGATAGCTTTAATAAAAAATTGCATAAAATCTCAAGAGCCCGATGGACAACAGTTATTTCATTTTAAAGACAAGTTGTTGACAACTCTGTTCTGATCCAAAAAGTTGGTTACAATCTCATCTGGCAGCAAGATCTGACAAGCAGTGAAGAAAGAGGCCTGGTGGCAGATAGAAATCTATGTATAGTCTACAAGAGACAATATCAGAGGGGCAGATAGAATTTTCACTGGAATCCTAGTTCTGAGCAAGTGTTATGATGTCATTTGCAAAGTTGGTGTGACATGAAAGAAGCTTTGTTTTGTTGAATGGGGCAGAGAAAAAGCGCAGTGATACAGATTTATACTGGTAAAGTTAGCTTTTAAAAAAAAATGGAAAATGGAACATTTTCTTTACTTTCCTCTAAAACGCAGGGCAATACATATATACAGATATGTGAGACATGTGTGATCAATCTGTACACCACTGCGCACACAAAATATCACACCACATGGATAATGTGCTCAATGGAATATACAAATAAGGAACAGGAAGGTGAAGGTGCTGTGGCTCCTTGAGGCTGCTCTGCCATTTCTGAAGAGCATTGATGATCAGAAAGTAACCTCAACTCCACATTCACACCAGCTCTAGATACCATTTCACTCCCTTTTTTTTTTTTACCAAGAATCCTCCATTTTTGCCTTAAAAGTAGTCAAATATTTTGTTTCCATCACATTTTCCAGGAGTGAGTTTTAATGACTCAAAACTCCCTCTGAGAAAAACAGCTTGCCTCATTGCTATTTTAAATATGCAACTCCTATTTAAACAGTGACCCCTTGTACTTGTTATGCATGAGGCAGTCTACTTTTTTTTTCTATATTAAGAGTTTTGTATTTACCCTTCTACTGCATAATATTCCATGACTTGAGGAGGAAAACAACCAGTGACTGGACTCTTGCAAATACTATAATGTAACTTGTGTGCCAATGTGCACAAGATACATTCCACACAACTTACCCTCTGACTGTGAGGAAATGCCTTCCCTTCCATTCAAACCTTAATTACATCACAGTGCAAATCAAGAAATTAGCCCAGATCTATTGGAGGCAGGCTTTGGAGTATGGACATTAGCACTCTGCGTCAGATCTTCACTTTTCTTCAGCTGACATTGCAATATTGCAAATAACAAAATGTTTGTTAAGTTATCCGGTGTCGATTAAGTAAACTGAGACAAGTTATTTTATCCCTGCACTAAGTTCTGCTCTTTTGTCACAAAGGACTGCGAAATATGCTGGATCCGCTATATCTGCTTCCCTTTCACCAAACTATACTTTCTACTTCAGAGCCTGCATGTGGTATGTGGTGTCTCCAGTTGCAAATGATGACCACAGAGAGCTCTTACTACTTAGGTTGTCACATAGACTAGTTACTAAGTTATCCTTGCCAGCATAATAAGCTTTCTCCAGCAGTCTAGTAAGTAAATGTCTATCCATTAAGTTACAGACGAAGGCTTTTGATTTGATTCCCAATTTCTGTTGAGTTAAGTGTTCTTTGTTAATCAGCAAGGCTTTTACAAATAGTCAGTATTTTTGGGTGAAAGGAATCGCCAGTTAGAGTTCACGCCTGTTTCACAAGATCTGGACTGCAGAAGGCATACTGAATGATTGGTGGTGTGAAATAATCATCAAGCTGCCAAAGAAAAGGCATCTCAACAACTGAAAGGCCATAGCAATGATGTTTGTACCTGGCCAGTTCTTCAGCACGGTGTTCCTCAACAGCCTGAAAGCAGACGTAGATGTGAGTCTTTGTGAAGAACAAGTAATTTCCAGGTTGGCAGATCGTGCTGTGAGCAGATCTTAATACCCAGGAACCTCACAGATCAAAGCCTAGGGAATCAGAATCCACCTTTTTACCAGTTTCAGTGATTTCAAGTAGGATTTTGATAGCATTAACTGGCAGTCATTCTGGTACATTGCAAGACAATGTGGCAACCCAAAGTGGTATATCAACATCTTCAAAGCCATGACTCCAGCTGCTGCATTCAAAACAAGCATGGGCACCATGGACCCCTTCAACATCATCACAGAAGTATGACAAGGCTGAATACTCTCCTATTCCTTTTCTTGTTGGTTATGGATTTCATCATGAGGAAGGCCATGGTGGTGCACACAGGCAGCCTGTGTTGGATGAACCAGAAATTCACAAATGACATTGCCTAGCCTGCTAGGGAATCACCTGTGCTCCAAAACCTGACCACCAGGTGCAGGAGTAGCTAGACTAAGTCTAATCAATTTATCAGCTGGGAGAAGATCACGACAACAATGGCTGTATGCCAACAAGGTCCTCATTTACCATGCCAACTACTTCCCCTACCTAGGAAGCAACATATATAGCAATGGTGATATAGAAATCAATGTCTAAAAGAAGGGACGGCACAGTGGCTCAGTGGTTAGCACTGCTGCCTCACAGCACCAGGGACCCAGGTTCGATTCCAGCCTTGGGCGACTGTCTGTGTGGATTTTGCACGTTCTCCCCATGTCTGCATGGGTTTCCTCTGGGTACTCCGGTTTCCCCCCAAATTCCAAAGATGAATTAGCCATGCTAAATTGTCCATAGTTGTTAGGAACATTAGTCAGAGGGGGGTGGGTTACTCTTCAGAGGGTCGATGTGGATTTGTTGCGCCAAAGGGCCTGTTTCCACACTGTAATTTAATCTAAAAAAATTTGGAAAAACAGCATTGATTTTCTAGCATCAGGCTAGGTATCCAACATAATCATGAAGCTGCAACTCTACATGCCCACAGTAGCACTAACCCTGATTTATTCCAGCATGATATGAAGGAGAACAGTAAAGATGCAAAGTAAATGAGTCACCTTCCATCAGCAGAGCCAACATCAGAGCTTAAGGGCATCACTTAACAGCATTAAGAAATGCTAAGGACTTGTCAGAGGTACTTGTGAGACAGTGTGGCAAGAGAGGCAATGATGCTGGGAGCGCACATACTCTGCAAATCAGCTGCCAGGCCTACCAGAGTAACAGTAGAATGTACACCACCACAAGGAAAAACAAAAAGGGATCAGTCAAAGATGACTAGGCAAAGTACTTAAGGTAGACTTTCAAAACCAGAACACCACATAGGCTACAGCAAAAGTGATTGTAATGAATCAGGACTGGTGGTAGAGTTTTGTTGCCCATAGAGTCTTTGGTACTGCATGGTACCATTAATAGAGTTCAACTGAGTCATTGAAAGAGACTCTGGCCAGGCAATGAGTATTTGGTGGCTGGAAAGCTATGAGTAGTAGTGATCAACTGTTGCAGATAGAGACCAGGATAACAAATTGGCTGGGGGAGTTGGGGATAGGGTTAGGAGGACGTTATGATAAGCATGAGATTGCAGTGCAGCTGATGTAATTTAGATGAGAGAGGAGCACTCCTGCTCCTTTGAGCCACACACTCAGATAAGTATATTGCAAGCGTTTACCTTGCAGGTTGTGAAATTAAGGACCACAGAATAAGCTGCATCTAGATTAGGTTTTCCCAAGTGCAGCCAGAATGGTGTTGAGTGTTTCAGCGTAATCCAATAAGGAGAACGATGCATTTCTGGCTCAGAAGTAAGCATACCCCATCTGCCACATTGAAGACTCAGGAGATGGCTTAGAACTTGTACAGTCAGATCTTTTGAATAAGGTTTGATCCATCAGATGGAATTCTGATTTATGAACTTTGCAAAATATGGCCTCTCTTACATTGAGCAACAATTGCACACAGAAAAATGCTCTGCCCAAACACAGTTCACTGTCTAGTAGATAGCATGTGTTGTAATTTAAATAACTTCAATTTATTTATACCTTTTTTTTGGTACTCTGCTTCCAACATTTAGCATTTGTTTACCGGAGAGATATTTTTTAAACCTGACGTGTGTTCCAAATACATTCTTTGCCAGTTTCCATTTATGTTCTCTGATTCATTTTCAAATCTTTTATCTTAGTCCATCCTTCTAACACCCTGGATCAATCTTGCTGCTCTTTCGGTAATGTTCGAATGCAAAAGAGGGATCAAAACTGAATCAGGTTCTTGCACGCTTTGTAAAAATCTTGGCCTGATCTTCAAGCCCTCAAGGAAGTTGTCAAGAACTACTTTTGTGGCAAACAGATGATGCTATCACAATACCATCCTAATTAAATTCGCAGCTGAGGGGGGTTGGTTCCATGAGATGTGACGCACTTTGGAACTGTTCTGAAAGTCACATAGAGGTTGGTTGTAGATCAACTTTTTGTTACCTAATCATTAAAACTGTTAAAAATAAATCCCATTCATCAACTATTTTTCCAACAAATAAAAACTGATGTTAGGATGCCTGCTTTGCATTAAGTACATTCCGTACACTGACTGCAAGGACTTATTCTCCATGTTTCTGCTATTTTTCATCCAGGCAGAACTCCAAGTCAAAATGTTTTCATTAACAACTTTTTGCTGAAGGCAACAAATGTAGCCAAACCAGGATTCAATTGCCAAAAGCTATTTATCTTTTTTTTTCAAAGGCAACAATGGTGACATGTCAAGTTCTGCTCACAGTAGCTCATTGGCAGATATAGATGATTTTTAACAGAAAGCAAAATCTAACCAGAAAATGTTAGAAAATTGTAGTAAACAATATCATTGAAAAAAACGATTGCAATTATGAGGCTTGACCATATGCAAGAAGAATTTATTGAACTAAACATTCTTATAGACTTAAGTTCCTTCACATTCCCTGTGGATGCAGAATTATGGTCAGTGGTAGTCCACAACTACAGAAATTTGTTTTAACATTACACACTTAATTCCTGCACCAAATGCACATTTTTGGGAAATGACAGCCAAATCAGCAGGAAATAACGCTACTTCGCTGTAAATCACTTTTTAATTGTTCGTCAATGTCAGCAGGAAGGGTGAGCAAAACCGATAATCGCAAATGCTCTCAGCTTGTGCAAATGATTTGTGGTTTCTGAAGTAAACTCCCAACATTAATGCATTACCAAGTAAAGCAATTATCCAAATCGTTTACCGACAGGTACAGGTTTCAAAATCATGCTCGTTGGGATGAGGAAAGCACTTAGCATTTTGGGGAACTTCAAAAACATCAGTGTGTTGAAGCCCTGGACTGCAGATTCAAGGAAACAGACTTAATCCTTTGGGCTTTCAACTATGTATTTCTATTCAAATGGGTTGGCCCAAACTCTCATACTTTATTAGGGCTTGCTGAACACAAACATTTACAGGTTCACACAGTATACCCTCTGTGCGTCTCCAGGCAGACAGCCAATCAGCTCCGGGGTACCCAGTGCTTAAGCACCTGTTGATTTTATTGATAACAGATGCAATTCTGTTTTCTACATTAGATGCTGAGGAAACAATCCCTTCAAAGCACAATTTCTGCTCCAAACTGCCCAAATTGAACATACTCAGGATTAAATGTCTGCATGAACTCCCATATTTATCTCCACTCATCAGGAAAAATAATTACAGTGTGACTGGTTAATGGTATCTTTTCATTGTATAATATGGAAGCATTATTCAAATTGTAACAATGGGTGACATTTTCACAATACCCAACTTTACCAGTTCAATTTAGCTTTCAGGTAGGAGTCATTAATATAGTTGTACAATGCAATAAAAATGCACTCCAGCTGTCACACGGGGGGGTAATAATACCCTAGTTGAGTTATTACTGCTGGGAAGTATTGAAAACTTTACAGAACAACATCACGTCCCTGTAAATTACGCCTGTAAATAAGTATCTGACCTGAAGACTAAAAAAAACAAATTGCTTGTTTCCAAAGCAAACCATGGGTTAGGAACATGTATTCTCATTACATCATTGATATTTAATTTGAACATTAAATATTTATAAAATTAGTCATTTCCTGCAGTGTTGCTCAGAACACTAAGTTCTTTTGAGGTGAGACAGGGGTTGGTCATTACTGGGGTCAGGTTCCCCGGTCACAAATCTGCGAATAAGTTGCCTGAAGGGATGGAGAGTATATACTGGTGGCTCAGCACTGGAGAACACAAGATCATTCACATGCTGCTGACACAGCACAAATCTCCCATTAATTCCCACGGGTGGAAGCTGGCTGGTCAACACCAATGTGGTCAAATTGTAGCTAAGACCTACACACTCACATTCTTCAATGCCTTTCCTCCTTCAAACAGAACATAATTTCTCTCCCCCTGAAAACACGACTAGATCGCTGATTTGTGGCACTGTGGAACCTACAAGCCGATAAATAATTTGCTTAGAATTTTATTTTTATACTAAGACTATAAAACTCACTCCTAAATGTGACAGGATGTCAAATGTGCTCCAGGAGTTTGACCCAATGACACTGGAGGAATGGCAATGTAGCTCCAATTTAGGATTGTTTGGCTTGCAGGGGAATTTGCAATTGGTGTGTTCCCATGTATCAACAGCCCCTGCCTTTTCAGGTGGTCAAGGTTGTGGATTTGGAAGGTAGTGTCAAAGAAGTCATGGTGTGTTGCTGCAGTGCAAGTTGTGGCCAGTACATACTGCTGCTACTGTGCTTAAGTGACGAGGAAGTGAATGTTTAAGGTGAAATAACTTAAAAAAAAGTTTTACTTCACCAATTCACTTGAGGTAACAGCATATGTATGGCAGTTGTCTCAGGGCAAAGGCTGAAAGTGGGGTTTATCCTGAATGGGTACAAACTGCAACATGGGTTTATAGTTAAAGAATGTGAAAATAAAATAACATTTTTCCATACAACCAATAGCCACAAGTTAAAGAAAACATGTAACAGCCCATTAACTATCTGTAGTTGGTTGCTACTTCTGACTATGTCAAGCAGTAGTATAAACCTACAATATACTATCTACATTAGTGTTTGCTAACAGTATAAAGGACAAAAGATTTAGTTACAACATAAATTAATGACTTTTACAACCAATAGTGCTAACCTTATTTAACTGTGATGAGTTCAAAGTAATACCGATTTTGCTGCAGAAAAAATATGGTAACGGTGCAATTGAAGAAATTAAGAACAGCCATCTGTGCTGTTTCCTCTGGTTTTACTTAAAGTTAATGTGACTAAACTAATCTACGTATTCCAATAATCTGCTGTTATAACTGAAAGTGGCAGGAAAAACTGTTTCCTTTTCTAGTCCTTTGCTTCCACTGGTCACAAAAAAAATCAAATTTAACCAGGTAGATGACATGGTTCATTATATAGGCTTATATGTGTCAAGTTCAATACAAAGAACAAGTCAGGCAGATTTTAGTCAACAAGAAGTAACTGCTTTATTACCTAAAACAAACTTTCTTGTTTGGATTAGTATTTCTACCCTTATAAAAAGAAACTAACACCCACACACACACGTCAGTGAGGGGAAGCAAAAGTAACGAAAACTCTGGAGTGTTAATTTTAAAGTAATTTGGTCAAATAACAATTAAAATAATGAAAACAATAGGTCACATTTGGTGTTCTGATTCCAAATGGTGTTCTGATTCCAAAACGATATTCAGAGCACACAAGGGGTGCCTTTCAGCAAATTTGTAGTTTGCCGATCCCCGATTGCTGGTCTGGAGATGTTGGGTAGATTCCTATAAATCCGATACAGGAATCATTCACGCGTGGTAAGGAGAATCTCTGGTGTTTTTCACCTCTCACACTTTGATGAAAGAAGTTGCAAGAAGAGAGGGTAACAATGAAATGTTCTCAGGCAGGCTTAAAGCCTGCTCAGAGTTAAAAATTACAGTAGTGCAATTGCAAAAACACATACCTCTTTCTGAAAGTCTTCCAGACTCTGTGATCCAAACAAATGTCCTGATCCTAGCAGGTATGACATTGGTACAACAGTGCCTTTTCCTTTGTTTAAAAGTTCATGATATATTTATAAGGGTACAAAATGTTTGACAATAACATTTGAATCACATTTTTTCATAATGGGATTCTGATATGCAATTTGTTATTTATTAGAATTATATCTATTACCCAAGATGAAAAACAAAGCCCATTTTAAAGCTGCAAACATTGATTTGTTTAATCTTACTACATTGTCTAAAGACATCTTATAGTGGAAAAATAGCTAACTCAGGCTTTATAACTGTTGGAAAGTCTGTTGAAATAAAATACTTCAAGCATCAGTTTGCTCTCTCTCCTTTCTTCATGTACAGTTTACCTCTTTGAGCCAGTTCCAGAGTTATCAGAAGTTAATACGATATGGCAGATACTGACACAAATTGTCAGCACAATCCAACATATTGCAAAGGCACCAAACCAGTGCTGGTCAAATGCTGTACCCAATATTTGAGAAGTCTTACACAAACTCCTCAGTGTTCGCAAAAGTCAAGAAATATTCCTGTTCTTAAAGTTATTACCAAGTAATTAGGATAAGTCAAAAAGGGTAGTACATCTATCCTTATATTTATATGGATTAACAGTTCCAATCCAATATTCTTATACAATCTAATGTTATGTGGTATCAAATATCTTGTTCATCCTTGGAGTTGAGAATAACCACGTTCTTTATTTGGTGCCTTTGGTAGGGGCTTTTGCAGATAAGATGATTGCTGAGGCTGATTTATGCCCAGGTTGTTCTACTGCAAACAGAATAGAATACTATAGAAGTGTTCTATAAAGGTTTGCCTGGAATTTCTCACCCTTGCATTTTCATTTTGGCCTATGTTTTTGCTTTTGACAGAGGCCGCAGCATTCTGATTTGATTGTGTCAGGTGTAGGGATCCTGAATGGGCTTCTCCCAGTATTCGAGGTTGGTATCAGAATGCCTAAATGACGCCTCATGCTTTCTTTCAACACTATTAGAGACTACTTCAGATTCAAGGTCTCCATGGAAGATTTGTTTTAGTGACTGTGTATTAGGCACTGTGCCTATATGAGAAACCAATTCAGCTAACGCAGTCTCAATGTGTTTTGGATGAGTGTCATGTCAGATTGTGTGCATGCTTCAGCACCTGGTATTCCATCTGATTTTCAGAAGCTTCGAAAGGCAGCTTCAGTGAAAATGGTTGAGCTTCATGATATGACTTTTGTACACAGGTTTTGCAGGCATTAGCTGCAAGCTGCAGTGGGACAACAGTGCTGACATCTGATTTCCCGATCGTGTGGTCTGACCTTGGCTTTGCCTCCCGTGTGAATAAATGATACTACCAGCAGAGTAATAAGGCTGCATGCGGGATCTTGCCCAGGGCCCATCTGCTCCCCTCTGCTTTCCTTCTACTTTTTACTTTTGCTTCTGCTCTTTTCCTTTCACTTTATTTTCCTTTGCTGTTGGATTTTTCTTCTTCATTTCTGTGGTAGGTTCGTTGGCAGCACCAGGGCAGCAGTGAGTGTGAGCTGCATGCAGAATAGCAGACGTGGCTAACTCCATCAATAGGATGCTGGTGGCAGTGAGTGTGACCTCTTGCCATTTGGAGCTTGTGGCAGCAGCAGTGAGGTTGGTCGCCTGGCATTTGGTGTTGACAGCAGCAGTAGTGAGGTTGGTCGCCTGGCATTTGAGGCAGCAAAGTTTTTCCAGCAATTGGGAATGGCAGCACTGGTGGTAGCAGACTATTCAAGATGGCACCGGCAAGGCAACCTCTGCAGTTGAAGCAGAACTTGTGGCCGGGCAGCAGCCTGACCAGGCAGTGACGCTAGGGACAACTGGTTGCAGGTTGAATGTGGGTTCAGCGGTGTCAGTGAAGTGGGCCCAATGGGGAAGGGATGACACCTAAAGTGGGGTGACTCCAAATTGGTGGGTCCAACACAGGCAGTGGTGAGGCGGTAGAGGTTTCCCTTGACGCTAGGTGGTGGCACGGCCAGGTTCAGAAAGACTGATATTGTGAGCTTTGTACTTCTTTACTTTCCTAACTTATTCCTATGATCTATAATGCTGGACTATTTATTTCTTTACTTCCAATTTTTTTTGTTTCTTAAGAATTTGATCTTAAGGATCTGTACCTATAATGCAGCGACTGTAAACTTTTCACTGTACTCATTTCAGAACATGGGTCAATAGATGCTAAATCAATTAAATTAAATTCAGACACACCTGCATTATTGAGCATAACCGTGGGACTAATCCCCTATCTTCATCATCAACAATAGCAGCAGTATACACCACTGACAAGACTCACTGCACAACTCATCAACTCTCCTTTGTAAGTACCTTCCAAAGCCATGACCACTACCAAGTAGGGCAGTAGCTGCATGGGATCACTAGCAACTGCAAGTTCCGATTCAAGCCACACACATTCCTGACAGAGAATTATCTCTCTGTTCCCTCACTGATGTTGGGTCCTGGAATTCCCTTCCAAACAGAATTGTGGGTACACTTACACCCCAAGGTTTGCAGTAGTTCATGGTGACTCACTTCCAAATTCTCAAAGGCAATTCAGGAACACCAATAAATGCTGACCTAGCCAGCAACACCCAGGAAAGAATGAAAAAAAAGCAGGAGAAATTAACATTTTAGAAGTATCAGTTTCCACATTTGGATTTCAACGAGAAAATAACTATACCTTATTATATTACATGTAATTAATTTTGGGCTAACTACTGACTAGTTTTGGCCAACTGTGTGGCAGACCACATGTATCAAGTTGTTCCCTGCCCTTGGCAGATGTTCTTCTGTAAAAAGTGAGACATGAAGAGTGGAAAATGAGGACGTATTAATTCAGCAGTAAGCAAATTGCAGAAGGCTTCACAGTCTCAAACCATTAATGCACATAAATAGGCCAAATTGTCTGCTCTAAACATTTCAGGTAATTCCTGCACACCAGGACTTCAAAACATTGTGCATTTATTTAAATTTACAATGAACAGGTTCACACAATTTAAATTATCTGCCCTGGAAACTTCCATTTGCTGCTCAAGGGTTCAGTGATGTCTCAATTTTTTCATGATCTGCAGACATGTAGCAATGGCCACTGCATGTCAGTTCATGCAAATTAAAATAATTTGTTTTATTTATTTTGTTTATTACTGTGAGAAGCAAGAAAATTCATAAAGTCAGTTCTGGAGTATTAGTGAGACAGAATAGAATGGTAAATGTTTGAGGAAATATCCTGGATTAGGCACACAATATTGAGAATTTCTCAATGACTTGCCCCCTCTGTCATTGCTAATTATTATGGGAACCATTTAACTATATCACTGCTACCCAGGATACTACAAAATGGTTTCAATTTATTTTGTGCGCTATGCCTCAGCCGTGATTCTGATTAATGAAAACTTTCACTATTGCAGAATGAGTCCCGCAGAAGAAATGCAGCTTTAGCAAATGACTGCATCACTTAAGCATTCATCACCTTTCCCATAAATAGATGAAGCACAGATGAAGTTTGGAAGGTACAGGCTGAAAAGGCTCTAAAGGAGCAATTTTAAAGCTTTTTTCCCCAAAGATAACCTGTCCACATCAAAAACAAGACATGCCACTGCTCAATGTAATCAATGTATATGGAGCTCTTTCAAAACTGTTCCCTTAAAAGGGGACTGAATAAAACACTTGAACTGCCACACAAATAGGCCATATTGCCAAACAAACATTAATAGCTGTCCAGCTAGCTAAAACATCCATTTTGACAAGTTACCATTTTCCACTAGAGTGGCTGTTAATTCAGCCTCAGATAGAGAATGTACATGCAATTGGGCACTATAGCTAAAGTCCAAAGTATGCATGCTGAGCAATATAATGAAAATGAAGACATCATAAAAGCATTTTATAAATTCTATCTCCGATTATGTTTATGAAGCGGAAGAAATAAATTGAGGGAAAAATATTATGTCAACAACTTTCCACTACCCTGACTTTGTATATCCAATTTGAATCTTTTTATGCAAAAGGATCATACAGAAGAGTGTGAATGATTTCTTAAATAAAGAATCTTGAATTTAATGTATATTAGCTAATCTTGGATTTTGATGTGATCTTGACAAATTTTAAATTTTTGATTAAACATTTGCAGTCTGACTGAAGGGCTGTCTGTTGCTATCATTTAACTTTTTTTTATAAGCAGAATTCTATGCAAAACATTAGCTCCCCATTTATTTAAGTACATAACTTGCAATTTTAGAACTTGGTCAAAAAGTGTGGCACTGGAAAAGCACAGCAGGTGAAGCATCATCTGAGGAGCAGGACAGTTGACGTTTTGGGCATAAGTCCTTCATCAGAAATGGGGGAGGGGGGAAGAAGGAGGTAGCGAGAGCGAGAAAAGAGGTGCTGAGAGATAGACAAGAGAGTGGGGCTTGGGAGAAGGAAGGTGGGAAGAGGATAGGTGGATGTAAGTGGAGGGTGATTGTGATCGATCGGTGGGGAGGGTGGAGTGGATAGGTGTGAAGGTAAGATGGACAGGTAGGATAGCTCAAGAGGGTGGTGCTGAGTGCCAGTCTCAAAGTGGAAGATGGGACGCTTCAAACACATGGCATCAACGTCGACTTCAATAGTTTCCAAATATCCCCTCTTCCAACCTTATCCCAGATCTAACCCTCCAACTCAGCACCGCCCTCTTGAACTGTCCTATCTGTCCACCTTCCTTCCCACCTATCCACTTCATCCTCCCCACCTGCATCTACCTATTGCCTTCTCAGCTACCTTCCCCCCAGCCCCAACGCAACCCCACCCTCCTATTTATCTCTCAGCCCCTCTTTCCCTCCCATATTCCTGATGAAGGGCTTATGCTCGACATGTTGACTCTCCTGCTCCTTGGATATTGCTTCACCAGCTGTGCTCTTCCATCACCAGACTTTTCGACTCTGACTCTCCAGCATCTGCAGTCATCACTTTCTCTCAGTTTTAGAACGTAGAATAGGCCCTTTAGCCCATCACGTCTGTACTGATCATGATACAATTCTAAACTAATCCCAACTGCCTGCATGTGGTCCGTATCCCTCTATTCTTTGCCTGTTCATGTGTCTCAGTGCCTCTTAAACTTTGTTCATGTTTCTGCTTCTATCACGTCTCCTGGTAGTATGTTCCAGCCACCTACCACCACTTGTGTAAAAACTTCCCACACCCATCTCCTTTAAATTTTCCCACTCTCACCTTAAACCTACGCTCCTGAGAACTGGACATTTCCACTCTGGGAAAGAGACTCTGAATATCCACTCTATCCATGCCTCTCATAATTTTACATACTTCAATCAAGTAGGCCCTCAGCTTTTGATGTTCTAGTTAAAACAGTCCAAGTTTGTCAAAACAAAAACAGAAATTGCTGGGAAAGCACAGCAGGTCTGGCAGCATTTGTGGACAGAAATCAGTGTTAACGTTTCACGTCAAGTGACCCTGTTTCAGACCCCTTCCAGCTATTTCTGATTTACAGCCTCTGCAGCTCTTTTGGCTTTTACCACGTTTGTCCAAACTCTTCATACAGCTAATGCACTCTAATCCACGCAATCCTGGTAAACCTATTTTGTATCCTGGCCAAAATATCCATTTTCTTGACATAGTGCTAGGACCAGAACACCAACACAGTTCCCAGCACTGATCCTTGTGGAACACCACTGATCACAGGCCTCCAGTCACGGTCAAGCTAATTATGCATCCAACTTGCCAACGCACCATGGGTTCCATGTGAATCAATTTTCTGGACCAGTCTACCATGAGGTACCTTGCTGGGAAGGGAATTAGTAACCAAAGTCCATGTAAACACCATCCACTGCCCTAACCTCAATCATCTTCGTCATTTCTTCAAAAAATTTAAATCAAGCTTGAGAGACAAGACCTCCCCTGCATAAAACCATGGTGACTATCCATAATAGGTCCATTTTTGTCTGAATGCAAGTAAATCCTGTCCTTAAGAATGTTCTACGATAATTTCCCTGATGTTAGTCTCATTGGCCTATAATTTCCTGGATTATCCCTGGTGTCTTTCTCAAATGAAGAAACAACATTGGCTATTCCCCAGTCTTCTGGGATCTTGCCTGTGACAGAAGTGGATACAAAAGTCTCTGCTGAGGCCCACAAATTAAAAATGCATTTTGAGTCACTTAACGCATCCTAAATCAGAAAGGCACAAACATATATTTGTAGAAACATGCTGCTTCACTAATGCATGAAATCAATCACTTGTCTTAAATAGGCAAATAGCTCAGTGGTGTGGATTCCAACCCTGAAGCAGTAGGTCTGTTAACATCACAACCCATGAAGAGCCAACTCCACAGAGAAACAGATTTGGTAATTTAAAATGTAATATACCAACAACCTATTATATCCTGTTACTCAAGTTTCTCTGTCAGCACAGCAAAATATCATGATGTGAGCCTTGCTGGGCACTGATGTCATCCATTATTGGTAAAAAGAATAACACTCATTTGACGTACTTCACAAGAATTAGTGCTGCCAAATTCAAGGGTTTTTTAAAATAAATTTTGTTTGGATTGGCATTTCAATTAAATTCTTATTTAAAAAAAAACAACAGTTCGGTAGTTCTACTACATTTGTTAATCTTTCGTTTACAAATTCAGCCAAAACTGAGAAGAAAATGTTTACAACATTGACAATTGCGTCATTTAAACAGCTAACAATGCATTTAGTGTGTGAAGTAAATGTGAAAATAATACAGTAATGGGAACTTTCATGCAGATTCTTTTTTTTGACAAAGTGATTATTAATCTTTAGTATGGGCAAAGGATACAGTACATGAAGTTTGTGAGGGTCACTCAAGACTAGCGTGAGATTTGAATGAAACTGTACGCAACACAACCATAAGGAGTACTATTTTGGATGAGATTAAATTTATGGATGATAAAAGGTATGATATTGGGAAGGACAAAAGAGTTATCAGGAATGACAAAAAGTGAAGCTGAGGGAAGAGTTAAAGAGGAGCAGAAGTAAAAGATGTTTTAAAGGTATATTATGTGATCAGTAGCAATCAATACACATTAAAATAAGATGTGTGTGTTGGGGAAGGAATTCAGTTAGTGCCGAGAGACAGAGTTTATGATTGGCTTGAAAATTATGACTTTAATTGGTCTGATGTTTAACTGAGGGAATTCCAATATTTTCAAGAAGAGAAGTCAGACAAACAATTAACAATACAGATATGATTGGGGAGAATGAAAAAGGTAACAGAGGGGCAGAGGCTGGCTTCCATCAACATATATGCAAAGTTGGTCCTAATATAGGCAGATGATGTGGCAAATGAAAATTTATAAATTATATTTATCACATGCAAAATAAAAAGCCATGCAAAAACCTTGCAGGGATTGAAAGAGAAGTGATTGCTGAAGATACTCTTGTGGTACTGTTAGAGATAAGAAGGAGAGAGAGTGTGGCCACTCCCACCAAACCGATCTGCACAGTTCTCCAATGTCTACATGATGAAGTCAATTGCATTGGCATGCAATCACCATACTCGGACCTTGAGAGCGACTGTGCAGCTTAGAGGGAACATTGCTCAATAACAAATGAATGATGATACGGTTGATATGTTAGTAACTGCATGTCATGGACAATTAATGGACGATGACTACTGTTATAGCTACAGTAATTATTGACTTTGACTACAGCCATTTTGGTAAGCAAGGAAGCTGCTTGAAGGCAGTTAGACAGGACGTAGTTGGAAAGATGAACAAAATTGCAAGGCCACACCTTCAAGGATTTTGAACAGCTAACAAAATTTGGACAAATAGATGCAGTTAGTAGAGTCAAAAAAGCTTGAGGTGGTATCTGTAGAGTGGGTTAATTTTGTGAGGGAAGACAAAATCCAGGGGAACCAAAGCAAATACAGTCCTGCACATCCATTACACATTTAAATTGAATTCTTCAATGAAAGTGATCGAATGAATCTGTACTGGACCATTTAGGAGTTCCTTTTGGTGTCGCATTGACAAAAACACAAAGCTTTATGCTACATATTGTCAGCTATTTTCCAAACTGATCAAATATTATTTAATGAGATTAAACTCTGTTATATTGTGAATATGCATAATGGATTACAATTTTATTGGGTTGATTCCAATCAATGGTACTGACTTCAACTAATTGTCTGACCAAGGTATGAGGCCCTTCAATTGAATAACTTCTTCTGACAGCATAACTTTCTCATGAGGTGCATCAAGTGTCACAAGTTATCTTCCAAATCAATTTACCATGAGCAACCCCACAGGTGCTGCACTGCATTAGTTGATATTTTCAGAATTGTTCATCTATCCCCAATCTTAACATTTCCTGGTAAGGCCGTGTCATGCCTCAAGTTTTGTGACTTTGCTCAAGTTTATCAAAGAGTGTAACACAGTTTCAGCCCTGAAATCCCACTCGCAGGCTATCCCTTTTAGTGCAGTCATCCACAACTAGAAAGTTAAGTCCTGCTGCTTGAAGCTAGTACATATAGTTTTATTTTCCCAACATAAGTCAGCTGTTAGGGCAACTTTTTGCATAAAATTTTATTAACAATGGAAATTAGAAAACATTTGCCTTCAGTGAAATGAAATAAATGTGTTTGTCGTTCTAACTGGAGTTGGGAGGTCGTGTTGTGGTTGCACAGGACATTGATGAAGCAACTTCTGGGATAGGGTTCAGAAGAGATTTACCAGGGCGCTGCCAGGAATGGAAGGTTTGAGTTATCAAGAAAGGCTGAATGGGTTGTAACTTCTTTCACTGGAACATAGGAGGTTGAGAGGTAACCTTACAGAGATTGATAAAGATGGGTATAAATGGGGCTAATGGTCGGTGTCTTTTCCGTAGGATTGTGGTATATTTCAAGTTGAGAGGAAAGAGACTTAAAAAAAAATGCGGGGCAAATTTTGTTTTCCATACACAGGATGGTTCGCGTGTGGAATGAACTTCCTGAGGAAATGGTGCATATGGGCACTTACAACATTTAAAAGATATTTAGATAAGTGCATGATTCAGAAAGGTTTGGATGGATATGGGCCAGATTGGGCATGGACTGGTTGGTTTGAAGGGTCTGTTCCTGTGCTGTATGACACTATCATCTTTCTAACTATGTAGCTGCAACACACTTTTCTGGATCCCCTATTCTTGAACATCCATTCTTCCTCTTTAAAAGCTAGACAGAATTGACTACTTTACCATGATTTTGTTTCCATGTTTCTCGGACTTCTACTAGGGGTTCATCTACAATCCAAACCAGTGTTGCCTATTTGCTTACACATCCATTCATCCCAGCACATATTGGCTGAAAGAAAATTACACGTGGATTTAAATGTTAACTATTCAGTTAATGCCGAAGTCTTCAATTAATTCTTTCCCCAGATATTTAGATACGCACACTGATAAAACAGATTCCACAAGTGCAATTTATACAAGCATTCTCCTTTACTTAAGTAAAACAAAGAATTGCAGATGCTGGAGATCTGAAACACATATGAATTAAAATTGCTGGGGAAACTCAGCAGGTCTGGCAGTATGTGGAGACAAAAGAGTTAACATTAACAGCATTCCGTTCTGAAGAAGGGTCACTGGGTTCGAACTGTTAATGTTGACTCTCCATTATTTCACTGCTTTTGGAAATTAAAGCATAATAAAATATTTTAAAACACTTATGCCGTATCAGGAAGCAGTCAAAGAAATGGATCTTAACATTGATCTCAGTGCCCAAATAAACAGCTGACTTAAAAACGCAAGCACCAATTCTTCTGCAAGACTCCATGTAATTGTTAATGTTTCTAAAGCGATGTTTATGCTTCTTAATTCAAGAATCAACTATTACAGTCCTTTCTAGAAAATCTCACGACACTAGCATTTTAAGAGTGATTTTAAAAATCTTTGAAAAACAATTGCATTGCAGTGTCACAACATATCTTATTCATGATAATCTACCACAGGATCTCATTGATTAGTTTTAAACAGAAGTGAAACCCAATTAGCAATTTGCATGCAATTAGCATATGTTTAACAAAATCGTTGTCCTTCCCAACAAACACATTTATATTGATTTCTAGATGGGGTTGCAAATATTGGAGGTGTGACAAATGAGATTTAGTAACTGATGCACGGAATTGTTAAAACTGGTACAACACACCGGTTGCCACTCAAACATATGGCAAATGATGCATGAAGAAATTGCCCTTGACCAATACATTAGCACCATCATACAATAGATTAATTATGTATTCAAAATGTGTTTGGAGATTGCATTTAATATGATTAGTGAAGCTGTCAGAATTACTCAAAGTTGACCTGCGCTTTTAAAATTGCTGCAAATTGTCTATATACAGATTAACTTCCTCGCACAAAAGTGACATACAAAAATAACCATAACATGGACAATAAAAACAGTAACATGACATTTCATTTGAGAGCAAAAGTAGGGAGGAAAGATCTAAAGAGAAAGGTCAGCCAATAATTGAAGGAATAGGTTGACATTTTGTCTCTGCCTTTGTCTGTGACTACAAGGACAGACAAATCAGAATATAATCTTCTGTGTGTTTTAATAGCAGTACTGTTCTATGTTGTTTTATCTGGAGGCACTCCTTTAGAACAGGTTGAAGCACCCTTATGCAGGTAGATGCTCTTTCTCAGAAAATCAAGTTTGATGTGTCGTTTCCCTTTGGGGGAAAGACAAATAGACACTTCCTATGGGGAAGAGGAAATAATCTAACAACAGAATACTTTGAATATAACTACAGTTTATCACCATGAATTGTAAATTTGTTTGTGTTACTAAATCTGCACAGTTTTATCAAACGTCAGTCCTTAGAGGCAAAGATAAATTGACAAATAAATGCTACACAGCCTGAGAAATGAGTCTGAGATTAAATTCCAAGCCCACAGTAATACTGTGCATTCCAGTTAAAAAGGCAGTGTTATCGGAGGGTTTCAAGTCAATTAGATTTAAAATCAGTTACACTACATATATTGTGGGAAATGCGTTGCTGTTCTTTAGAATCCTATTATTACACAGCATTTCTTAGAACTGTACAAATCTTGTCAGAACAAGCACCTTTGCTGAGAAATATTATGACATTTTTTAAGACCAAAACTATCATTTTTAGCCCCAGAATAAATCTTTAACCTCATAATTGACTCTAATCCCCTTCTCAACCACAACCTCAGACTGATTGCAACCTCAACTTTTTGCAATTGGATCCTGAGCGCAGTTTCTGGTCAGGTATCCTCTGCATCACAAAGCTTAATTCCACCTCAATATCATCTGGTTCTGTCCTCACTTTAACTCATTTGTTACCAAAATCTTCACACATCTTTGTCAGCCTCAAAATCTCTGATGCCGTCCTGATTAGGTCACCCAAAACTTTGTATTGTTTAATCCATCCTGCACCAATCTTTTCTCGAGCATATCTGCTGACCCAACTGATCAGCATTCTGTTGCCTCAATGTCTTGAATTTAATATTCTTTTGTTTGTTTTTAAATTCCTTCATGCCAATTGGATAAATACTTGAAAATGAAAAGGTTACAAGGATTATAGGGCAAGTACAGGGGACTGAGACCAGCTGGATTGCTTTGAATGACCTAGTATAAATTAAACGGGATGAAAATCTTCCTTCTGAGTCATACTATTTTAAAATAAAAATCTGGTCAATGCAGTTTGTAATTTTATTTTGCAAAGGAAGGAGAACAAAATATTTCAAGTGGACATCTACACTAAAGAAAAACAAAAGGACAAGACTCAGCAAATGTTTGCTCTATGTTCTTTTTTTAATTTGCTGCAGCTTTATGCAGACTGAGTCTGACAGCATCGGAGATGAATTAAGTAATGCTTGGTTTAATCCATTAAATAAACTGCAGATTCTCCTGCCAACTCTCTTATCTGCCTCTTCACATCTATTCTTGAGGTGCTTCATCATCAGACGTTAACTTGAAATGTTTGGGTGCTTCATCAAATAGGTCAGACCCTGAAAGGGACTATACTCAATTCCAACTGAAACACTTCAGCATAAATATTGACATATTTACACCCTGATCATTAGCCTTGCGAACTGCCCTTGATTTCTTTACAATTCCAGTATCCCATTAACTGAGTGAACACACAGATGACTTAAGAGCAATTGAGATTTAACAATGCAAATATATTAACTCAAATTGCTCTCATGAGGACTTTATTGTTACAAACTTCCAAAATACTCTGTGTTATAAACTATGAGGACTCTCAAATTTAAGTGCAACCTGCAAAACATAATACAATGAATCATTTTTTAGTATTAAAATAACTCAGTTGGAGACTTACCATACATAAAGGGTACAAAGATCATCTTAGATTACACTGCTGACATCAATGATTAAACCAAAAACAATAATTTGTTTCAAACCAATTATCTGTTGTAAAGCAAAATTTAATCTGAAAGAAACGAAAGTGGCAAAGACTTGGTAAATATCCTACAAAATAGTGTTAAATTGGTAATTATGGAGTTTGCAAATTATAATTCTACATTATACACTGGTGTTTAAAGACTGCAATGATTCTGCTAATACTGATGAGCAGCTAAACTGGAGTAATTTGATTTGGGTAACTTTAAACGTTACATGCATGACACGTCATTTTTTTTTTAAGATAAGCTTCTTTATATTGCGAAGCTGAATGAAGAGACAGGACTACAGAACCAGCAGTAATATATGGAGCAAAATACATATCAATATGTTCATTGGTGTCATAAGCCAGACTGTTGACTGCTATGTGTCTCCACCTTTTTCTGTTCACTGCTCCCCTTACATACTCCATGTAAATCATCTGCATTCATTTTACTATTTTTGTCATTTTTCTTTGACATTTTGCATTGATATTTCTTTGTAATAATTATCTCTACCATCTGATCCAGCACGTGACCAAAGTATTGGGTTTTTCTCTCCTTAGTATTGCTTACTAAAGTTCCTCTTTGCTCTAACCAGTTCTAGCATTTCTTTCTGAGCCTTCTGCTATGTCGGATATTTGGAAAGAAACAGGGCGTTGGTTAGTTCTGTTGGCTGAATGGCTGGTTAATGAAGCAGAGTGATTGCAACATCTTGAGTTCAATTACCACACCAGCTGAGGCATAAAGAAGATCCTGCCTTCTCGACATTGTTTTTCGCCTGACACATGGTAATCCTCAGGTTAAACTCACCATCAGTCTTCTCTCTCTAATGAGAAAACAGTTCTATGGAGGCTTTACTTATGTTTTGAGCAAACTCCCACATAGCCACATCTCAAATGTTTATCAAGTCTCTTTGTTGTCCATGCCTGTGATGCATATAACATTGATGACAAAATATCTCAGCTTCATCTCTTAAGATCCATGTTCAGTTTACTTGATAATATCACATGCTTCATTTTGATAAAACTGTCACTATCTCAGTTTGCCTTCAGATCGCACAACCTTTTCACTTGTTCCATGTCTTTCATTTACCAATTTTTACTTCTGGGTTCCTCTATTTGTCACCATTGTCTTTGCCATATTTATTCTTCCACAGTCCTTGCTTTCACCTTATTTACAATTTCTTGCAGTGCCTCTTCTGACTCTATAATCAGTGCAGTATCATCTGTTCATCTCAAGTCATTGATGTTCAACCTCCAAAGTTAGATAGATCTGATAGATCTTCTATTCCTCTAAGAGATGGCAGTATCCCTTTACCAAGTCACTTTTAATTCACATGTGCAAAGTCTTTGACACTGATCCAATTCCCTTAGAGGCAGTTCTCAGAGTGCCAGGATGTCTGGTACTCCTGTTCTTATCTCTCAGCCAGGACTCCATGATTGATCCAGACTAAAAGCCCCAATCAGGGAACTCATTCTATAATGTCTATCTGGTTGACCTCATTACATTCACTGCATCCCTCTCCCTCAAATCCAAGGACACAGGCCAGTTCATTTTTTTGTAGCTTCTACTGGGGTATTTTAGCACCGGGTCAGGTTCCTCAGACTCCGCCTTGGATCCAGGGAGGGTATAACACACAGTAGCTCGTCCTTTCCTTCCGGAGCATCCTGGAAGAAATTCCCTCTTTTCTTCAGGCAGCAAAGACTTCAAGGCAGTGACATCCATTGTGTCCATCTCAGATTCTGAGGTCTCTTCAATGGAGCAGGAAAACACACGTGTACTGCCAGCCTTTTCGATTGTTCAGAGGAGCCGGGCATGTTTTGCTCCCGGCCCATTTGCGAGTTTGCAGCTGTCAAATGGTCCAAATACTTGTTCTACCCTATCGCACCTACCCGAATTTTATACGTCACTGGACCTGACCTCACGCAATCGTGCCTCTTACAAATGCAGGACCACTCCTGTGGTTCCTACAACCTTACCCCTAAAGTAAACTGTGTCACTCAGTTAGTGGAGTCTTGCGTCCGGCAATGGCATTCCTGATGCAATTTGCCCCTTTCCCAAATCCCATAGGTCTGGTAGAATCAGATTTAACCTGGTGCAGAGTATTTTCCCCATCAGTAACTCTGCTGGAGTTGTGACAATAAACAATAGATAATAGGTGCAGGAGTAGGTCATTCGGCCCTTCGAGCCAGCACCACCATCCAGTATGATCATGGCTGATCATCCACTATCAGTATCCTGTTCTTGCCTTATCCCCATAACCCTTGATTCCACTATCTTTAAGAGTTCTATTAATCTCTTTCTTGAAAATATCCAGGTAGACTTGGCCTCCACTGCCTTCTGGGGCAGAGCATTCCATACATCCACCACTCTCTTGGTGAAGAGGTTTCTCCTCAACCCTGTTCTAAATGGCCTACTCCTTATTTTTAAAACTGTGTCCTCTGGTTCTGGACTCACACATCAACGGAAACACACTTCCTGCCTCCAGAGTGCCCAATCCTTTAATAATCTTATACGTCTCAATCAGATCCCCTCTCAACCTTCTAAACTCAAGTGTGTACAAGCTCAGTCACTCCAATCTTTCAACATATGATAGTCCCGCTATTTCGGGAATTGACCTAGTGAACCTATGCCGCACTCCCTCAATAGTCAGAATATCCTTCCTCAAATTTGGAGACCAAAACTGCACACAATACTCCAATTGCGGTCTCACCAGGTCCCTGTACAGCTGCAGAAGGACCTCTTTGCTCCTATACTCAATTCCTCTTGTTTTGAAGGTCAGCATGCCATTAGCTTTCTTCATTGCCTGCTGTACCTGCATGCTTGCTTTCATTGACTGATGTACAAGAACACCTTGATCTCATTGTATGTTCCCTTTACCTAACTTGACTCCATTTAGATAGTAATCTGCCTTCCTTTTCTTGCCACCAAAGTGGATAACCACACATTTATCCACATTAAACTGCATCTGCCATCATTCATCCACTCACCTAGCCTGTCCAAGTCACTCTGCATTCTCATAATATCCTCCTCACATTTCACCCTGCCACCCAGCTTTGCGTCATTAGCAAATTTGCTAATATTAGTTTTAATGCCTTCATCTATACTATTAACGTATATTGTGAACAGCGGCAGTCCAAGCCTTGTGGTACCCCACTGGTCACCGCCTGCCATTCCAAAAGGGACCCGTTTATCACTACTCTTCGCTTCCTGTCAGCCGGCCAATTTTCAATCCAAGTCAGTATTTTGCCCCCAATACCATGTATCCTAATTTTGCTCACTAATCTCCTATATGGGACTTTAGCAAAGGCTTTCTGAAAGTCCAGGTACACTATGTCCATTGTCTCTCCCTTGTCCATCTTCATAGTTACATCCTCAAAAAATTCCAGAAGATTAGACAAGCACAATTTCACCTTTGTAAATCCATGCTGACTCTGATATCCTGTTACTGCTATCCAAATGAGTCGTAACTTTATCTTTTATAATTGACTCCGGCATCTTTCCAACCACTGACATCAGACTAACTGGCCTATAATTCCCTGTTTCCTCTCTCCCTCCCTTCTTGAAAAGTGGGACAACATTAGCCACCCTCCAATCCGCAGGAACTGATCCTGAATCAATAGAACATTGGAAAATGATTACCAATACGTCCACTATTTCTAGAGCCACGTCCTTAAGTACCCTGGGGTGCAGACCATCAAGTCCCGGGGACTTACCAGCCTTCAGACCTAACAGTCGATCCAACATCATTTCCTGCCTAATATGAATTCCCTTCAGTTCATCCATTACCCTAGGTCCTTCAGCCACTATTACATCTGGGAGATTGCATGCATCTTCCCCAGTGAAGACAGATCCAAAGTACCTATTCAACTCTTCTGCCATTTCCTTGTTCCCCATAATAAATTCACCCGTTTCTGTCTTCAAGGGCCCAATTTTAGTCTTAACCTTTTTTTTTACTTTTCACATACCTAAAAAAGCTTTCACTATCCTCCTTTATGTTTTTGGTCAGTTTGTCTTCATACCTCAATTTTTTCTCCACGAATTGCTTTTTTAAGTTATCCTCTGTTGATCTTTAAAAGTTTACCAGTCCTCTGGCTTCCCGCTCATCTTTGCTACGTTATACTTCTTCTCTTTTATCTTTATACGGTCCTTAATCTCCCTCGCCAGCCATGGCCGCCCCTGTCTCTCCTTAGGATCTTTCTTCCTCTTTGAAATGATCTAATCGTGCATATTCTGCATTATATCCAGAAATACCTGCCACTGTTGCTCCACTGCCATCCCTGCTAGGGTAATGAACCATTGAACTTTGGCCAGCTCCTCTCTCATAGCTCCATAGTTCCCTTTGATCAACTGCAAATACTGACACTTCCGATTCTCCCTTCTCCTTTTCAAATTGCAGATTAAAAATTATCATATTATGGTCACTACCTCCTAATGGCTCCTTTATTTCGAAGTCCCTGATCAAATCCAGTTTGTTGCACAACACCAGATCCAGAATTGGCTTCTCCCTGGTTGGCTCCAGTACAAGCTGTTCTAAGAATCCATCTCGGAGGCACTCCACAAACTCTCTTTCTTGGGGTCCAGTACCATCCTGATTCTTCCAGTCTACCTGCATCTTGCAATCCCCCATAAAAACTGCAGTAATACTTTTGCGACGGGCCAATTTCAATTCCTCATTCAACTTACACCCTACATCCAGACTACTGTTTGGGAACCTGTAGATAGCTCCCATTAGGGTCTTTCTACCCTTAGAATTTCTCAGCTCTATCCATACTGACTACATTTCCTGATTCTACGCTCCCCCCCCTCGCAAGGGACTGAATATCATTCCTCACCAACAGGGTCACCCCACCCCCTCTGCCCGTAGCCGCACATTGGGTGGTCCTATAATCAAATAGGAACTGGGACAGTTTGGTATCTAGTGACGTTGTCGGCTGTTTCTTTAAGCCTGCCTTCAAAGTTTGACTGCTCTTTCTGCCAGACCATTGGAGGATGGATGGAATAGGCTTTCCTTACCTGTTGAAAGCCACTCAACTTTAGGAAATAGCTATCTCAGTTTTGCCAGGACTGGATGCAAATTGTATTCTTAATCTGTAAAGGCTTCCTGATATAGGTTCTCAGCCTAGACGAGGTCTTGCACAAATCTAAGGGCTGGAGTCTAGAGCAAATTTTGTTAAAGACTGGTTCTGTGATCACTGAAATGGCTGTGCTGGTATCAGCCTCCATTAGAACTGGGTGACCATTTACTTGTAATCAGAAATTTATTTTGATTGGTTCTGATTTGGATGTTGCTAAACAATTTAACTGTTCCAAATCCAACCTAGGTTGACTTCCTAGAGTGCACACTCTCTGGGATACAGGTCTATGAGTTCTCTTGTTCAACTTAGGTAGAGTGGGACTCTTTTGCTTTTTCAAGTCCACATACTGACAGCAACTAGAATGGTTTGCTAGCCCAGATCCTGGAGAAAATTCTAACCATTTGGATGAGGCTTAGTTTTGTTTTGGCGTTGTACTGTGGGCTGACCTAGAGTCCTTCTGTTCTGGATAGGTCCTGAGTGAGGCAATGCAATTACCTTCGCTTATAGTGGTGATCCCCAAGCTCAGTCGATTGGGAAGGGTGTCCACATCCTTCAGAATACCCTGTGACTCATAGGCTTAATTTGCCGCACTTTCCCATGATAAAGCCAGCTACGGTTCCTGTTTGATGTTCAGTTGGGCTTCAGCTAGGAGGCACCTTTGCATGGGTACATCACTAATCCCACATACCAAATGGTCTCTCAGTATCTCATTAAACCAAAGTTACATGTCTCTGCCAGTCTTAACCCAGTCAAAAATCCAGATATGGATTCCACTGGTTCTCGAATTGCTGAGTAAAAATGATAAATCTCACAACTAGAAGAGACTTGGGATTGTAATATTCCTTAACAAAATCAGTCAAACCTTGAAAGATGTTAGAATCTGTTTCCTCAGGGAAAGTTAACCTCCTAATAAGTGAAAAAACTGCAGATCCACGAACTGTCAGGAGAATTATTCATTGCTTTTCATCTGTCCCAATGTCATTTGCCTGAAAAAAAGGCATTCTTTCCATATACTGGGCCCAGTCTTTGACAGCAAGATCAAAAGAGTCAACCTTCCCAAATTATGGCATGATGCCTGAAATGCTTAACCCCAACTCAAAGACAACTGGGGTGAGCAAACTTCTTCAGAAGCATGCTTTACTCCCATTGACACTAAAACAATTCCAGATGCCAGTATCCTGCCAACAAGGCACCATTTATTTTTACATGTAAAATCCTTGACACTGATCCAGCTCCCTCAGACTCAGCTCTCAAGTGTCAGGTTGTCTGACATTCCTGTTTTTAACCTGTCAGTGAGGGGGTCCCCAACTAGACCAGATTAACAGGCACAATCAGGGAACTCATATTCTATGAGGTAGATCTGGCTTTTGCCAATATTTACTGGCATACAAATGTTATTTCAGTGGAATTCTCAAAAATACAGCTATGATTGGACAAAACTCAGATTTTCTTGACCAGAGAATATAGGATAATCAACTGTGCAGATTGTGTCTGCTGGAATCATCAGGTTTGAAACAGGTGCTGTTTTTAAACCAGCAAAAGTAGGATAATAATGTCATGTTATTCTGACTTTCAAAGGAAGGTGTTTAATCTTAAGTGGCTAGGATAACATTTATTCTTAGTTTACACTATTCAAACAGACAAACTGGTCATTTATTTAATTCATGTTTACAGGTGTGAATGTGCAAATTGCTTGCCATACTTGCATTATAGCAATGAGTACAGTTTTAAAGTACTTCATTGGTTGTAAAATGTTTTTAAATGTCTGAAGGTGCAGTAGGTTTTGGAGACATCATACTTGCCTGTCAATTATCAAAAACTTGAAATTGTTTGTATTCTTCAATCTGTTACTATTACTTAACTGCTGCTTGGGGATGTTTCAGCTGATGTTATAACATCAGATCTGTAGGTATATGGCAAGATCTGTAGTTATGCAACCTGGATACTTTTAAGACCTTTGACAGAAAATTGTACCATCTTACAAGGTTTCAGTTTGATTTTTCACCTGGGAATGAACTAACAGGACAAAATAAAAATGAAAAGATCCCTTTAACTTGGACAATAAAAATGATGGGTAAAGTAATATGAGCTAAGAAATTGAGTAACTTTATGCTGCCTTGCTTTCATTAGCAAGGGTTGTCACAATAAGATGAAAAACAGATGTGTTCAATTTCCAGTTATGTGAAAAGTAAACTCACTGATCAATGAACAATTAATGCTTAAACTGAATTTGATGGAAAAGTATTGAAACCTGTGAACAGTTTATAGAAAGATGCTCCATTAAATATATTTGTTCTCTTTTAAATTGTAGCTATTCTTTGTTTAATACACCTAACATGCTCCTAAAGTACAGTATGCTAAATTAAAATAACTTTTCTATAAAAAAAAGCTTAGAGAGAGATTGGGTTGCATTCCTAACCTTGGATCCTAAACTTGTTTTCTGGAATAGAATATGCTAAGTACAATAAATACCTTTTATTCATATGTACCTCACATGCATGATACTGTATCTAGACCTGGAACACATTAATTCTAAAGAGTTTGGAAGAAGCTTAATTGTAGAATGTCAGAAATACAGCATGGACTACCTACATGTATATTGATAGAAACAAGTGTCTTGGAAGAGAATCTGTCATATTCTAAAATAGGATTTTTTTTTGACTGCCCACATCGAACAGCAAGAAAAGCAAAGGTGTGCAACTCCCTCACCACTACTGCAGATTCTGGAACAACACTATCAGGCCAGTAAACCCATTAATCACATTTCAGCTCCTAATTAACTGTGCACTGAGGGTTAATTCACACAGCTTGGCTGACACTCATAGTGGATGTGGTAATGTTCAATGAATAACGGTATGCTTCTTGATGCATGACTTAACCAATGAACTTTTTGATAAATGTGCACAAATCACACTAAATCTAAAATTGAAGCCAGATCAGCAGTGTCAGAAAGATCTCATTTTAATGCCACTGGAAGATGAATGTGGTTGAAACTAGGAATATCTGTATTGTATGGTCCTCAATGAAGATGACATGAAACAAAAGCTGAGATGGTCAACCCTATAAACTAGCTCATTAGGAATTGCCCCCTACAGGATTGAATAAACAGGAAGGAGAAAGTGAGGTTTGCAGATGCTGGAGATCAGAGCAGGAAATGTGTTGCTGGAAAAACGCAGCAGGTCAGGCAGCATCCAGGGAACAGGAGAATCGACTTTTCGGGCATAAGCCCTTCTTCAGGATAAAACAGGAAGACAAGCAACACTTTAAATACAGCAAGACTCCATTTCAAACACAACACTAGATAAGTTCGTAACTTGAAAATTCCAAAGACTTTAAATCTCAGAACATACAAAATACACCTTCTAAACAAATCTATTTTTAAGCAGTATATCATTCACTAATGTTTGCACAACAGGTAAAAGCAATTATTAGCAAGCCATGGCACAATCAAAGAGTTCAGAATGATGCCAACTGCTATTGTCACAAATGAAGAATTTTTTTGCAACTTAGCTTTTGGCCATATAAACAAATTATCCTAAACCTGGATCCTATTGATGTGGAACCAAGAATTCAAGCCAAGAAACTGGACATGGTTAATACTGAAACATTGCTCCTGCCAACCAACACAATATGTGCTATATATTCTTTTATGAAAAGTGTACTGTTGCACGACTAACAAACCAGACTTCCTTTTCCAACATAAAATACATACCATCGCCTTATATTACTCGACATCAAACTAGAAATCATTTCCACTATAAATATCTCACACCAACATCTGCTTCTTCACTTTCTGGTACTGAATTCTATTATGTGACTGCATTTAACTCATAGCCTATTTAAACACAACAACTAAAATAATTAAAATTATTGTTCTGCAATTAATTTCTGCGAAGGTATATTGTTCAGCTGAAATTATCTTTTAAATTTATTGCCAGCTACTTCGAGAAGGCTTGACATTCGACTTCTTGCTAAGGAGACAAATATTTTTCATTAGCCCACACAAGCTAAGTCATTCTAAATCTTCAAATAAAACCATTAGAAAGCCTTTTGAAACTTACCATTGTTACCGAACAAATTAAAGTTCTTAGCTTCTACACCCAATGTCAGCCAATGTCGTAAGTGCTCTCCATTCTGCAGTACGACATGAACGTGGCTCGTAAATGGTAGTATTCAAGAGTGAAATATAAAACTACTTGAACGTGAACAATGCAATAACTATTTCTGACCATTGTTTTCCAAAGCAAACCTTTTGTTTCAGATTGTTTTATGAGTTCCTCCCCTCCCCCAAGTGCATGTGCTCACAACATAACTCTCAGTTCCATCCAGCAACAGCCTCAACTTGCATTCATTTGTGCAGTGAAATGCACGTCAGTATTTTGCATACTTATTAATTAAACAGGCGCAGGATTGTACCCTTTGGGGTAGAACCCTACATCAGGGTCAAATAGTGGTCAACCCTTGTAAATGTGTTACCAGCATTTTCTCCAAATTGGCTGATTAGAAGGGCATAACTGTCTGCCACCTGTAGTACTGGTTCACCACCTGTAGTCCAGGCAGATGGTCGCGTCGCTGATGCTTTAATAGGCATTTACCTATTTCAGCTGGCTACCTGACACTTGTGGGTGAGTAATGCTATAACACTCACCCCCCCTCCATGAAACTGATCCAAGGTGGGATGGTGCTGTCACACCAGCAATGCAACTGACCCCCATGTGTAACCCAAGCTAAAAATTCTATCTTAGGATTTCAGAAATGTACATGGGCATGCTTTAATTAATAAGCATTTTCTGCACAACTGCTCTGCTCAGGACCGTAAGAAACTACAGGAGTTGTGCACAGCCGAGACCATCACAGAAGCCTAACTTCCATCCATGGATTCCATTTACATGGCTTGCAACTGCGGAAAGGCTGACAACATCAAAGACCCATTACACCCTGGTAATGATCTCCTACAACCTCTTCCATCAGACAGAAGATACAGAAGCCTGGACAGACACACCAGCAATTTCAGGAATACCTTCTCCCCGGTTGTTATTAGACTGATGAGTGGACTCACTAGCCTCAAATAATGTTGATCTTGCTAATGTTGATCTCGCCTAGCGCAATGTAACCGATATGCCTCTGTCTAAGTCTTTTTACAGCCTCTGATCTGTACATCCTTGCTTACTGTGATCTGCCTGTACTGCTCATAAAGAAAGCTTTTTACTGTACTTCAGTATGTGTGACAATAAATCAATAAAAAAACTTCATTGGTAGATCAGATATGAATTTTCCACATAAAAACCTTTCCAAGTGTACAGGCTTCTTCTCTGCCATATCCACCACTCTAACTGTATATCAATTACAGATAATTATATATAAGTAGAGGGTATTTCACATGAGCACATAATCATTGGGATGGTGGGGGGTGAGTTCGGAGTTGCATGTTTCGAATGTTTAACTTTGTAAATAGAAGTATGGTTAAGTTAAGATTTGTTGCAGTAATATATTTTAGTAATTGCTTTTCTGGAATCGAACACTGCAAGGACCCGAATTAAATACTAATAAGATTAAAAATAATAATGATGCAGTTTGGATAAACATGGAAATGAATTTTTTTTCAATTGAACAGTTCCTTATAATTGCACTTGTTAAGTATGTTTACTTTTTATCTCTTTCTAAGCTATCTTTTTTGAGGTCAGAGTTCAGGAGACTCAGGAAGTGAACTAATTCCCTGAACCTAACAGCAGATTTGGAGATGCAAGTCTTCAACAAATACATAGAGATTTCTGGGATGAGCACGGAGATCTAGTTTATCGATACCAGTTCCTGAAATGTAGTATGATATCCATTTTAATAAAAAAAAATAACAGCACCAATTCTACAGTGTTTTCTTAAATAAAAATCTTGCCTGCATATATCTTTAAAACGTTGAAAAGTGTTTCAATGAAATGTTGGAAGAACAAAGGAGAATGCAAGAGGAATGATTGGAAAGTTTAACTGAAGTTGGATTTTAAGGAGAATCTTCAAGATGAAGTGAAGAAGCAGAGTGCAGGGAAGCATTTTGTAGATATTAAAGCCAAGGCAAATAACGATACTGTCCATATTATTCAATAAACAATAACCTTTTTATGCTAACTGCAATGAGAAGGAACAAACTTGCAATCAAGTCTTTCAAAGTCTCCAAATGTCTCAGTTCTGAGTAGTCATTGAAATGATTTATTAACTATAGTCATTGTTGTAAAGTAGGAAAACAGTTCCATTTTAAAATGGAACAAACGGTGAGATCCATTCTACAAAGGTAATTAGAAAGGCAAAAGAAATCAAAACATAATGTGAGAATGTTAAAATTAACAGTAACAGAATCATAGAGACACAGCACAGAAACAGACCCTTCAGTCCAACTCAGCCATGCCGACCAGATATCTTAAATTAATCGAGTCCCATTTGGCAGCATTTGGCCCATATCTCTCTAATCCTTTCCTATTCATATGCCCATCCAGATGCCTTTTAAATGTTATAATTATACCAGCCATCACCACTTCCTCTGGCAGCTTATTCCAAACATGCTTAAAATGTTGTTCATTATATCATTTAAATCTTTCCCCTCTCACCTATGCCCTTTAGTTCTGGACTCCCCTATCCTGGGAAAAAGACCTTGGCTATTAACCTTATTCATGCCCCTCATGATTTAAAAATGTCTAAGGCAACCCTTAGTCTCTGACCCTCCAGGGAAAATAGCCCCAGCATACTCAGTCTCTCTCTATAGCTCCAACTCTCCAACCCTAACAATATCCTTGTAAATTTTTTCTGAACCTTCTCAAGTTGAACGTCTTTCCTATAGCAGAGAGACCAAAACTGAATGCAGTATTCCAAAAGTGGCCTAATCGATGTCTTGTGCAGCTGCAATATGACATCCCATCTCCTCAATGCACTAACTAATAAAGGGAAGTGCATCAAATACCTTCTTCACGACCCTATCTACCTGTGACTCTATCTTCAAGGAACTTTAAACTTGCACCCTAAGATCTCTTTGATTGGCAACTCTCTCGAGGACTCTATAATTAAGTGTGTAAGTCCTGCCCTGCTTTGCCTTACCAAAATGTGACACCTCAAATCTATCTAAATTAAACTCCCCATCTGATCAAGGTACTCTTCACTGTCCATTTCACTACCATAGAGTCATGGAGTAATACAGCACAGAAACAAATCCTTCATTCTAACCAGTCCATGCTGACGATAAACCCAAACTAAACTAGTCCCACCTGCCCCATACCACTCCAAACATTTCCTATTAATGTACTTAGCTACATGTTCTTTAATGTTTCAACTGTGGTCTCATCCACTTCTTATTCTTCACGAACCACTGTAAAACAAATTGCCTCTCGATCCTTTTCTGCATAAAAATATGCTCCCAGTCTTGAAATCCCACCATTCCTCCCCCCCCCCGCCCCTTTCCTCCTATATTCACATCCAAATCATTTATATGAATGACAAAAAGCAGTGGACCCAGCACTATTCCTTGCAATACACCGCTGGTCACAGGCCTCCAGTCCAAAAAAACAACCCTCCACCACCACCCTCTCTTTCCTATCTTCAAGCCAATTTTGTATCCAAAAATTTAGGTCTCCTTGGATTCTATGTGATCTAACTTTGCTAAGCAGTCTACCATGAGGAACCCCGTCCATATAGACAACATCTACCATGCTTCCTTCAATCTTCTTTGTTGTCTCTTCAAAAATCTCAATCAAGTTGGCGAGACACGATTTCCCACGAACAAAGCTATATTTGGTTAACCCTAATCAGTCGTTTGCCTTTCCAAATACATATAGATCCTTTCCCCCAGAATCCCCACCACCACTGAGGGGCTCACTGGTCTATAGTTCCCTGGCTTTTCCTTACCATCTTTCTTAAAAAATGGCACCACAATAGCCATCCTCCAGTCTTCCAGCACCTGACCCGTGGCTAGCTATGATACAAATATCTCAGCAAGGGACCCAGAAATCACTTCCCTCGCTTCCCACAAAGTTCTGGAATGTGAAGGGCAAGGCTAGTAGGTGTGAGGAATGCTGGATGACTAGAGAAATTGAGGCTCTGTTCAAGAAAAAGGGGGCATATGGTAGATATAGACAGCTGGAATTGAGTGAATGCCTCAAGGAGTATAAAGGCAGTATAAGCATACTCGAGGGAAATCAGGTGGCAAAAAAGGAAGTGAGATAGCTTTGGAAAACAGGATTGAGGGAATCCAAAGAAATTCAACTAATACATTCAGGGCAAAACAGTACCTAGGGAGACAATCAGGCCTTAATGATCGAAAAGACTATTTATGTGTGGAACCATAGGAGATAGGTAAGATACTAAACGAGTATATCGTGTCAGTATTTACTGTAAAGAAGGACATGGAAGCTAAAGAACATGGAGAAATAAACAGTGATATCTTGAAACGTGTCCATGTTATCTTCAAAGAAGAAATGGGCTGAGGACAGTTAAGGTACAGTTCCACAAAAGGGAAAGGTAAGACAAAAAATGAAGAACACCCTGGCTAAAAGAAAAGTGATTAAGCTTAGGAAAAAAGTTTGTACAGGACAGTATGAAACTCAGTTACTGGAAATATTTAAAACTGATAATAAGCAAGTATTGAATAGGCTTCTGTTATTTAAAAGCTGATAAGGCACCAGACCTGGTAAGGAACTTCCAATGACATTGAAACGGAAAGTGAAAATAATAATTTGTCCATTTTTCCGAGGTTCAGGGATAATTTCAGAGAACTGAGAATTGCAACTGGAATTACAGAACCATAGAGTCCCTACAGTGTGGAAGTAAGCTATTCAGCCCATTGAATTCACACCAACCGCCCCCCCCGAAAAGCATCCCACCTAGACACCCCGTCCTACCCTATCCCTGTAACCCTGAATTTCCCATGGCCAATCCACCAAGGCTGCACATCCCTGGATCCTAAGGACAATTTGGCCTGGCCAATCCACCTAATCTGCACACCTTTGGACTCTGGGAAGAAAGTGGAGCACCCAGAGGAAACCCATGCAGGCACAGGGAGAACGTGCAAACTCCACACACTGAGTTGCCCAAGGGTGGAAATGAACCTGGGTCGCTGGTGCTGTCGGTCGAGTGTGTGTTTCTGGAAAAGCACAGCAGGTCAGGTAGCATCCGAGGAGCAGGTAAATCGACGTTTCATAAGCCACTCATCAGGAACAAGGTTAGTGAGACAGCAGTGCTCACCACTGAGCCACAAGGTTGAACACAAGCACATAAGCACAACAATTACAGAGCAGTCAGTTTAACTTCAGTGCCAAGAAAGCTTCTTGTAGCAATTATTTGGGATAGAATTAATACTCACATGCGAAAATATGGGTTAATTACAAACAGCAAAATGGATCTCTTATGGAAAAATCATGTTTAGCAAACTTCAAGTTTTTTGGAGGTAAAAGAGAGTATTGATGAGTGCTTTGACGTGCTGCACTTGGACTTTCAAAGGTGCTCATTGCAGTGACATGCAACAGTCTTGATTGAAAAGTACTAGCTTGTGGAATTAACAGGACAGTAACAACATGGATACAAAAGGGGATAAGGGATATAATGAGTTAAGTGAAAATGTTTTAGGCTGGTGGAAGGTTTGTAGTGAAATTCCCCAGGGTTAGCTTTGAAATTGTTGCCTGTACCTGTGTTTTTGTTTTGCTGCTGTTTACCTATTATTTACTTATCAATGCTACTTAACTATGTGATCTGCCTGTATTGCTCTCAAGACAAAGCTTTTCACTGTACCTTGGTACACGTGGCAATAAATTCAGTTCAATTCAATTCAATTCACACCAGTTGTCTAGATTTTGGTGTGCAGAGGACAATTTTCAAGTTTACAGAAGATATAAAGCTTGGAAGCATGATGAAATGTAAGGAGGACAGTGTAAAATTATAGATGGACATCGAAAAGATACTGGAGTGCCAGAGAGGTGACAATGACATTCCGTGTGGAGAAGCAGTGGGTTATACATTTTGTTAAAAATATGGAGATGCAGAATAACCTAAAAATAGTTACATAAAAGTTCTGCAGGACCAGAGACACCTGAGCGCATACTTGCATTAATCTTTAAAGGTAGGGAAGGGAGAATGAACACTTAATAGATGATACAGTATCCAAGGCTTTATGAATATAACCATAAAATACAGAAGCAAGCTGATCTTGTATAACACTAACAAAACCTCAATTGAATGTTATGTTCAGTTCTGAGAATCACATATTAGGAAGACTGCAAATGCACTGGAAAGAATGCAGAGAGGTTTACAAAAATGGTCCCAGATAGGCAAAAAATGGGCCTCGACAGAGTACATAAGGAGTAACTATTCCATCTTATAAAAGGATTGTGAACAAGAAGGCACAGATATTTTGCAAAAGACTTTTCCACATACCATATAGTGCTGGAAGTGTGGTGGAGGCAGGATAAATTGAGGCATTCAAAAGAGCAATAGCTGGTTTTAGATGATTTGATTGATAGATGAATACCGAAGGTTATGGGGTAAAGGCAGGAGAATGGCACAAACTCAATCCGAAAGAGAAAAGGCTGGAAAATCTCAGCAGGTCTGGCATCATCTGTAAGGAGAGAAAAAAGCTGACATTTCGAGTCTGACTGACCCTTTGTCAAAGCTGTATCCGCAGTAATTTGCTTTTAGGCACTAACTCAATGTTCATTTAGAAAACTGATGCAGTCATAATGGGACAAACATCATCCTTCTGCACCATAACAATTCTGAGATTCTCAGAAATTGTGTTGTAAATAGGTGGTCAAAAATGCAAATATAGAAACAGGGGAGTCAGAAACATGTCTGTTACATCCTGGTTAGATTAAGAACCTCCCATTCACGCAGCACATGGAGAATATTTCTGGTAATTTGAAAAAAATAAGAGCAGTGATCTAACATTTTTTGTCTGCATGCTAGAAACATATACAACAGTAATTTGAGTTAAACTGATTACATTATATGTAATCTTTCTTACAGTGCACCTTACAACCACTGTTCTTCTTTCAACTTTGCAGAAAGAGATGATTACAAAATTCAACATGGCTAACTGTGTAAGTATGGGAATGACAACAAAGCAGTCTGGAACTGGTCAGATTAGTCTCCTTCTCAAAATCTCATTTTTACTTGCTGTTGTGGTGGATAGTGAATGAAATAAGAAATGTGAATTCCAACAGTGCAAAAATGTCAAGTAGATAATCAGGAAGGCAGATAGAATGCTATCCTTTATTACGAGGGGGGATGGAATACAAATGGAGAAGTCTTACTACAACTCTACACAGCATTTGGGAGACCTTAACTGGAGGACTGTGGAGGGATGTACTGACATTGGCAAAAGTTAACCCTCAGAGAGAGTTAACCATCCTAGGTTAAAGAGGTTGTCTTATGAGAAACTTTGAGTAGGTTGAGCCTATATTTGAATTTAGAAGTAGCAGCCATCTTATTGAAACACAGATTCTGAGTGGACTTCTTTGGTTAGAGGCTAAAATAATTTTTCCTTTTGTGGTGGAATCTAGAATTGGAGATTCTCATTTATGGGAGACATGATGAGGCATTTCTTCTCTAAGGGCTATTAGTCTTTGGAATTCTCTTCCATGAAGAGCAGTGGAGGCTAGCTGAATGAATATATTCAAAAGTAGATTAGACGAATTTTTGATTTGACTTTGAAGTCAGGAATTATGCATGATGGAAAGGCAGAGTTAAGGCCACAATCACATCAGCTGTGGTCTTATTGAATGGTACAACAGACTCAATGGCCTACTCCTGTTCCTTTTTTTTTGTGATTCCATGTTCTTATTTGACTGCATGATCTTGTCTCAGAATTGAGCACTGTCATTGAAATATTGTACAAGTGCAGTGGGAAGAATGAATGTTGTGGCAACATCAAGCAGCAATGCCCCCATTTAAAAAACTGCTAAGCACACCTTTAAACAGCATGAGGCTAAATTTAAAACAAATAATAGGGTTCAGAGAGTTCCTTTCACAGTCCATGAAAGCTAGCTTGACAGTCAAAGACAACAATTGTAGTTTTAAGTACAACTCTCAGACGAACCTGAAAAAGATGGCTTAAATGATAGTCTTTCCTTTGTTCTATCTCTTAACAACTTTTTCTCATTTTGATCATTCTGGAATGCTTTTGTTCTCAGTGTGATGATTATTTGTGAACCAAGATCTTGGCAAGAGATCCATCATTTCTACGTACAGCTGCTCAGATCAATCATGAGTATCCATGTAATCTTAAAATTATGATTCAGCTATAGAACCAGTCAGTAATGCAAACTACTTGTGTCAATTCAAACTCACCTGTCTTACTTTAAAAAAGATCTGTGGCTATATTAAACAATATTTATTATGGGCGTCAAACTTTGATCTTGCACTTTTCATACAATAATTCTAACTAAGTGAAAATTATGGTTCATGTCCTTGGGGTAATTGTGTTAAATTGGATGACTGAGGGACTATCTTATTATTATTTACACATTTAACCTAAGGTAAACTGTCTGCTGTGAGTTTGCCAAGTAAACTCAGTAATTTACTGGAATGTAGCCAACTGAAAAAATATTTAAACTCTACCATCTGTCGACAAATGATGGATTTTCTGTAGAAAGTCAAAGGAAAAGGAATATTTTGATTTTACTCACAAAATGGAGTATCTTGCTCTAAGTAACAAGATAACTAACAGCCTGTTATTTCAATCAACCCGATTGGCTGGAATAGCTTAAAGGAGAAAAAGGACTTGAAAAGGCTTATGGAAACAATTCCTAAGTTCAGGGTATAGGCAACTGAAGGCATGGCCACAAAAATGAAACAATTGAAATCGAGGATGCTAAAGATGGCAAAATTACATTAACACACTTATCCAAGGGGTTTTGAGGCTAGTGGAGGTTATAGAGGTACAGAATGGCAAGACCATGGAGGGACTGGAAAACAATGATAATTTTAAAATTGAAGCATTGCTAAACTTCAAACAAATGTCAGTTAGTGAGCATGGTAGGGGTAACAGAAGAGAATTTGATGTGTGTTATGGATAGCAGAATTTTTGATGAATTTAAGATTAAGGAGCCAAGAATGTGGGAAGCTGGCCAGCAATATTTATGTCTAGAGGTTACAAAGGCAGAGATATGGGTCTCACCAACATATGAACAAGGCATAGAGTAGAATCATGTAATCTCCACAGCTTGAAATAGATAGGCTTAACGATGATATGGATGTGCAGTCAGAATGGCATCTTGTGGTCAAATATGGCATGAAGATTGCAAATAGTTTGGTTTAACTATAGATAGTTGCTGGTGACATGGATGGAGTCAGCAGCTATTGAACAGACTCTGCAGCAGGAACTAAAGACAATAGCTTCATTCTTCTTAATGTTTAATTGAAGTAAATTTCTGTTTATCCAGAATTGGATGTGGAACAAGCAGTCTGATAATTTAGTAACATGGATGCAGTCAAGCGAGATGATGACAGAGTAGGTGCAGTTCACATTCTTCAGAAAGCTTAAGGTAGTGTTTTTGGATAATGCCACTGAACTTATACATGAGAAATGAAAAAAATGTCAAGAATAGATCCTTGGGGAAAGCTGGTCAGCTTCGTATAAACTTTTTAAAATATGGATGAAGGAGGCACATTAAATTCATGTGATTGTTTATTCTTGCTTGTATCTCGAATGTCACTGTAAATATGCAATCACATGAATTTAATGTGTCTCTATCACCAATAAGTTTATACAAAGATGACCAAAAATAAATATGTAAAAGCCATCAGAAATTTACGTATAAATTGAAAACTTCAAATCCAGTTGTGACTGACAACCGCATAAAAAAGTTGTCCTTTATTCTAGAGCAAAGTAAATAATCAGATAAAACTGAATTAAGCTGCTCATAATGAATGACAGTAATTACATTGATAGTGGTAACTGAAAAAACTTAATTGGTATAAACGTTCCGCTAAAAAAGATAAATGTGGAACCACGTGCTAGGTGTTAAAAAGTATTTGAACAGAATTTCATTCATAGTACAGTATTAGTATGAGGTTAGCAGGGAAGTTAATTCTCATTAAAGTGCTTTACTGGCCTTCAGAAGTTTATTGTTTGCATCATTTTCTGATTCATCAAATGAAACCTCATCTATTACTAATTAGAAATATGCACTTACTCTCAAATTGTACATGACACTTGTATTTTCAAATTCAGTTTTGAAACAGCACCATAAACAACCAAGAAATATTTTGACATGTTGCTATCACAGTCACTTAATGAAGAGATGAAAGGAAGCACCACTGCTCAAGGCAATGTGTCTGGCTCAAACCAAGGCAGCTCCATGCAGGCCAATCACTGCTGTGGAATGTTACTCTCTAACATGTTCTAAGATTAAGTGGTTTGTCAAATTATTTTTCATGTTTTGAACAACTCAAATCTATATTTGGAGATTTACAATCCTGCTAGCAACCATTGTTTTTCAAATAGCTGAAACAATAAAACTGGACAAGTCAATTGCATACTTGCCAGAGAAGTTCCTGTTGCAACTGAGACAGAGTGGCACTACCACAGGTTCTACCTTAATTGCATGTAACATATTTATAGTTTAAAAAGTGCAACATAGCCAGCTTCAGGTTTTGACCCAAAAGCTGAAGTGCAAAATGGAAATGTTTATGAAACCTAAAGAAGCCACATCTGTATAGATTGGAGGATATGACATTCAGTTAAATGTATTTCATTCAACTTCTTTATGGTGTATCGTTTGAAGGATTTCAGTTTGCAGTTAATTTGAACAGTTATTAGAATCGCGATGTTGTGAACTCTAGTATAAAATGCAAATCATTAATTCATCACTTAATATCAGGAAAAGCGAAAATGCAAACCACTCTAGAGTACTAGTGCAAGCTAAGTACTGCAAAGCTTGAAGTGAGAGAGGAAGGATCCAGTCATCATGGATTATGTATGCATCAACAATACAGGCAGGACAATGGAGGTGGTTTTACTTACTCTGAATGAGAAGCAAAGTGTCAAATAAAAAGACTGAACCTCAAAAGGTCATATCTTAGCTTTACGACTTCAACCATTTGCAAATTGCCATAGGGTAAATCAGATTCAACAGCTGATTGCGTGACTCAAACACTGGAGCAGTAAAAGATAACTTTGTTTTGTGCAGTACTGTACCAGTACTGGGGAAAATGGTATCTGCTCCAATGGGATGGCGTCTGCCTGAATTGCCCTGGGGCAGGTGTTGTTGCCAGCTGCATAACTAAGGAAGTAGAGAGGACTTTAATGTAAATAGTGGGGCAAGGAAACAAATTTGGCAAGATGTGGTAAATCAAACAGTTGACACAAGAACATAGAGAAAGGTATAATATGGGAAATGATAAATGGACTTTGATAGGAAGGGACAGCGAGCATGAATCCAAGAGTCCTCAATAGTGATGCTGTGGGAGGCATTTAAGAGGATATTTCAGAATAGATAATATAGACACTTTCTAATGAGTAAGAAAAATTCCAATGGGTGGACCCACCATCAGGAGTTAATAATATTGAAACAAAAGAAAAAGCACATAATTATGCAAAAGCAAGTCACAGGTCAAAAGAAAGGATGGAATTTTTTTAAAAATTACCAAAAAAATTAATAAATTCTGAGAAAATTAGAGTAGGAGAAAAACTAGCTAGAAACCTAAAAACAGATAATAAGTATTTCTATAAATTTTAAAGAAGAGTTAATGTTAGTGTTGATCCTATAGAAATTGAGATTGGAGAGTTAGTAATGAAAAAAAGAAAATGGCAGATGAATTGAACAGGTATTTTGTATCAGTCTTCATTGTAGAGGATACAAGTAACATTCCAGAAGCAATAATAAAGCAGAAAGTGGAAGGGAGGGAGGCACTCAGCAAAAATCACAAGCACCAACATAACAGTACGAAGGAAATAGGTTTCTAGGTCCTAATGGCCTTCATTCTGGGGTCGGAAATGAAGTGGCTATTGAGATAGTTAATGCATTGGTTTTAATTTTCCAATCTGGGATAGTCTGACTAGATTGATAAATAGCAAATATAATTTCTAATCAAAAAGCAAAGCACTTTAGGGCAGTTAGCTTTACATCTGTCTTGAGAGAATGTTAGAAACCATTATTTTAAAACGTTATAGCAGGGAACTTGGATAACTTCAAGGTAATTAGCCTGGTTTAATATGATTTTGTGGAAGGAAAGTCATGTTTGACAAATCTATTGACATTCTTCAAAGAGGTAACACATACTGTGAATAAAAGGGAACGTACTGAACTTAGATTTCCAGACAGCATTTGCTGAGGTGCCACAAAGTCATTGTGTGCAAAATAAAAGTTTGTGGTGCAAGGGTTAGAATATTTGCATTGATAGAAGATTGGCAGGCTCACAGGAAGCAGAGAATAGGCATAAATGGATCTTTTTCAGGTTGGCAAGATATAACGAATGAGCAATAGGGATCGATGCTATGACCTTAACTGTTTACAATTATACTCATGACTTGGATAAAGGGGTGGTGGCCAATTTGTTATGCCACAGATACGTAGGAAACTCAGTTATGAAAAAGACATATAGAAAGAGTATAAAAAGATATAGGTTGGTGAAGAGAGTCGACAAAAATGTGGCAAATGGAGTATAATGTGGGAAAATGTGAAACTCTTCATTTTGGAAGAAAGAATCAAAAAACATATTATCTAAATGGTGAGAAATTGCAGAGCCCTAGAGGGATATCAATGTCCTCATGTATGAATTGCTATAAGTAACTCAAATAATTAGAAAAGCTAATAGAATATTATCATTTATTATGAGAGGAATCAAATACAAAAGTGGTCAAACTTCAGTTTTACAGGGCAATTGTAAAACCACATCTGCGCACAGTATTGTCACCTTATTTAAGAAAGGATGTAAATGTATTGGAAACAGTTCAGAGAAAGTTTACTTGGAATGCAAGGGGAGGTTTGTTTTATGAGGAAAGGTTGGATAGGCTAGGCTTGTACCTATTGGAACTTAGAAAATCAGGTGTGGGGAGTTGATTGCAATATGAAAGAACCCTGAGGGGTCTGGACAGTGTGTCTTATGGGACAGGCTAGAACTAGGTTCCATTGTTTTTAAAAAAAAATCAAGGGTCGCACATTTAAAAGAAAGATGAGATGAAATTTTCTCTGAGGCTCATAAGTCTTTGGAAATCTCTTCCTGAAAGATGATGGGAAGCAGAGACCTGAATACTTTGAAGGCAGAGTTGGATTTTTCATGTTAGGCAAGGGTGTGAAAGCTCACCAGGGTAGACAGGAATGCAGATCAGCCATAATACTAATATATGGTGGAACAGGATTGAGGAATTGAATGGTCTACTCCTGCTTCTAATTTATATGCTCCTCAACAAATAATCACATGGCAAACCTAATGATTCCAATTATAGAGCAAGGAATCTGGCAGACCTATCCACGCAGCGCCAATGACAATCTCAGGCAGTATTGAGCTTTTTATTGAAAAGAGAATGTTCTTTGACTTTCCACAGACTAAAAAGTTAGAAAGTGTGAAGGATATTCAGAACTCACCTCATTTGAGTCAGTAAATTGACGCACTAATGCATATTATCTACTTTTACAAAATTAGCAGCATGGAATAAATTAGGTGTGCTTGATTAGTGTATTCGGTAAAAACAAGGACTGCAGATGCTGGAAACCAGAGTCTAGATTAGAGTGGTGCTGGAAAAGCACAGCAGGTCAGGCAGCATCTGAGGAGCAGGAAAATCGACATTTCAGGCGAAAGCCCTTCATCAGGAATAGAGGCAGGGTGCCTGCAGAGTGGAGAGATAAATGGGGGTGGAGTGGGGGGTGGGGATGGGTAGAAAGGAGCATAGAGTAGAATAGGTGAATGGGGGTGGGGATGGAGGTGATAGGTCAGAGAGGAGGGTGGAGTGGATAGGTGGAAAGGAAGATAGGCAGGTAGGACAGGTCATGGGGGTGTGCTGAGCTGGAAGGTTGGAGCTGGGGTGAAGTGGGGGAAGGGGAAATGAGGAAACTAGTGAAATCTACATTGATGCCCTGGGGTTGAAGTGTTCCGAGGCGGAAGATGAGGTGTTCTTCCTCCAGGCATCGGGTGGTGAGGGAGAGGCGGTGGAGGAGGCCCAGGACCTGCATGTCCTTGGCAGAGTGGGAGGGGGAGTTGAAATGTTGGGCCACAGGGCGGTGGGGCTGATTGGTGTGGGTGTCCCGAAGATGTTCCCTAAAGCGCTTTGCTAGGAGGCATCCAGTCTCCCCAATGTAGAGGAACCCACATCGGGAGCAACGAATACAATAAATTATATTGGTGGATGTGCAGGTAAAACTTTGATGGATGTGGAAGGCTCCTTTGGGGCCTTGAATGGAGGTGAGGGATGTGGTGTAGGCGCAGGTTTTGCAATCCCTGCAGTAGATTAGTGTATTGCCCTGTGAAATACAGCTGCTTACCAAGTCTGTGTCACCAAGTCTTTTTACAGAGCACTTTCAGAGAGACTAAAAATGCATACATAAAAGGATGGGTAGATATCAGTTCAGGTCACAAGTTGTTTGCCATGGTTCAGGTTTATACTCAAGTGGATAGTGTGAATCAGCTCTAGTAATAACATGACATTCAGACTGCTTATGGGAGTGATCAATAGTGAAGCTAAGCCATTCACAGCAGATCCAATACTTTTAACAGGCAATTGGATTCAGTTAGCATCATCCTGCCTTCAGTCAAGTCTGACTCTAGAGTCACTGCTTTAAAAATCCGATCGGGAGATGTGAGTGTCACTGGCTAAGCCAGCATTTGTTGCCCATCTCTAATTGCTTAGCGAACTATTAAGAATCATCCAAATTGCTATGGGTCTGAAATCACTTGCCAGTTAAGCATTTCATTCTTAAAGGATATTAATGAACCAGTAGGGTTTTTATACTAATCAACAATGGTTACAACTACCATTAGACTAACTTTTCATATCAGATTTTTATTAAATTCAAATTTCACCATCTGACATAGTGTGTGTTGAATCCATGTCCCCAGAACATAAGAAAGGTTTTCTTGATTACTCGTCCAGTCACATTACCACAGTGCCATTTCCTACCCCTGCTTTGCCTAAGGCACCAAAGGGAGCCATTCAGCCCATCCACAGATAAGTGCAGTCAATCCTACTACTCTATTTGACCTCTTTAATCAAATAAAGAGGTTCAAATGTTCACCCAATTTGTTTTGAAATAATTGTTTCCACTTAACCATCAATATCAGCAAATCATTGCCTACAGAGAGTTCCACCTGATAAATGTCCTTTGGTTCTTGCCAAAGACCTTAAACCTGTGTCCATTAGTCATTATACCAGTAGTTAATGGACAGTTTTCCATCAGCCATATTATTTACACCTGTCATCAGGTTGTTTATCACTAATAAATCCCTTCTCAATTTCCTTTATTCCAAGGAAATCCTCCCAAGTTTCTTCAAACAACCCTGGAGTTGATATTCACTGTCCATGAAACTTTACTGGTATATCTCTTTTGTATTCTGTCAAGGACCCATACATACCAGGAATTGAATAAAAATCCCAAGACTGATTATAGTACAGCACTGAGGATGTTAGATACCATTAAATGTGTCGTCTTTGAAATGTGCTGTTTTACAAAGATCCTGTTTGACTATTCAGGTGGATGCAAGATGTTCTACAGCATTACTGAAAGAGAATCAGGGAGTCTCATTTTGTCATCTGGATTTCTGACCTCTCAGAGAATCACGGATATGACAAAATGCTGGGAAAATGGAACAGTGCTGAAGGTCAGCCACGACTGCATTGAAAAGCTAGAGCGTGCTCAAGGTGCCAAATGTTCTATTGTTGATAATACTTCTTTTTTTCTTTTGTCCTTAGTATCAAAATCAACCAACAGGCCATTTACTGTCTTTGCTATTGCTTGGATTTTACAGACAGCAAACTGGCTGTTGCATTGAACTACATAACAGTGATTGGCTTCAAAAATACATCACCAGCATTTTGGGAAGTATTAAGAATGTGAAGATGCTTTATCAACACAAGTTCTTCTTTCAAGCTAATATTCTTCTTAAACATTGATTGCCTGAAGATCAGAAACATGCACTGATATAATTTGGCCTCAGTGGTCAAAGCTACTGGCTTTCCGCAGACAGAAAGGCACCAGTTGTGAACAATGATAAAACACTATCAAAATGCACACATGGTTACATCGTGAAATTCAGACATAAGCACATTTTTCATATATAACCACTATCCAAAGGACAATCTGTCCCTTTCTTAAAATTACTTGGTGCATGCATCAATTTAAAAGTAAAAGAAAATAAAAACCTTACAGTTTATTATACAATCTGAAGTACATATACATTTTGCTTATTTAAGTTCTGGCAGAATTTGAAGATTTTAATAGCTTGCCTTGTCACTTTTATGTCAACAGAAAGGCTATAAGCTCATCTTTACTCCACTGAAAAAATATCGAAGATTTTACTTTGCTAGTTGAGGTTGCCAATTTGCAAGTGCTTTTAACAAACATGATACTGTAAAATGTTTCCTACCCTGAAAAGGTAGTGAAACTCACATCCTACACTAATGTGCTCGGTTTTTGGCCTGGTTTGTGTTAAAGTGAATAACTCACCTGGTTAATGGAGTTGGCAGCACAGGAAGCAAGGCCTGTTCCAAAAGTGGCGAGAAGGAAACAGCCAAGGTCAAAGGGTACAGGTGCCATTGCAAATCCAGCAGATGCAGTTGTTGCAACTAAAGCTGAAAGAAACAAGAAACAGGAAGAGAGGAAATCATTTACAATTTCAAAAAGAAGTCAGTAATGAGAGCTTTTCTGATCATAGCTTAAGAAGTTTCTGGCTTTAAGAATGGTTGGAAAAATCAAACATCATTTGCGCCACTTTCAGTGACTATATCATTTTAATGAGACTTGTACATCTTCAATGCCCTACACAGGCACAACATGAGGCTTAATTTTGAGCCATGGGAGAGAGATATTCCTTTGAAAAAGATGCAAGGAGCAGAGAGGTTGCAGTCTGAACAAATCAATGCTGAATCATTGTTTACATTATATTTTGATGTATTCATAAAATCAATAGATACATAGATGCCCTCTTTACATGTACACTTCAAATATTTGAGGGTTAAAGTGTATAATTGTGAAGATTGATAGCTGGCCCCCAAGCCTAACCAGAAAAACACAAGCAATGCTGATATGATGTCCAAGAAACATTCCAAAATATCTATGCTGAACAAAATGCATTTTAAAAACTAAGCGTGATTTAAGGCAACTAAATAGGCTTCCTATAGAATGAACCAATTTTACAGACTTCAGAAATGGTTATAAATTTGAATACTATTGTAATTAGTAACAGATGTTACCTTTGATTAAATCCCATTATTAAGACTGAGGGAGCTCCATAGACTTTGCTTCTGTCTGCATTATTTTTGTAGTCAGCTTATCAAGGTGCTCAGATGTAATAAGTCAAAGCAACTTTCCTTGCCAACAGGCTTGCTGCAAAATCAATGACCTTTCCATCTTTCAAATTCCCTCATTTAAATCAAAGCTTCTCCCTTTCATGCATGAAACAGATGCAAAATGCTTAAGAAGAATGGATCAGAGTAATTTTAAGGCAACGTAGTTCTGAGATGAGGAGAGGTGGAGAATAGTCAACATTAAAGTAAAACTTAACATCTCATTGGCTAAATTCATTGATCAAAGCCCTATCAAGTCTTCTTTTGCTTTAAACAAATCCCTTACATCAGATATAAGAGCTCACTCTAAAAAGATAGTGGAGATCAATTACCTTGCTACAGAGATCCATTGTGGGTTACCTGGCTTTAAAAAAAAGCCGTCATTCAATTTTGTTTAAGTTACTTAAAAACTTTTTTTTCCATACATTATATTCTTATGTGATAGACCTTATAACCCTGGCATTCTGTGTTAGAATGACATATATTGTGTAACTGTGTTTGCTCAAAACCTCAAAATGTGACTGATGCTAACTGGCTGAGGCCATTCAGAGTACAATTTCAGATTAAACCATCCATCTCTCATAATGTTATTCAGAGAGAGCAAGAGAATATATAATTTTTACAATACAGGGATTATCAAGTTCCGACAGCAATCAATTCCAGGAAGTAAGAAAATTCCACAACAGTAGGTTATGCTCTTTCTTTTGAAGAATCTCTTTCAAAAAGACCTTTCTTTTTCCTACCCTGCCAGCTTGTTGTTTTCTCTTCAATCCAGAAAGTCTCTCCCTCTCAGGGCCGAAAAGAGAAACTCAGTCAAGTAAGTCAAGACTGTGACAAATGAAAGTTATATGCAAGTCAAGACCAGTTTGTTAGGAATCATTCTGGTTTTAGATAAACTGTTGCATCAGTCTGTTCTTTCATTCTTTTGTTAAGTTTATCTGTCAGCTGCTCATCTTGTGCTAGCTCTATCAGCAGAAACCAATCAAGATACAGAATTAATTCAGCATCGGCTTGGGCTTTGGCTGTAACAGCTAATAACAGAAGATCCAGAATGTTGCTTCTATTAATTAATTCCACTGAATATTATTTTAATTGAGAAATACAGTAGTAGAACAAACAGCTTCTGTTTAGAACACATTTTTAAAAAGACAATCTGTTGTATCAATTTGGTATAAGGCTCAAACATTTGTGAGAAATACTGCACAAACTAGGCAGTCTTCCATCAGTTAGCTTGGAATGCCAAATGGTGGATATTTTTTATAAACGTAAACAGGACTTTCATACTTGTGAAACTGATACCATAGTCAGCTTGTACTTTGCATTATACATGCAACTCCTCTCAAATCTGTGCAAGTTTCTACAAGAGGTTCATTCCACTAATTGACTGCATTTACGGATAAATGAAAATATATATAAAAAGTGCTGCTGAGGTGACATTGTACAGTTAAAGTTTCATTTTTTGATCCACAATCGTCTAACTTTGGACAGCATTTTTAAGCAATACAACAGTGATATTTATTGTTTCTGGCAATTTTAAACACATTGGGATAGATTTTACGATCAGTAAAATTAACAATGATCATGTTGAAACATTACATATCAGACAGTACTTTCTGGCATCCAAACATGCTGCTTAATTATGCAAATATTGAAGCTGCTGTAGAAGATACCCTGCTGTCCAATTTAAATAAAGGCAATTGCATAAAATTATTGCACTTTCTTACTAGTTCTGAACTTGAGATGGCTGAAAAGGTTAGAACTGTGAATTTGGGACCAAGTGAGTTTTGATAGCATGAGAAGTGATAATTACTGAACAGCAGTCTCTGATTTTGAAAAAGTAATTTTGCATATGTGGAACTTCATTAGCGTTTGGTGATTCAATACAAGATTTCTGTTTTACTCGTTCTGCCTCTTTTGTATCTTTTATTTTTTTCTTTCTATACATCATTTGAATCCAATGTTTATTGGTGATTTATACTGTATTATTCAAGTGCTGCTAGTGTGGATTTCCTCTCAACTTGATGCATTGAAGAGACATACTGTTATTTTCCTGCTCTCCAAAGTCCAGTAGAGAGGACCGTGCAGGATCAGATGACAAGTCAGAGCAAGTCTGTTCGCTAAAGCCCAGTAGATTTTTATGGGCAGTTGATAATGAGCTGATCAGTGAGTAGCATTCCTTTATAACTGGCTGCAAAATTTAGACCATTAAAAGCAGCCTTTTTTGTTTTCTTTTTCCAACTATATTTTAGTGTAACGTCTGTTGCTCTCACTTTGCTACAGGACACACTAGCAGTCTGCTTTTGCCAACAGAAGGCAGTAGAAATTGTGTCAGAACAGAGAATAATAAATTGCTCTGCAAATTCTTTTCTCAATCTCCTAAAGTCCCTTTTGAGGAATGACAATATTAAACCAAGTTGACCCATTATATATTTCAGCATGTTAATTGTTGTTAAGTACCAGCCTGCTGAAACTAACTTTACTTAAATAACTGACTCATTTCCTCTCTTGGAGTTTTGCCAATACCAGATAACAACAAATTTCTGGTTTTCAGATATCTTGCTATAGCATAGATTAATCACTAAATAAATTATCAAATACCCTTCAGCAGTTGCAATTTAATATTGTTTACATATATTAAATGTAGTTGTTGGCACACTTTTACGACCAAGTTAATAAAACAAGGTAGCATTTAATTCTTTAAAAGTAGATGCCATCTAATACCATAACCTTAAGCAATGGTTGCTGCTTAGTTTCTAGGTTTCTATTATATACCTTCATCATGTATTCTTTTAAACTGTTGAAATAATATTGACGTTCTTGTGACACATAATATGTAACACCATAATCCAATTTTTAAAGATATTAGAGTGGATGGAATGGACTGCTGTAGGGAAGCCCAGGTTTGTAATTCTGGAGTTCAACCAGCCAAATCTATACACATTGACAATAGAGCAATGATAAAATAAAAGAAGGACTTATATTAATATAGTACCTTTAATGGCCATGTGAAATTATGTTTTACTGTCAACAGAATAATTTTGAAGTGCAGTGATTGTCATAATGGAATCACTGCTGGTTTTAACACAGAAACCCCCCACAAATAGCAATGTGATAATTATCATATAAACAGTTTTTGTGGCATTCATTGAGGGATAAATATTAGCTAGGAGGATGATTCCTCTGATTTAATTTGAAATAGTACCATGGGATCCTCGATGTACACTAGAACAGGCAAGTACAACCTTGGCTTAATGGCATAATAGGCAGATGGCATTTCTGACAGTGCCACACACCCACAGCACTGCAGTGTCAGCCTTGATCTTTGTACTCAAGGTCTTGAATGGTACTTGAACCCAGAACTTTGACTCACTGGAAAACATATGGATGTAGTACTATCATCTTTTTGATCACAACACTGAACATGCATCATACCCATCAAATAGTAGGCCCACCATTTAGTGATGCATAACTTCATTGGAAGCTGCTAGCTTTTGTGCAGCCCACTCATAGTATAATCACTAAACCTTGGAATATGAGCATATGTTCCTGCATATAGCTTTCAGGTAACAACTTCAGCAGCTGTTATTCCAAGTCTCAGTGTTTCCATATCAATGATACAATATCAGTTTCTGGTGCATTTAGATGTAATCACTAACTTGGTATTTGTTATCCTCATCCACTGACCCTTTGCTGTTACATCCTGTAGAAAGGGAGCATTGCCTTTTCTTTGGGATGAGTAGGAGGCGCCTTCAAATTGTACAGATTAAGTTTTAAGTTAAGGCATTTTCACGCTGCATCAATTATGGGTTGGCTGCAAAACACCATTAACAATTAAATTATCTGTTAAATATAGTGCAGAAGATAGACAGATTAATCTACTGGTTTTGAAACAAATGAATAAAAATGACTTGATAAACAAAAAAGTCACATCATGAAACTGGCCTTTTCCATTAACATTCCTTGAACATGGGAAAATTAATTGCTATGCTGTAATTGAAATGGCCAGTAACAGATGGGTAGTTCGTGAAATGTCAAACTTAGATTTGCTTTGTTCATTTGTTACAATAATTTTGCCTACACAACTGATCTGTATAAAAGGCAAATGGAGAACAAGTCAGTTGTTTAGTCGCCACCACTGCCCTTGAAAGATGTATTTCATCCCACAAATGCAATTCCAATAGCAATTAAGTTGTTTTAATGGATCCTTTTAGTTAATTATTATAAATGATAAAATAACAGAAGCACCATGTACTTTCCTGAGTGCCACAGTGAGTAAAAAATACAAAACAACCACTTTCCATATTACAGAAATTAATTGTTGACATTCTTTGATTCAAACTACAGGTATGAATAAAAACAAATCATAAAATTACCAAATTAATTGCACTCAAAAGGCAGAATGATCATTATAAGTGGAACCTTTATGATGAATCTCTGTTAAGGAAAACAAATGTTCCTTACATCCAGATGTTTTGCTGAAGCAAACACTTTGGAATGCAAGAAAAATAAGGGGTGCTTGGACAAATATTACTGTCAATGTCAAAAAACGTGTTTTAATTCAGGATGCTTGCTGACTACCATTTGATATTTTAAATTGATTCAAGCTAAAAAGAAAATTAAATCCTCTTCTGAACAGACCACTTTCCTCACTGCTTGAGTCTAAATGCAGAAATTTAAAATGTTCGAAAGCATATTAAAATGAACAACTTTAACCAGGTTATTTTTCTCTCCTCTCTCCAAGACAATGACCTACACTGAGCTATTGGATGAGATGTTAAAGCAAGATTACATTTGTACTCGCGGGAGATGTAAAGGCTGGAAAACAGGGGAGCTCCTCTTCTGCAATTGACTTTGGCACTACTTACCTCCAAACTAATATCGCAAAACAGATTTTGTCATGCACTTCACTGTTGTTTGTGGAATTTTGCAGTGTGTAAATCTGATGCCATATTTATGTACGTCAAAATAGTGAAAACATTTTAAATAAACCTCATTGGCTTTAAAATTGCCTTGGGACATCTGAGATCATGAATGCAGCTATTTAAATACAAATCCTTTCCTTTAACATATTGAAAATTTGATTTACCTTATACTGCTAGTGCAAGCTAAATGACGCCAAAGACAAAAGAAAATGTATTCCGCTAATCACTCACTGGGTCAACACAGTGTTATCCATCTACAAGTGCCCGGAAGGCAATGGTGAACTGCCTTCTTGAAACTTCAGTTCTTGGGGTGTAGGTACACCCCAAGAACTGTTAGGAGGGGAATCCAGGATTAAGAACTAGCAACAGTGAAGTTTCAAGTCAGGATGCTGTGTGGTTTGGCGAGGAACTTGTAGGTGATGATGTCCCCATGCATCTGCTAACCTTATCCTTCTCGATGGTAGAGGTTGAGAGTTTGGAAGTTGTTGTTGAATGACTACATCTTATAAATGGCACACACCGCTACCACAGATGCTACAATGTTGAAGGGAATGGATCTTGAAGATGGTGAATGGGGTATCAATCAAGTGCAATGTTTTGTTCTGGATTTGATCAAGTTGCTTCAGTGTTGTTGGAGCTGCACTCACCCAGGTGTCACACTTAACTGCGAGGAACATGCCGATGATTGTGTCCCAGTGTCCCAAAAGCCATCATGAAATATATAAAATCCCATTGTGATTATCAAAGTGATCAATATGTCTGACTGACTGTTATACAGGACAAAAGCAATTCACACCAGGTGGACAAAACTTTAACAAAAATGCTGAGAAAAGGATTTCTATTTACAACTGCACCCCTTCAAGACCCTGAAATATACACATACACAAACTTATCCACAATTAAGACAGAGAAAGACAAACACATGTACTGTAAATGGAAAAGGAATATAGATAGGGCAAAAAAAATTCTGAGGATCACAATTCCAAATTTCAAGGGTGGGTTAAATTTGCTTTCAGTTTTTTATGACGACAAAGTGTTGCCTGTGTATTGACAGTCATTTTTCAATTCAATTCAATGGTCAAGCAAGTAGACCTTGGTCATTTTTTTGTTTGAGTTTCCTCTTTTAAGCTTTTCCAATTTTCATAAGATCTTGACAGTACAGATAGAGGCCATTCCTGCCCATCAAGTCCGCAGCATTTCTCCAATTAACATCCCACGCAGATCTGTCACCAGCACTCTATCCCTGTAACCCTGCATTTAACATGGCTAATCCACCCAGACTTCACATCCCTAGACATCAAGGGGGAATTTAACATGGCCAATCCAACTAAGCTTCACATCTTTGTACTGTGGTAGAAAACTACAGCACCAAGCAGAAACTCGTGCAGACATAGGGAGAACGTGCAAACGCCACACGTTTGCACGTTCTATTCCACTCTTAAGACTGGAATAGAACCAGAGTGCCTGACGCTGTATGGCAGCAGAGCTAAGGACTGTGCCAGCATGCTGCTTTTTATTGTCTTCTGCCCACATGCAGAGACAGAAGGGAAGAGGTGGTTGCTTTTTGCTTCAGGCCTTTGTTTCTCTCTGCTCCCCCTAGAGTTACAGCTTTTAGACATTCAGCAATACAACTAGAGGGCAACTTAATAAGAAACTGCTGGTGCTGCTCAGTCTTGAGATCTTCCTCTTTCTGCTTCAAATAACAACATTGTATAACACAGCTCAAAAATACACAACTTGATTTTTAAGTTGCAAAATTCTCCTAGTATTTCAGTTATAGTCCTAAAAGAGGAAAATATATGGGTTCTTATGCAACGAAGTGGAGAATTTTCCATCCTAATCCTGATTTGTCCTGTGCAGATGGTGGATAGGCTTTTGAAGATACAATTCTGGATTAGTGGTGCTGGAAGAGCACAGCAGTTCAGGCAGCATCCGAGGAGCAGTAAAATCGACGTTTCGGGCAAAAGCCCTTCTTCAGGAATAAAGGCAGAGAGCCTGAAGGGTGGAGAGATAAGCTAGAAGAGGGTGGGGGTGGGGAGAAATAGCAGAGAGTACAATAGGTGAGTGGGGGAGGGGATGAAGGAGATAGGTCAGGGAGGAGGGTGGAGTGGATAGGTGGAAAAGAAGATAGGCAGGTAGGACAAGTCATGGGAACAGTGCTGAGCTGGAAGTTTCGAACTCGGGTGAGGTGGGGGAAGGGGAAATGAGGAAACTGTTGAAGTCCACATTGATGCCTTGGGGTTGAAGTGGTCCGAGGTGGAAGATGAGGCGTTCTTCCTCCAGGTGTCTGGTGGTGAGGGAGTGGCGGTGAAGGAGGCCCAGGACCTCCATGTCCTCGCAGAGTGGGAGGGGGAGTTGAAATGTTGGGCCACAGGGCGGTGTGGTTGATTGGTGCGGGTGTCCCGGAGATGATCCCTAAAGCGCTCTGCTAGGAGGCATCCAGTCTCCCCAATGTAGAGGAGACCTCATCGGGAAGCAACGGATACAATAAATGATATTAGTGGATGTGCAGGTAAAACTTTGATGGATGTAGAAGGCTCCTTTAGGGCCTTGGATGGAGGTGAGGGAGGAGGTGTGGGTGCAGGTTTTGCAGTTTCTGCGGTGGCAGGGGAAGGTGCCAGGATGGGAGGGTGGGTTGTAGGGGGAGTGTGGACCTGACCAGGTAGTCACGGAGGGAACGGTCTTTGCGGAAGGCAGAAAGGGGTGGGGAGGGAAATATATCCCTGGTGGTGGGGCCTTTTTGGAGGTGGCGGAAATGTCGGTGGATGATTTGGTTTATGTGAAGATTGGTAGGGTGGAAGGTGAGCACCAGGGGCGTTCTGTCCTTGTTACGGTTGGAGGGGTGGGGTCTGAGGGCGGAGGTGCAGGATGTGGACGAGATGAGTTGGAGGGCATCTTTAACCACGTGGGAAGTGAAATTGCGGTCTCTAAAGGAGGAGGATACAAAGTGAGTTACCCATTGCAGAATTCCCAAGCTCTGATCTAGTTATATCCACAGTATTTATTTAGCTGGTCTAACTTACTTTCATCCTGGTAACCCCCAGGATGTTAATAGTGGGGGATTAGATTATAAGAATGTCCTTGAACATTAAGTTTGATTTTTTTCTTGTCTGAGGTGATCATTGCCCTGTACTTGCACGACATGAATGTTACTCGTTAAGCATTGGCTCAAGCCTGGACATCGTCCAGGTGCTGTTGCATACGTATTCAAATTGCTTCAGTATCTGAGGGGTCCCCAGTGCTGAATGTTGTGTAATTATTATTGAACATCCCCACTTTTACCCTTATGATGGAGAGAAGGTCATTGATAAAGTAGCTGAAGATGGTTGGGCTAAGGACACTGTGTTGAAGCACTCATGAAAATACTTATAATTCTTACTATGTTAGAAAATCCATGTTTAAATCATAGAAGGGAGAAGTAGTAACCCTTCAGAAACTATACTGAAAGAAATCTTTGACCTGAGAATTTCTTCAGAGCACTTTGAGGATTAAAAGGCACAATAAGTGCAAGCTATTTTGTTTTTCTTTTGAAAAAGGCTCATTTCAAGTGAAGTGGATTTGTTATATCAGTCAGCAATGATGCAGAACACCGTTGTCTTCCAGTCACATGACAGCCACAAAGATCAATCCAACAGCAACAGCAAGGCTTTACGTTCTCGGGAGTAAACTCTGGAAAGATTTGGAATCACAAAAGGTGATCTGCAAAGCTCTGAAACAGTGGGAAGACAAAGTTTCATCCAAACACTTTCTTATAGCACATTCTCAAGTGTGAGCTATCCTATACAAAACAATATGGGGTGATGCAGTTTATTTTATGCAATGCTATATTCTTTTTATCAGCAATATTTACGCTTCCAGAATGTCAGAGTAACAGATAATTTTATTTTTGTTTCAACAACAAACATGTATTTTTAAACTGAGGTGAGTGAACACAACTCTCTGATCTCTATCCTTGTGCTTATGCTGAAACATGAAAACTCTTAATACAGTGGCAACATTGTAGCCCAGGTTTCTCTGTAATTTGACACAGCCTTTAATGATAAATACCATATAATGAAAGACTAGTGCAGTCATAGAAGTATACTCGGCAACAGTTAATGGCCTAAACTAGTTCTTGTTCACACAGAAAGAATCCCTGAAATAAAAATGCACTCCAGGAAAGTTACAAAAACACAAATCAAAACAGATACTAAAACAGTATCTGGGTGGATCAGAAAGGACAGAGGTTGGCAAGGGAAAATCCCATCTGACTCATTTTAGCACCACATTAACCCACAACACATCCAGCATCTTTCTTTTTTTTGTTTTTTTAAAATTGACACGATGTAGACATCGCTGGCTCAATCAATTGCTCACCCCTAACTGCCCAGAGTCAACCACATTGCCATGGGTTTGGAGCCATATGTAGGCCAGACCAGGTGAGGATAGCAGTTTCCTTCCCCAAAAGAACATTAGTGACCCAGATGAGTTTTTCTAACAATCGACAATGGATTCATGGTTGCCAATAGACACTTAATTCCAGATTTTTATTGAATTGAAATTCCACCATCTGCCATAGTGGGATGCGAACCCAGATCTCCAGAACATTAGCTGCTTGATGTCAGGATTAGCAGTCTAGCAATAATGCCATTAAGCCACCGGTTTCCCTTATATTACTTGTGCAAAGATCAAAATATTCAATCTGTGTTGTGATTATTCTTCTTCAGTAATCCCTCAAGACAGAGGATGACTTTATTTCACCCTGGAGTTGAGGGTCCTTGGCTGACAACACTTCAATGCCGGACCTGCACGCCCTGCCACAGGTGGGGCAGCCGACAGCTGACAAGTTGCTCAGGTTTTCACACTTTAATTACACTGTTTGTGCTTGGCCTCCATCTGAACCAGAATTAGTAGGCGGCATTGCTGCCTCACAAGCGCCAGGGACTGGGTTTGATTCCTACCTCGGGCGACTGTCTGTGTGGAGTTTGCACATTCTCCCCGTGTCTGCATGGGTTTTCTCCGAGTGCTCCGGTTTCCTCGCACAATCCAAAGATGTGCAGGCCAGTTGAATTTGCAATGCTAAATTGCCCATAGTGTTAGGTGCTTTAGTCAGGGGTAAATATAGGGTGGGGGAATGGGTCTGGGTGGGTTGCTCTTCAGAGGGTTGGTGTGGACTTGTTGGGCCAAAGGGCCTGTTTCCATACTATAGGGTATCTTAAAAAAAAACCTGTCAGAAATGTTTGAGACAGTTGGGAACTTGCGACATGGTGCAGGAAGGAGGAGTGCAAATTTTTGGGACATTGGGACTGGTCCTGGGGAAGGTGGGATTATTACAATTTGGACAGTTTACACCTGGGCCGGACTGGAACCAATGTCCTTGAGGGTGTTTTTGCTAACGCTGTTGGGGAGGGTTTAAAATAATGTGGTGGAGGATGGGAACCAAATGAGGAGGTTAGTAGACAGTAAGGAGGTAGTAACTAAAGCATGTAAGGAACTAGATAATGAAGTCAGCATGACTAAAGATAAGAGTAAGCAGAGAGCAGCTGATGAAGGCAAAGAGATTGGTGATCTGAGGTGCATTTGTTTTAATGCAAGAAATGCAGTAGCTAAGGCAGATGAATTAGCGCCTGGATTGGGACCTGGGAATATGATGTTATTGCTCTTACTGAGACTTGATTGAGGGAAGGGAATTATTGGCAAATAAATATCCCAGGGTATCAATGCTTCAGGCTGGATAGAGAGGGAAGTAAAAGGGGTGGAGGAGTTACATTACTGGTCAGAGACTATATCACAGTTGTATTGATGGAGGACACTATGGAGGATCGAGCAGTGAGGTAATATGGGCAGAACTCAGAAATAGAAAGGGTGCGATAATAACAATGTTGGGGCTGTACTACAGGGTTCTCAAAAGTGAGTGTGAGGTAAAGATGCAAAAAGGAAACAGATTATGGAAAGATGTTGGAGCAACAGGGTGGTAGTGATAGGGAACTTTTAATTTTCTCCACATTGACTGGGATTCACTTAGTGTTAGAAGTCTAGATGGAGCAGAATTTGTTGGAAGCATCCAGGAGGGTTTTGTAGAGCAGTATGTAAATAGTCCAACTTGGAAAGGGGCCATACTCGCCTGGTGTTGGGGAATGAGCCCAACCAAGTGGTTGAAGTTTCAATAGGGGATTACACTGGGAATAGTGAACACAATTCTGTAAGCTTTAGAATACTCGTGGACAAAGTTGAGAGTGCTTCTAAAGGAAGAGTGCTAAATTGGGGGAAGACCAATAATACCAAAATTTGGCAGGAGTTGGGGATTACAGATTAGGAGCAGCTCTTTGAAGGTAAATCTACATTTGAAGTGTAGGAGACTTTTAAAGAGAGGTTGATTAGAGTGCAGGAGGGATATATTGCTGTGAAAATGAGGGATAGAAATGGCAAGATTAGGGAACCATGGATGACAGGTGGAATTGTGAGACTGGCTAAGAGGAAAAATGAAGCATACATAAGGTCTAGGTGACTAAAGACAGATGAAGCTCAGGAATGTTGGACCAATCTGAAATGAGGAATTAAGGAGGCTAAAAGGGGTGATGAAATATCTTGAGCAAACAGGTTTAAGGAAAATCCCAAAGCCTTTTGTTCGTATATAAGGAGCAAGAGGGTCACTCGAGAAAAGATTGGCCTATTCAAGGACAAAGCAGGAAAGTTATGCGAGTCAGAGAAAATGGATGAGATTCTTAACGAGTACTTTGCATCAGTATTTGCGGAGTAGAGGGACATGATGTATGTTAAGGTTAGGGATAGATGTTTGATTATTCTAGATCAAGTCGGCATAATGAGGGAGAAAGCACTGGGTATTCTAAAAGGCATTAAGATGGACAAGTCCCCAGGTCCGGATGGGATCTAGCCCAGGTTACTGAGCAAAGTGAGAAAAGAAATAGCTGGGACCTTAACAGATATCTTTGCAGCATCCTTGAACATGGGTGAGGTCCGAGAGAGCTGAAGAATTGATAATGTTGTGCCCTTGTTTAAGAAGAGTAGCAGGGATAATCCAGGTAATTATAGAACAGTGAGTCTGAGATCAGTGGTAGGGAAGCTGCTAGAGAAGATAGTGAGATATAAGATCTATTCCCATTTGGAACAGAATGGACTTATCAGTAATAAGCAACATTGTTTTTCTGCAGAGAAGGTCGTGTCTTACCAACTTAATGGAAGTCTTGGAGGAGGTGACAAAGTTGATTGATGGGGGAAGGGCTGTAGATGTCATATACACGGACTTTAGTAAGGCGTTTAATAAGTTTCCTCATGGTAGACTGATGGAGAAAGTGAAGTCGCATGGGGTCCAGGATTTTATAGCTAGATGGATAAAGAACTGGCTGGGCAACAGGAGACAGAGTAGTAGTAGAAGGGAGTTTCTCAAAATGGGGAACTGTGGCCAGTGATGGGGATCCATGCTGGGACCACTGTTGATTGTGATATACATAAAAGATGTGGAGTAAGGTATAGGTGGTCTGATTAGCAAGTTTGCAGATTACACTAAGATTGGTGAAGTTGCAGATAGTGAAGGGGACTGTCAGAAAATTCAGAAGGATATAGATATATTTGAGAATTTGGTGGAGAAATGGCAGATAGAGTTCAATTCAGGCAAATGCGAGGTGATGCATTTTGGAAGATCCAATTCAAGAGCGAACTATACAGTAAATGGAAAAGCCCTGGGGAAAATTGATGTACAGAGAGATCTGAAGGTGGCAACACGGGTCAATAATGGTCAAGAACGGCATGCTTTCCTTCATTGGACAGGATATTGAGAACAAGAGTTGGTAGGTCATGTTGTAGTTGTATAAAACTTTGGTTCAGCCACATTTGGAATACTGCATACAGTTCTGGTTGTCACATTACTAAAAGAATGTGGATGCTTTGGAGAGGGTGCAGAGGAGATGCACCAGGATGTTGCCTGGTATGGAGGGTGCTAGCTATGAAGAGAGGGTGAGTAGATTAGGATTATTTTCATGAGAAAGATGGAGGTGGGGGGAGCAGGGGGACCTGATTGAGGTCTACAAAATCATGAGAGGTATAGACAGGGTGGATAGAAGCTTTTTCCCACAGTGGGGGACTCAATTACTAGGGATCATGAGTTCAAAGTGAGGGGGGAAAAGTTTAAGGGAGATATGTGTGGAATGTTCTTTACACAGACCGTGGTGGGTGCTTGGAAGGCGTTGCCAGCGGAGGTGGTAGAGGCGGACATGATAGCATCATTTAAGATGTATCTAGATAGATACATGAGTGAGCAGGGAGCAGAGGGACACAGATCCTTAGAAAAAGTCGACACATTTAGGTAGAGGATCTGGATCAGCGTAGGCTTGGAGGGCCAAAGAGCCTGTTCCTGTGCAGTAATTTTCTTTGTTCTTTGTTCTCCAGTTTGAGTGGTCTTGGGCAAGGGATTCCCATGAGATGGTTCAGACATTGCGTTTTTCAGGAAGACTTTAAGGACATCCTTGACTTATCTCTGTGTTATTCTGATAAGTGCATGCCATGGGACTTGTTTTGGAAGTCTTGTGTCAGACATGTGGACAATGTGTTCTATCCAATGTCGCTGATTAACAGTAATCAGTACCTTAATGCTGGGGATATCAGCCTTTGAGAGAGAACACTGATGCTGGACACCTACCCTGTCAATGGATTTGCAGGATTTTACAGCAACATTGCTAGTGATATTTCTCAAAGGATTTGAAATGTCTACTGTACACTGTCCACATCCCTGCTGCATCAAAAAATGGCAGGTTAATACTACCGTATGCTTTTTTAAAATTTGTTCATGGAATGTGGGAGACACTGGTTAGGCCAGCATTATTAACCAGTTAAGAGACAATCACATTGCTGTGGATTTGGAGTCAGATATAGGTCAGACCAGGTAAGGATCCACTAAAGAACATTAATGAACCAGATAGGTTTTTCTGACAATCATCAACAGATCCATGAAGTCATCATTGGACTCTTAATTCCATTTTTAGAAACCGAATTTAAATTCCACCATCAGCTCTGGCAGGATTTGAACGTGGGTCTTTGGAGTAACAGCCCAGCGATAATACCACTAAGCCATCACCTTCCCATGAGGTCAATGCTGAGTCTGAGGTCTTTGCCACCAAACATCCTGTTTTTCTGATGGGTAAATGCTGCACCAGCACATTGCAAGTGATGTTGAATTCGATCATCAATAGCTGCCATCTGAAAGCTGCTTCCCAAGATCTGGCAAGTGCCACATTATCAAAATGTGGATCTTAATGGTCAGAATGCAGTAATGCATAGCAGGACAAAGTTGGTACACAACCTTGACCTATGGATATTTAGCCTAAGGCCCATTTTCTCAGACACCACATGAATGCTATGTTTACTTTGTTGAACTAGGCCTTGCTATGAGGATCATGCCCACTGTGTATCATGTGGACAGAATCTGCATTGGTGACGACAATGCGAGTTAATCAACCACTGGAAGGCAACTGAGGAGAATATTTGCAATGACCTTCCCCATCGGTACTTACTGCAATTGCCCTGGTCACTTTCTTGAAGACAGTCACAATTACAACATATCAGAAATCTGTTGGTGTGCTCTCCTCTTTCCAGACCAGGGTGATGAGGTCATGCATTCATGCTAACAATGTTCCTCCAGGGTATTTAAGAGGCTGACTCAGATCTGAAGGGTGCATCAGGGCCCAATGCCCCTGGCCTGAGGCCCGCTGTGCTTGGGTCCAGAATCAGGAGTCCACTCAAGAACAGCACAGAGGCCCATGATTTTAGTCCCTCCTTGGCTGGGATTACATCTGCACCAGTAACCTTTTGGTCCTCAGCTGTCTGATGGACTTCCTTCAACTTCATGGTGTTGGAAAGCTTCTGGATACAATAGAGGTCTTCATGGACAACAGGCTTTTATTTTGCTGCAAAAATGTCTTTAACATTGCACCATTAAGATTTTTCCAATATTTTGGAAATTCTTTGTAATCTTAATTTGCACAAATTTTTCAGAGATTTGATATTAAATGCCTTAAATTAGCTATTTTCTCAGCTGAGTAATTGGAAAGAAAACCATTAAAGTCAAGCATTCATAAAGCTCCAGCAAAATGGGAACCTGTGCACAAAAGAGAGCACATGTAAATGAGATCTTCCATGACAGATTTTCTGAACAGGTCACAAGGCATTTTTGCACCTCTTGCAGATAGAAAGTGAAATTAAAGTTTTCGGAAGCTGGTCTGAATGTATTGAAAATACATTGTTTTGCAGCCAATATGGTACTAGACTGACACTTCAATTTAATGCTGAAAATGTTGCACTGTTGCAGGTGCCACATTTCAGATTAGGTACTCAAATATAGCCTTTGTCTGGCTGTGTAGATAGATATAGAAGTTTCCATGGCACAATACAAAGACATTGCCCTGAAAAGAATTTCCGCTCTTAAACAAAAAAAAACTTGTCATTTAACTTATGTTGGGTTTCACTATGTGTTAATATTACATTGGCAATTGACTACACTTCTCAAGTGATTAATGTGAAATATATTGAAATGTGTTGAGGATGTAATAAGGCGTCTATAAAATAAGCTTGCTAAAAAAGATCAGCAGTATACCAAGCTACACATACTATTTTACTGCCTGTTATACCTGCAGGCCTTGGCACATTTCTGTTTTCTCATTGTAGAGATTTGCAACACATATCTGCAGCTAACATGCAAGATTGGATAGCACTTTCACTAAGTTTATGAGATCAATTCTTGTTTGGCCTTTAATCCCCTCAAGTCGAACATGCTGAATTGTTACCCTATAGGAAAGATAATCTGATGTAAAGAATATAACTCAGGCCGATTAATGCTCGCTTCACCAACTGTGAAATAGGTCAATACATGTACCACTACCCCACCACCCTTGCCAAATGCACGGTCATGATTAGACGATGGGATTAATTTCACTCGTTTTTAGTTCAATATTTGTTTTCCCCTCTCTCCCAGACAAAAGGCTGGCACTGACTTGAGAGATTTGCTGAATTTTTACAAAGTTTTACATGTGGCCAGTTAATACTGGATTTCATTAAAACAAATTTTGTAAGCACTTCATTAAACAAGATTCCAAGGCTGCACAGGAAACTGAAGAATTATTTTTAAAAAAGGTTGACTAAAAAAATGCAGGCCGTCAATAATCTGTACTTCTGGCTAGATTTGACTGAAAATTAATCACTCTCTACTGAAGTCTGCTGTAACTTTAAAAATACCAATAATGTTTATACCCTGGCAGGTGAAATGCTTGTACTGCATGTTTTGGGTCTGCACAAAGAGATCTCATACCTCCATGCATTATTGCCCTTGGTAAGTCTACTACATTCTATTACCAGTTTTGCATTGCCAAATGTCCAAATCTACTTTGCATTAATGAAGTAATAGCAGTACAAATGCAGTCTCAAAGGACTAAGTTCAGTTTCCTTCTAACAGCGTTCTCAGAATGAAACAAAAAAGCACATGCTATACAGTACCTGTGAGTTTTATTTTAGACAATCTTGCATAGATCCCTGGTAGATCTGATAGTTGCACTTTCATCTCTTTCCACTGTTTTGCTTCCTTGATGTCTTGGGCAGTCTCGTTATCACCAGCCATTGCTGTCCTCTCTGTCGTGCTGTTTTCTTCAAGACTGGACGGATGTGAGGAAATAGCGGGAATTTGTTGTACTGATCGGACGACAGCTTCATCGTTGATGATAGGTTGTTTCTCTGGAAAAGGCAATGCTGATGGTGCAGCTTTGGGTTTTGCACGTTGATACAGTCCTTTATCAACTTTGGTTACATACTACAAGAGAAAGAAATGACAGTGCTTCTTAATTTAAGCACCCAAACATCTTTCAGTGTTTTTATACTTGTATACAGAGGAACCTCGATTATCCAGTAGCTGATTATCTGAGTATCAGATTATCCGGCAAGATCGCAAGGTCCCGATGTTTGGTTAAACTATGTTATCCAGCATTTGATCATCCGGAATTTGATTAACTGAACGAACTACTCCACACCCTTGTCCTTCGGGTAATCAAGGTTCCTCTGCTTTATAAAAAGAATGAGTGGAAAATATTTATCGTGATCGCTTTTAAGTGCTAGTTGACTTTTCAGATTGAAAATATGTATTCTATTTAATCTAAATTGCTATCTGGTATTTAGTTTTCAGTGACTGCAACATGATCCCTAATGATGTAGAATTTAGATCGTTCTTAGTAATTTATTTTTGAACAAGGGAACATGTAAAACACTGATGAAACATATTGGATGTTATATTCAACATCATAACTTTCCCTACCTCTGAATTAGGAGCCCTGGGTTCAAATCCCACCTGTTCCAAAGATGTATATTAACATCCTGAACAGATTGACTAGAAAATATCTACACCCAATGGACTTCTTCTCAATTTCACTTTTGAAACGCAGTCTAATATTTTTAACCCAACAGTGCTGCATTTATTGTAAGTCATGGTCTTCTTGAACCTTTGTGGAATCTTCTACGAAATCAGAGCTGAAGAGAAGTGCGCATATTCAAAATGGCTAATTTTACTGGCTGTACCGTAATACTGAGTCTATTACAGCGAGGATAACCTGTGTAGTTGGGGAAACAAAAGAACAAAGGGAGAAAATTACTAGGCTTTTCAGGAAAAAAAATCTTGACGTAATTGAGGTTTATGGAAAATGTTTCTTCTTTGAAAAGCAGCAGCTATCCACTCAATTAAAGTGCATTTTCGGCTCTACAGTTCTCATAATTATGAAGCTAGAATACATATCTCTCGAGCATTTGCAAACCATGATATACAAACCTGAATGTTCCAACCAACACAATTTAACATCAGTTAACTTCGCAATGTCATCAAGTCACTCCATTAATTGCACATTATGCTGAGACTTGCAAAATTGCAAAAGAATTGAAAAATTGCACACTGAGGAAGCAGCATGTTTTGCAAAATCTAAAACCCGTTGAAGCAGAATAGTTAGATTATCAAGAGCTTTTCATGGCATAATTGAGTTACAAAATGGAAAGGGAACAAAAGAAAAGGAAAAGTCAAACTAAAATGGATTGTTTGTAAAGCTGTCTTTTATCAAGATCAGTGATTGATTTTACAAAGCATTTGGTCTATCTTATACTGTACTCAACCCAGTTTATACTTCTGTTGTAGCTAATTAGGGTGCAGTTATACTTGGATAAGGTTTCTTTTTGCCAAATTTACTTTAAGAGCCGTCTGTATCTAAAATTAAGTATGATGAAATAAATTGCTTGTTTTTAAATCCTGTGGCCAAAGTAAGTGACATCAGCAACAAGAAATGCTATTTCTCTAGCAGTTTCAAGAAATCTCAAGACAGGCAATAGCATATGGCAGGTATAGGTCAAAACTCCCTCCACTGTGCCCCATCACAGTGCACTGTAATTCCTTTTTTAAAAGAACACTTGTCACTGCACCAACATTTTTCGCTACTTACCACACGTTATTCTTTTGGCCTCCATCAGCAAAACTGCTAATTTAGTATTAATCAGTGCTGAATCATTGATAACTATGTCCACTGTGAACCTGATTACCAATACATATACTTATTCCATATAGAACCTTTACATCTGCTAAAAAACCCCACAAACCTTGCCACATCTTTCGATACTGGATTTAAAGCCAGGATTCTAGGAGTCAAAAAACTGTATGGAAATTTACTCAGACACCATTCCCTCAACTGAGCAACAATGGACTGTAGAATAACACACTTCAGAGAAAAACAAGAATTTAAGCTCAAAATCAGTTTACACATTCGGGCTTTCAAATTCCAAAGTTATTTATTTCCATGATGATCATGAAACAGTCAATCCAAATTCAAAGTTCACATGTGGAGTGATAAACTGAGATAAAAACAAATGTTCAAACTTCTTTATTTTTGTGAATTGTTAACTATCATGCTAACAATGAATTGAGTGCTATACAAAGCAGTAGGTTTGCAAATTGTGCATTATTGTCGTCAGTTAATAAAAATGTAAAATCAAGCATTAACTTTCTTGGCAATATGATAATATGTTTGTTAGGATTGGGCTACACTCAAAATATCTTTCCATGTTTCCTTTCGTAAAATATGACTGGCAAACAAAACAGTGCGCCAGACTGAAATTATATATTGGAATTACGTAACCATCTGTATGAACAAGGCACACAAAGTCAGAAAGGAACAAAAAAAACAATAGGCTATTCAAGTTCTTAGAACTCTTTAGAAGTTCTTACAAGTGTCAAAACCAGTAACCTATTTGTAGCATCTGGTGACACCATGAAATTGTAAATAGAGAAGATAGGTGATTTACATTTACTAAAACAAATTTCCACATAAAGGTGAAAAAATTACTAATTGGCTATCCTTTTGCAGTTTGCAAAGGCATTTGTTGAAAGCCTGCCTCAATTAATTATTCATATAAATGACACAGACAATTCCTTCACTGTCACTGGGACAAAATCCTGGATCTCTCCCTGATGGCACTGTTGGTTTCCCGACACAACAAGCAGACTGTAGTGATTCAAGGAGGTTGCTCACCACTACCTTATCCAGGGGTATTTAGCGATGGGCAATAATTGTTGACCCAACTAGCAATGCTCACATTCTATTAAGGAACAAAAATAAAAATTCAGTCAGTGGCTAATGTGGAACAAAAATTGACTATGGAGCATCAGGATAAGAAAATTCTTCAACAGCAACTGTGATTCATGAACTAAAAACTTGACAACACAAACAGGAATGACAGACAATTTCACCGATAACTGTGAGAATCAACAGCAGCTCCAGACAAACTCACCATCATAAGATCTGGATGTGTCAGCAAAGTACCTATATGTTACAGACACCTACAGGCTCATTTGCTATTGTAAATAGTTAAATTTTCCTTTGGAAAGGAGAGGCATGTTGTATGTATATTTTATCATTCAGCATCCATGTGCTGCATGTACAGGCATTGACTGCCTGTTAGTCTGCTTTTGAGTTTGCAAGCTGCATGCACAGTTGGTTTGCTATAATGTCTGCTTCGTAACTTGCAATGTATTTTACTCTTTCAAATAAACTAATCCACAGTACTTATCACTTCAGATAACTAATTTTTAGACAGCAGTATCCTATACACAAACATTTACGATAAACAGAACGAGCTATAAATTCTCATGAAGTCATCAGCATTTCTGATCGCCACAAAGGTACTCAAGTCTGCTGAGTATAGAGTCAGAGTTGGAGTCAGAGGGATGTGCAGCATGGAAACAGACCATTCGGTTCAACTTGTCCATGCCGACCAAATATCCTAACTTAATCTAGTCCCATTTGCCATCACTTAGCCCACATCCCTCGAAATCCTTCCTATTCATACACCCATCCAGATACCTTTTAAATATTGCAATTGTACCAGCCTCCACCACTTCCTCTGGCAGCTCTTTCCATACACGTACTACCCTCTGCCCCAGAGTTTCCTTTTAAATTTATCCCCTCTCATCCTTAATCTATATCCTCTAACTTTGGACTCCTCTACCCTAGGGAAAAGACTATGTTTATTTACCCCATCCACATCCCTCGTGATTTTATAAATCTCTGTAAGATCACCCCTCAGCCTCTGGCGCTCCAGGGAAAACAGACCCAGCCTGTTCAGCCTCTCTCTATAACTCAAATTCTCCAACGCTGGTAACATCCTTGTAAATGTTTTCTGAACCCTTTCAAGTTTCACAACATCTTTCCAATAGGAAGGAGACCAGAATTGCACACAATATTTCAAAAGTGGCCCAACCAATGTCCTGTATAGCCGCAACATGACCTCCCTACTCCTAAAATCAATGCTCTGACCAATAAAGAAAAGCCTATCAAACCCACCCTCCTCTCCAACTGTGTACATAAATGATTTGAACGAAGGTACAGGATGCCTAATTAGCAAGTTTGCAGATGACACTAAGATTGGTGGAGTAGCACAGTGATGGGGACTGTCAGAGAACACAGCAGAATATCGATAGATTGGACAGTTAGGCAGAGAAATGGCAGATGGAGTTCAATCCAGACAAATGTGAGGTGATGCATTTTGGAAGACCCAATTCAAGAGTGAACTATACAGTAAATGTAAAATTCCTGGGAAAAAATGATGTAGAGAGAGATCTGGGTGTTCAGGTCCATTGTTCCCTGAAGGTGGCAATGCAGGTTAGTAGCGTGGTCAACAGGCATAAGGCACGCTTTCCTTCATCGGACAGGGTATCGAGTACAAGGGTTGGTCGATCATGTTACAGTTGTATAAGACTTTGGTTCGGCCACATTTGGAACACTGCATACACTTCTAGTCGCCACATTACCAAAACGATGTGGATGCTTTGGAGAGGTGCACAGGAGATTCACCAGGATGTTGCTTGGTATGGAGAGTGTTAGCTATGAGGAGAGGTTGACTAGATTAGGATTACTTTCATTAGAAAGATGGAGGTTGAAGGGGGGCCTGATTGAGGCCTACAAAGTCATGAGAGCTGTAGACATGGTAGATACCAAGAAACTTTTTTCCAGAATGGAGGACATAATTACTAGGGGTCATGAGTTCACACTGAGAGGGGAAAGGTTAAGGGAAGATATACATGGCAAGTTCTTCACACAGGAGAAGGTGGGTGCCTAGACCGAGTTGCCAGCAGAGGTGGTAGGGGCAGGAAAAATAGCGCCAGTTAAGATGTATCTAGACAGGGAGCAAAGGGATACAGGAAACAGAAAATAGGCAGCAGGTTTAGATAGAGGATCTGGATCGGCACAGGCTTGGAGGGCCAAAGGGCCTGTTCCTATGCTGTAATGTTCTTTGTTCTATCACCATTACCCTCACCTTCATCTACTTACCACACTGTCAGCCCCCAGCCCCAACCCCCCTCCCATTTATATCTCTACCCCTCTATATTATCTCTTAAAAGTCTCACTCCTGATGAAAGGCTTATGCCCAAAATATCAATTACCCTGCTCCTTGGATGCTGCCTGACCTGCTGTGCTTTTCCAGCACCACACTCTCGACTCTAGTCTTCCTGCACCTCACCTGTGATTATCGATGACACAAAGATCTCAGCAAGGGGTCCAGCAATCACTTCCCTAGCTTCCCACAGAGTTCAAGGGTACACCTGATCAAGTCCTGGGGATTTATCCACTTTTATGCATTTTAAGACTTCCAATACCTTCTCCTCTGTAACATGGACATTTTTCAAGATGTCAACATCTATTTCCCCACGTTCTATATTTTCCGTGTTCCTTCTCCACAGTAAATACTGATGAAAAATACTTGGAGTCATAGAGTCATAGAGATGTACAGCATGGAAGCAGACCCTTCGGTCCAACCCGTCCATGCCGACCAGATATCCCAACCCAGTCTAGTCCCACCTGCTAGCACCCGGCCCATATCCCTCCAAACCCTTCCTATTCATATACCCATCCAAATGCCTCTTAAATGTTGCAATTGTACCAGCCTCCACCACTTCCTCTGGCAGCTCATTCCATACACGTACCACCCTCTGTGTGAAAAAGTTGCCCCTTAGGTCTCTTTTATATCTTTCCCCTCTCACCCTAAACCTGTGCCCTCTAGTTCTGGACTCCCCGACCCCAGGGAAAAGACTTTGCCTATTTACCCTATCCATGCCCCTCAATTTTGTAAATCTCTGTAAGGTCATCTCTCAGCCTCTGACACTCCAAGGAAAACAGCCCCAGCCTGATCAGCCTCTCCCTATAGCTCAAATCCTTGTAAATCTTTTTTGAATCCTTTCAAGTTTCACAACATCTTTCCAATAGGAAGGAGACCAGAATTGAACTATCTCCTCCCATCTCTTGCAATTCTACACATAGGTTGCCTTACTGTTCCTTTTCCCAACAGTATCAGTCTCAGATTGATCTCTTTCCTCACAATTTCCTTTGGTCCCACCACCTTCCTACCCCACATGACTAGTTTAAATCCTCCGAGTAGTCTAGCAAATCTCCCTGTCAGTGTATTAATCCCCTTCCAATTCATGCAAACCTTCCTGTACAGGTCACTTCTACTCAAGATGAGATTCCAATGATCCAAAAATGTGAACCCTTCTTCCATACACCAGCTCCTCAACTATGCATTCATCTGCTCTATCCTCGTATTCCTACCCTCACTAGCTCATTGCACCAGGAGTAATCCAGATATTACTATTCTCAAGGACCTCTTTAAATTCCTGCCTAACTTTTTATATGTCCCTTCAGAATCTCATCCTTTTTCCTTCCTATGTCATTAGCTCCAATGTGTACAATGACCTCCTGCTGGTCTCTCTCCCTTTTGAGAACATTCTGTACCATCTCTTAAATATCCTTGATCTGGCACCAGGGAGGCAACACACCATTCTGATTTTTCACTGCTGGCCACAGAAACGTTTATCTGTGCCTCTGACTAGAGAGTTCCTTATCACAATCAATCACTTGGAACCTGATGTACCCCTTATTACATTAGAGTCAGTCTTGGTACCAGAAACTTGGCCGTTTGTGCTACATTCCAGAGAGTCCATCACCCTCCATTTTTTCCAAAACAGTATACTTGATTGAGATGGGAATAGCCACTTGAGACTTCTGCACTATCTGCCTCCCCGTCGTACCTTTTCTGGAGTTAAGCCATCTACCTGACTGTATCTGCAGCTTTTCTTCCCTTCCGATAACAGCCATCCATCAGATCTCCTAGTTCCTGTAAATTCCTTATTGCCTCTAACTGCCACTCTAACCGACCCATGCAATCTGATATGATTCGCAGCCAAAGACACATCCTGCAGTCATAATCATCATAACGTGGAAACTTTCCCTAAACTCCCACATGCAACAGGAAGAGCATATCACTCTATTAAAGGCCATCCTTGCTCCTTCACAATCTACAGACCCAGAAAATGGCGCCATGTTATTGCTCGAAAAAAAGACTGCTTCAGACTAACTTAATACTTATAGTTTATATTTTAAAAAGTTAATCAAGACACTGATCTCAATGAAGCATATAATCAAGAAAGAACCCACTCTACTCACTATTGTAGATTTCCAGCAAGGCTACACTTAAAAACTGTGCACTTATCTGTTCCTGTGCTGTGAGCTCTCCACATAAGTTCCTCCAAAGTCAGCTGTGAATTTCACTGTTTGTTAATTTTTCCGAGACAGACTCTGATGTCCAGAGATATTTGAACTTAAACAGCAAAGGCAGTAACTGTGCAGATTCACTGCTGCGTCAGATAGTAGTGTAGGTTTCTTTCTCTGACCATGTGGTCACTGCCTTTGTCTGTCTTCCTCCTTTTTAAAGTGCCGTTCTTTTGATCTTTTTCCCCCAAAGATCCAAAATAATGCAACAGCAAATAAAACAGTAATTGCTGCTCCTGGAATTTGAGGAAATCACCAATATCTAAAATACCTCAAAAAATAAGCAGCTCTAACAGCTATAATTTTGTCCCAACCTCCATCTTGGATGACTTTCAGGATTTCTAGCATCCATAACATTGTGCTTTTGGCCATATATATTGGGGAAAGCTTCTGAAATTACTTACGTTTTCACTATGCTCAATAATTTCAAGAAATAAATTATTTTTCACATTCTGGTTGAGAACTATATGATGCACAGTACCGTTTCTTTCTTGTATTGATCACAAATTATTAAATAAATAAGGCATCAAACTCAGCAAATGCTTGTTCCTTTCCAACAGGCTATCGAACAGATCTGAAGTAAAGATGAAGAAACATTTTCTGTTATCTGGAACGTCTAATGACTCGGCTTCAATGGACAGTCAAGGCGTTACGCAGAAAATCAAAGTCATAACAAATTGGGAAAAACATTTCCTTGGAGGAAAGTTGTTCTTGGACTGGGATTTACTCAATTTTAATTTGATAATTCAGACATATAAAACCACATGAAAACTGCATCACTTTTTGGAGGAATTCATTATGACTATCATGACACTGAATAATCATCAGTTCATTGAAGCCAGATTATTCCCTCAGTAATCAAGAGGTATAAGTTAAACTCTTAGAGTTTTCATCTGCATTTGCACATCTCAGTCAAGAGCAAAGATCTATCAAGTGGAACTAATGCATCATTTTTCATTACGATACAGATATAAAATGGTCAAATTTCCTTACAAAACAATGACTATGCTTCAATGCACTTCAACGTCAATGTAGCTTTTTGAGGAACCCCATGGATATGAAAGGTGCTTTGTCCTTGCCAGTAATCAGTTTTCTCATAAATCTAGGGCAGACAGCATCCGAGAAGCAGGAAGGTCAACGTTTTGGGTTGAAACCCTTCCGTCTGTACTGGGAAGGGGGAGGGGCCAGAAATAAAAGGGGATGGTAGTGGGCTGGGGTAAGGGTAGGTGGGCTGGTACTGGTGGATGCAGGTAGGGAGTTATTGTGAATGGTCAGTGGGAATTATGGAGTGGCTAGGTGAATAGAAAGATGGACAGGTTAGGTCAGGTCATGGAAGCGAGGTGGGGGTGGTGGTGTTGGGAGAGAGGCTGGACATAGGATAAGACTGGGATTGGAGGGATTTTGAAGCTGGAGAAGTAAATATTAAGTCCATTGGGCTTTAAGCCTCCCAGATACCAAAATATTGTTCCTCCAGTTTTTCTTTGGTCCCACTCTGACACTGGAGGAGGCCAAAGGTGGACATGCCAGCAGGGGAGTGGGAGGGGGAATTAAAATGGATGGCAACCGGAAGGTCAGGCATCAACAGGGAGTTTAATTTAGATAAATGCGAGGTGCTGCATTTTGGAAAGGCAAATCAGGGCAGGACTTATACAATGGTAAGTTCCTGGGGAGTGTTGCTAAACAAAGAGACCTTGCAGTGAGGATTCATAGTTCCTTGAAAGTGGAGTCGCAGGTAGATAGGATAGTGAAGAAGGTATTTGGCATGCTTTCCTTTATTGGTCAATGCATTGAGTATAGGAGTTGGGAGGTCATGTTATGGCTGTACAAGAGATTGGTTAGGCCACATCTGGAATATTGCATGCAATTCTGGTCTCCCTCCTATAGGAAGGACGTTGTGAAGCTTGAAAGGGTTCAGAAAAGATTTATAGAGATGTTACCAGGATTGGAGGGTTTGAGCTATAGGGAGAGGCTGAATAGGCTGGGGCTATTTACCCTGAAGCTTCGGAGGGTGAGGAATGACCTTATCAAGGTTTATAAAATCATGAGGAGTATGGATAGGGTAAATAGACAAGATTTTTTCCCTGGAGTGGAAGAGTCCAAAACTAGAGGGAACAGGTTCAAGGTGAGAGGGGAAAGACTTAAAAAGGACTGAAGGGATAACTTCATCATGCAGAGGATGGTGTTATTTGAAAGGCATCTGAATAGGAAGGGTTTGGAGGGATACGGGCCAAATGCTGGCAATGGGATTAGATTAATTCAGGATATCTGGTCAGCATGGACAGGTTGGATTGAAGGGTTTCCATGTTGTATAACTATGACTCCAAGGCTCTAATTTGCGTTCAAGTACAAGGATTGGGGTTGGGGATGAGGGGAAAGGAGTAGCATTTCTGCTGCTTGGGCTATATTTTCCCCCAGTGCTTGTTCTAAGCTGTTTTTTCTCCTGCTTGAGCAGCAGTATCGTATCATTAGCTTGGTCATCAACTGCTCCTCCACTCTGTTTGCCACAGAATTGTCTCTACTGACTCCCACCCAACCTTCCATTGTTGATTTATAATGAGACAGAGAGATTTGAAAATCTACTGGAAAATGGAGATAAGTTGGTCATTTAAATATTACAGCATTGAGAAAATGAAGCAATGGCAGATAAGAAATTACTGATTAGAATGAGAAGAACATTTTTGTCAATGCTCATTAAGAGAGAGAAAAAGAGAGAGAGAGAGACACACACACAGAGACAGGCTGACAACTGGCTCACAAAGAGTGTTTTAATGATTGCGTAGCATACAGACCACCTTTTATTGTTGTGGTTCTGTTCGCCGAGCTGGGAATTTGTGTTGCAGACATTTTGTCCCCTGTCTCGGTGACATCTTCAGTGCTTGGGAGCCTCCTGTGAAGCGCTTCTGTGATGTTTCCTCCGGCATTTATAGTGGTTTGAATCTGCCGCTTCCGGTTGTCAGTTCCAGCTGTCCGTTGCAGTGGTCGGTATATTGGGTCCAGGTCGATGTGCTTATTGATTGAATCTGTGGATGAGTGCCATGCCTCTAGGAATTCCCTGGCTGTTCTGTTTGGCTTGTCCTATAATAGTAGTGTTGTCCCAGTCGAATTCATGTTGCTTGTCATCTGCATGTGTGGCTACTAAGGATAGCTGATAACACCAACTAGCCACGAAACGGCACAACCAGCTGCAACGGACAGCTGGAACTGACAACCAGAAGCGGCAGATTCAAACCACTATAAATACCGGAGGAAACATCACAGAAGCGCTTCACAGGAGGCTCCCAAACACTGAGGATGTCACCTAGACAGGGGACAAAACGTCTGCAACACAAATTCCCAGCTCAGCGAACAGAACCACAACAACGAGCACCCGAGCTACAAATCTTCTCACAAACTTTAGACCACCTTTTACTTAATGAACAGTACGTTAATGTACTGTTAGAGACACGTTACATCAATCAGTTGCTAAATTACTCAATCAGAATCATTAATAAAACTACTTGTATTGATAGCTACGCAAAATTAACTTCCCTATTCTTCACCATTTTCTTGTTGAAGCTGCATGCAAATCTTTGGGTACACATTCAAGTTTCCATTATTACAGCAAGAAAGAAAGCATCCTTTAAACAGCAGTCCCACACAATTTGTCCACTAACTCAAAGTATTGGTCTTTGTCGAATTTTTCTGAACTCAACTGAAGTCCAGGTCATAAAATCAGTTTTAGTACAATGTTGAGGTATCTATATGTTTAATAAAAACACAATTAAAGATTCTTCAACCTTCAAAGGGTTTCGGCTTTCTTTCAAATTCAAGCTCATCATGTGATCAAAATAGTAATTAAAGATAATTACTTGCATAAAAATAATAGGTTACACAAAGTGGGTGGGATTATTTATTTCAAATCTAAATATAGCCTTGCTGCCCTAAAACATGAGCTTATTAATAATTGTGAAACTGAAAATATGTGCTTAAAGCCACAGGTGAAATACAGAAACTATTACTTTACAATACATCTTCTGACAATGTACAGGTTAAGACATGATAGCATTAATTTCATCCTTAAGTTTTGAATAAAGCAGCTGCTGCGCAATCATCCTGCTTATCTCAGTTTAGAAAAGAGACGAAATGTCATCCCCCATTGACCTGATAACTTGCAAGAGGCAAATAGTTGACTTTCAGGTAAAATACTTGTTATATTGCATTGGAAGCCACTGGTGCAGTTTATCAAGAATTCTTAAGTTGAGCAGGAGAGAGCTCTTTTCAAATTATTTTCAGGGAGGGTATTCACTCCCTCTCTGTAGCAGGTAACTAGAATGTAACTTCTTTCTCATCTCCAAAGTCCTTGAACATATCATAAATGCCAAACTATCTGCACTACACTCTTTGCAACCTATTTCAACAAACAACACCCACTTAAACTATGATCTTGGTCTATTTTGTCCCAGTGAATTGGCTGCAGTTTGGAACAGTTGGCACATCATTTAGTTTGGCGGGGCTGTTGTCAGCTGAATTGGCTCTTACCTATTCAAACCACAAAGAATGCAGCTCTGCAATTATTGCGCGATTATAGCTGGAGCTCCTCAAAAACCATTTTTCAGTTTTGCATAACCTAATGCCATATTCAATCCCAACCTTAGAGATGTTTGTGGAGTCATGTGCTATCACGAAGACTGCCTATGCTGTCAATTTCACCCAAGTACATCTGTTCCTAATACATTCCTTCATAACCTTCAGGCACACCTAGCTCAGGACTGTCCTGGCCAGCTTCCCATTTTCTATTAACTTCAGCACAACTAAAGCTTTCTTCAGTATTATACCTCACATCAAAACCCAGTACCAATATTGGCATTAACACTTGCCGGTTTACCATTTAACATTTTCATTGTTACATATAAAATAGTTTGTGGTCTTGTTCCTTAAAATCTCTGTAACCTTGTCTGCTTGGCTAACGATTCATACTATTCCATATATAGAATCATAGAACCCCTACAGTGTGGAAACAGGCCCTTCGGCCCAACAAGTCTACACCGACCCTCGGAAGAGTAACTACCCAAACCCATTCCACTCTCCTAGATTTACCCCTGACTAATGCACATAATCTACATATCCCTGAACAGTATGGGGAATTTAGCACAGTCAATCCACCTAACCTACAAATCTTTGGACTATGGAAGGAAACCAGAGCATGCAGAGGAAACCCACTCAGACACGGGAAGAATGTGCAAACTCCACACAGACAGTCGCCTGAAGCTGGAATCAAACCTGGGTCCCTGGCACTGTGAGGCAGCAGTGCTATGTTAGGGCAAGTGACCAGAAGTTTGGTGCAAGAATTTGGTTTTGAAGTGTTTTAAAGAAGGGATGAGACACAGAGATGAAAAAAATTAAGGAGTGAATTCCAAAAATTATGCCTTAGGGATCTGAAAGCAAGGCCATCAAATAGTGAAGCAATTAAAAACAAAATGCTAAGAGGTCAGAATTAGATGAGTGTGGATATTTTGAATCTTTGTGGGACTGGGGGAGCTTTCAGATATAGAAGGGGGGAAGCAATGAAGAGCTTTGAAGACAAGGATGAGAACTTTAAAATTGAGGCATTCCACTGGCAGGAGTTAATGCAGGTCAGTCAGCTCATTGATAATGGGTAAATGCGATTTTGTGCGAATTAGAATATGGGCAGAAAAGTTGTGAAAGAGCTTTACTTACATTGGATGGAAGCTGGGAGGCCATACAGGTCTGTATTGAAACATTCAAATTTAGAAGTAACAGAGCAACAATTACTTTTTGTGCATCCTTCATCTTCCAATATGGCAAGCAATTTGAATGAATAACATCCCAGAAGTAGATGAGATTAATGACCAGTCATTTTCTATCGGCACTGGATGAGAGAGGAATGATAGGCAAGACATGGGAGAACTCCCTGCTCCTCTTAGTGCCATGTATATTTTGTGCTTGTTTCAATATCTGATCCAAAGCACAGTATCTTTGATACAGTGCTGGAATGTTCTCAACACTTTTCAGAATTGAACTGACAACGGTTTGACTTGCAGACAGGAGAGTTAATTATATCAGGTTGACACTTGAAAATCTAATTGTATGCTTCGAGTTACCAACTTAATTACCCAGCAAAATCTGCATGCCTTGTAATGATTACCATGTTTAACAAACAGATTATCAAAGAAGAGATTACATTTGCAAGTTGGAGAGTGCTACTGAAATTTATAATCACCATGTTGCTATTCAAAAAATAGAAAGGGATTAACATCAGTGCTTCAAGTTAGATTTCTAATCAAAGTTAACATAACATGCTTAACATAACTTTTAAAAAAACTTTCATGGCTCATTCATCTCAGTTGTCACATTAATTTTTATTGATTTACTTGCACTGGTCACCCAAAATAGACTGCAGCAAAACAGCATGAAACCAATAGATGTTAAATTTACCATCAGTAATTAGTTAGGATTTAAAACAAGAGCAGCCCACCAATAGCAATAATCATTTATGAATGAAATATGTTATTTGAATGTTCTATACATTATCTGGTGCTGTACTCAATTATAACATGAAACATTTAGAATGCAAGTAGGTAACTACAATAAATTTCATTTCTCTTTTGAAATAACTAGTATTTTAAATAAAATACAATGTAAATTACATCATTTAAGCTCAGAGTGGGAGACCGAGTGCACAACTCAGCTATTAAACAATAACACCCATTTGATGCCAAACATTCCACATAATAAATCCTCCTGGAATGTGCAAAAACAGAAAATAGGAAGGGGCACTGCTGCTGTTGTTACAGGCACAAATATTTAGCACACAAACAGCTTGCACCGCAGTAACATGGGTCTGGAATAGAAACTCTGTTAAGATTTGTAAGACAAAGAAGTACAGCCAATTGCTGCAAAAGAGAAGGGATGTAACAGGAAGCAAGATGGGGTGAATGGCAATGAAAAGAGCAACAGTCAGAAGCAGAGAACACAAGAGGGAATTCAGAAGTGGAGAACAATGATGTTGGAAACAGTGCATCTTCAACAGTATCTTCCAAACCTAAGACCTCTAACACCTCACAGTACAAGGGCAGAAGAAGCAAGAGAACAGAAATACCTGAAAATTCCAGTCCAAGGCATATTCAATCCCCAGTTGTAACTTCACTATCACTGAGTCAAAATTCTGGAACTCCTTTCCCAACACATTGACTGCAGGTGATCAAGGAGGTGGGCCCTAACCACCTCCTCAAACACAATTAGAATGGGCAGCAAATGCTACATAACCAGCATTCCCACCTGTGGTGAAATAACAATGAAAAATCAATGCTGAAATATCATTGATGAACTAGGTTTCAAAATTCTTTGTTTGGTATCCTAGCTGTAGCAACAGGACAAATTTTGGCAAACCCAATTATATATTCAATTGACAGAGTCTAGCATTCCACAATTGAGAGTTATAATTAATCTGCTACCTGCATTTGTCTCTGATCTTCTGCTGTGATTTTGAACTGTGGAATACAAGAACTACTGCAGTTTCATAGTGATGTAGCATGGAGTAAAAACACATACAGTACTTCAAGCTGAATGAACCTGTTTCTTCCAGGTTTTAATGGAAAAAGCTTTAAGTGCAATAGCTTTTTTTCCAAAGAATACCACTCCCCCATAACAGTGCAAGGTTACACCGTTGTTAAAATAGACCATCATTAAAAATGTACCTCCTCCAATACCAAGTTTCACATTCCAATTTCAGTTTCTCTCATCAACCAGTAACTTTACACTTCAGGTGCTGTCTTAAACTGTATGATGTAGGAGCAGAAGTAGACCCTTTGGCCCAGAGTCTGCCCCACCATTCAATGAGCTCACAACTGAATGGATAATGCTCAAACCCACCTTCTGGCCTTTTCCTGGTAACCCTTGATCCCTTACTGATTAAAGATATGACTATTTCAGCCATGAATATACTTAGAGTTGAGTTCATTATTTTTCTTATTTCTCATTTTTGGTTTGGAACTGACAGTTGCAATTGAGAACTGAACTTTAACGGCAGCTTGTTTCCGTAGAAAAAGGAGAGAAGAGGAGAGAACAAGACTGACGTTTGCTGTCGAAAACTGGCCTGGAACGATAATGCAGGTCAATTACTGTGAAGGATACGACAGTTAAACCGGCACCAAGACAAATTTCTTTAAATTCATTCATAGGATGAGGGCGTCGTTGGCCGGGGCAATATTTGTTGTCCATCCTTAATTGCCCAGAGGGCAGTTAAAAGTCAACCACATTGCTGTGGGTTTGGAGTCAGATGAAGGCCAGAGTGGGCGAGGATGGTAGATTCCTTCCCTGAAGGACATTAGCGAACCAGATGGGTTTTTCCAACAATCGACAATGGATTCATGCTCATCATTAGACTCTTGCTTCCAGATTTTAATGAGTTCAAATTATATCCTCTGGCATGGCGGAATTTGAACCCGGGTCCTCAGAGCATTACCTGGGTCTTTGCACTAATAGTCTCGCGATAGTACCATGAGGCCATTGCCTCCCCAGTGCTCAGGAACTGGCAGCTGGTCGGATGCTGAATTGGCCAATCAAGGGAGTCCTTGTACTGACCAGCCAACCACAAACAATAGTTATCCCACAAGATACTGGGTCAAGATGATGGGACAGTAGGAGACTCCTGTTGGAGCTCCATTTGATCTTTTTCTTTCATTTTCCTTTTTTTCCTACTCTCTCTATTCCTTCTCCCCTCTCAGCATTGGAGATTAACACTTGCGCAGTGGCAGGTCCTGGCAGCAAGTCTCCAGGGCTGCGAGCCCTGGAACACCAAGAGCAGTGAGCATCAGTGGGACGTGGGCTATGAGCCCCGAAGCACCAAGCCCTGGAGCAGCATGTGGTCTGCAAGCTCCAAAGCAGCCCCAGAGCAGGACGTGGGGAAGCATCCTTGGAGGATGGCGCAGGCAGCAAGTACGGGGCAGAGACCAGCGCAGGGGAGGCAGTCCTGGCACTTACCTTGGAGCAGATGAGTGCCAGTGCGGAGTGATATGGAGCTTGGAGTGGAGCGGAGATAGCTCTTAGACTGGGGTCTGACACGGGAGGTCAGACTACGTGCGGAGGCCCTGCACTGAGCTGCTACATTGCTTTTGCCCAAAACGTTGACTCTCCTGCTCCTTGGATGCTGCCTGACCTGCTGTACTTTTCCAGCACCACACTCTTGACGCTAATCTCTAGCATCTGCAGTCCTCACTTTCGCCTATTGATTTTAACCTCACTACGTGGCCTCTTCAAAGGAGGCCCAACTTGAAGAAGTTCTCCTCCTCTCTCTACAAAGATCTCAGTGAGTCACTCTCTCACTGCACTCCCCAGGTTGTCTCCTCAAAAAAAGAAATTAATGGGTGAATTGACTTTGACTGGGTTTTTGGACAGGCGTAGCACTGCTTTACAGGACTAGGTTGTTTTTGAGTAGTCGAGAGAGTGGTGCTGGAAAAGCACTGCAGGTCAGGCAGCATCCAAGGAGCAGGAGAATCAATATTTTGGGAAGAACCCTCCATCAGGAATATGGTTTGTGAGCTGAGGGAAGAGAGAGATAAATGGGATGAGGTGGGGCTGGGGGGAAGGTAGCAGAGAGTGTGATAGGTAGATAGAGGTTAGGGTAATGGTGATAGGTTGGAGAGGAGGGTGGAGTGGATGGGTGGGAAGGAAGATGGACAGGTAGGACAGGTCATGAGGCTGGTGCTGAGTTGGAAGGTTGGAACTGGGATAAGGTGGGGGGAGGGGAAATGAGGAAACTAGTGAAGTCCACATTGATGCTATGTGGTTGGAGGGTCCCGAGGCGGAAGATGAGGCGTTCTCAATCCAGGCATCGGATGGTTAGGGTATGGCGATGTAGAAGGCCCAGGACCTGCATGTCCTTGGTGGAGTGGGAGGGGAGTTGAAGTGTTTGGCCACAGGGCGGTGGAGTTGGTTGGTGCAGGTGCCCCGCACCACCTTCCCACCTATCTGCTCCACTCTCCTCTCCGATCTATTACCATTTCCCCCACCTCCATTTACCTATCCCACTCTCCGCTACCTTCCCCTCAGCCCCAGCTCCTCCCATTTATCTCTCTATCCCCTCGGCTCACAAGCCTCATTCCTGACGAAGGGATCTTGCCAAAATGTCAAATCCCCTGCTCCTCGGATGCTGCCTGACCTGCTGTGCTTTTCCAGCACCTGATTCTTGACTCTGATCTCCAGCATCTGAGGTCCTCACATTCTCCCTTTTTTTTGGTGGTGCGCTCTCTAATTATTGTCCAGTTACTGACTTATTAAAGATTTTGAGAAAAGGGGCCCAGTGTATAAGAAATAAGGAAAAGACCCCAGAGGTTTGTGGAAGCTGCTTACATTGACTGGTGACTTCAGAATCCAAGCACGATACAATTTTACATGCCTGTAATAGAACCCAATGGATTTAATGAAAGCTTGGTATTCATATTGAAATGATTACTGAACTAGCAACTTATGATTATTTTTTAATTCATCCCTTACCTGTGTCTATCTGTATGTAAATAGGAATTGTGATCAAAGAAAATTGGGCTGAGATCATGGATATTAATTAAGACAGCCTTATAGTTCATTTCTGTTCTGCTAAAGTTACATTAGTAATAATGTGTCAATTTTTTTCAAGTATAAACTTGGTGTCCAAAATTAGTTATTTGTAAAGTCTGATTAGAAGCAACTGAGTAATTTTGAGAGTCACCAAATGCTTTACTTTCACTGGTTTGTGAATCTAGTTCAATTTGGTCTGGCTTGCTGTCCATGCCACAAAATTAGTGACTTTAGCCTCTGCGGTAAAAATCCCACAGAATCACTACCACCAAAAATAAAATTCTCAGTTGGGTTTAATGGCCAACCCCTAAATCTGAGATTGCATCTACTGATCCTGGACTTTTCCACTCTCTCTACATCAACCCTGTCAAGCCCTCTAAGAATCTTATGTTTCAGTAAGATCGCCTTTTAGTCTTTTAAACTCCAACAAGGTACAACCTACTCAATTTTTCCTCAGCTGAAAACGACTTCATACCTAGGACTAGCCTACTGAACCTTCCCTGGAGTGCCTTCAATATCAGAGTTTCTTTGCTCAGGTAAGAGAACCAAAAAGGTTCACAGTATTCCAGGTGTGGTCTAACCAGTGCCTTGTGTAGTTTTGGCAAGACTCCCTATTTTGAAACTCCACTTCCTTTGAAACAGTCCATTTGCCTTCCTTATTACCAGAAATTGTGTGTTAGCTTTTTGTGATTCATGCATAAGGATGACCCCCCCCCCCACCCCAAATCTACTGTGCTGTAGTTTGCTGCAGTTTTTCTCCATGTAAAGAATAATCAGCTCCTCCATTCTCCCTGTCCAAGTGCTGAACTTCACAGTTTTCTGCATTATATGCCATCTGCCATGTTTCTGCTCACTTAATCTATCTATATCCATTAGTACTATCTTTGAGTCATTCTCACTGCTTGACACACTATTCTGTGTCACCCGCAAGCCTGACTACAGCATATTCACTTGCATCATTCAAGTCATTTATACGTGTTTGAAATAATTGCCGTACTAGTCCCTGTGGCGCACCTCTAGTTTCAGGCTGCCGTCTTGAACATGGCCCTCTTATCTCAACTATATATTCTATTAGTTTGCAAATCCTTTATCCATGCTAATATATAACCTCATCAGCATAGGTTCTGATTTTATTAAATAGCCTAATATGCAGTACCTTATCAAACACCTGTTGGAAATTCAAATAGGTCACATCTACAGGTTCCCCTTTATCTATCCGCAAACAAATATAATACATTTAGCAGACATGACACGCCCCTCATGTTGACTTTGCTTTATTATATTACGCATTTCTCAATGCTCTGTGACATCCTTTGTAACAGATTCTAATAGTTTCCCAATGACAGATATTAAGCTACGTTTCCTGTTTATTATAAAATTTACTTTCTGAATAAGGCTGTTATATTGTCAATTTCTCAATCTTTGGGAACTTTTCCAGAATTTAAGGATTCTTGGAAGACTACTACCAGTGCATACAAAATCTCTGTTGCTACTGTCTTTAATATCGTAGGATGCAACCATCAGATCCAGGAGACACAATAATCTTTTGTTTTTCCAGGACTGCTTCTCTAGTAATGGGTATTGCATTTATTTTCACTCCCTCTTTTTCCCTTGGACTATTTTGTATTTTTGAAATGGCATTAGTGTCTTGTACAATATAAAAAACTGACGCAAAATATTTATTCACATGCAAGTTCCTGATTCCCACATTATTATTTCTCGAGCTGCATTTTCTAATGAACCTATATTCATGTTAATCTCTCTCTTCACTTCATTATATGCAAAGAAGCTCTTGCTGTTCATTTAGATGGAACCTGCTACATTTCCCTCAAAGTTTATTTTTTCCCCTCTTTTCTGGCCAACTTTTGTTGGTTTCTAAAACTTTGGAAATCCTCTGTCTTCCCACTAAATTTTGCTATATTGTAAAGTTTTTCTTTCAATTGATGCTGTCTTTAACTTCCACAGTTAACCCTTCCTGGAATCCTGCTTCCTCACTCAGATATAATTGTTTGTGAGACACGCTCTATTTTCTTGAAAGTCTGTCATTCTTCCTCAACTGCCTTTTCTGCTAAACCCTCTTCCCAGTCAACTCCAGCTAATTTGCCTCTTTTGGTACTGTAAAATATTTAGTAATTGGTCAGACAACATCATTTATACCATTCTTTCGTAATTACCATTATGTCTTCTAGATTTGTCCTGCCTTAGTTTCTGTCACAAATTTTCTGTTACAGTTTTAAGACATTGAACTATCGCCAGAGTGCTTGGAAACATATAGCAGAATATACATCAGTTGCTAATGAATGTGAGCAGCTCTGGATAACCAAATAATTTCCTTTGTCAAGTCTGGAGCTTTGGAAAATTGGTGACAATTAATGTTTAGAAGAATCCATTTTATTGGTACAAGAACCATAACAGTTTGTGTTTCAGTGACCTATGGGAAAGGGGAGAAAACAGGAATCAAGTGGCCAAGAGTTGAAATAGCAGATAAGAAGCTTCTGAAAATGTGTTCATTAATGGAAGCAAGTGCATATCTTTATTTGTATGTACTAAACTTATGAACACAAATGTGAGGAACTAATCCAGAGAGAAACAACAAGTGTCAAACACGTTGGTTGTCTGGAGTCAAGATAACAAGAGAATTCACTGTATACAAACCCTTGTTTACAAACAGAAGATAACCAATTTGAAATCAGGAAACATGAAAGGAAAAAGGGAATTTTACAAACCAAATTACATTACTTTTGCTATCTGGTCTCTGCAGGGAAACCTTACAACAAAGAAAATTGAAAACAAAGTACTTTAAAAATACTTAATGAGGGAACCATCTATTGTGACCTGAATGATTTCTTTTTAATTGTTAAAGAAATGCAGATTTTTCTGGGAGACCACATTAACTTCAAGTTGAAAATAACATTTTAATTATTCAACACAAAAGTACATGTGAACTTTCCACACAGAGTACAGTTATCCCCTGAAAGTTGTTGTCTGTACAGTCAGAATATCTGCATGTCCTCATGCTCTGTCACAGTACTTGCTCTTTTTGATACAGGAAAATATTTAGCAATTGGTCAAGCAACATCATTTATGCCATTCAGTACAAAAAGAAACCACCAACAACAACCACATTTAAAAGTTATGAAGTTGTTTGGAGACGGGGTAAACATTAAACTGTCCATACACCCCATTTGCTTTACCCCCATCATATCAACTCAACCTTTTACCTTATATTTTGTTCAAGAAACATATCCATGTTTTCCAAAAGTATAAGAACCATCGAACACTCAAAATGCATTTACTAACCTGGCATTTAGGAATTGTAAAATGCTGAAATGTGAGCCATTCATGATTGCCTGATCTGCAATGACGGACAACAACCTTTGGAAATTGCTTTATGATTGTTACTTTTTGAAGCGTTTCGAAAACACACACTCCCAAGCGACCTGAGACAGAAGAAAACAAACTGTAAGCACTGCAGGGAATAAAGCTTTAATAAGAGTTAAAATATGCAATACTTTTAGAACATAGCGCAGTACAGGCCCTTTGGCTCTTCACGTTGTGCCGACCTGTGAAAGTAATCTGATACCCATCTAACCTACACCGATCCATTATTATCCATATATATGTCCAATGCCCATTTAAATATCCTTAATGTCGGCGAGTCTATTACTGTTGCAGGCAGGCAGGCCGTTCCACACCCCTACTACTCTGAGTAAAGAAACTACCCCGATATCTGTCTTAAATCTATCACCCTCAATTTAAAGCTGTGTCCCCTCATGTTAGTCTTCACCATCCAAGGAAAAAGGATCTCACTGTCCACCCTATCTATCCCTCTGATGATCTCATACATCTCAATTAAGTCACCTCTCAACCCTTTCTCTCCAGTAAAAACAGCCTCAGTTCCCTCAGCCTTTCCTTGTAAGATCTTTCTTCCATATCAGGCAACATCCTAGTAAATCTCCTCTGAACCCTTTCCAAAGCTTCCACATCCTTCCTATCATGCGGTGACCAGAAATGCATGCAATACTCCAGGTGTGGCCTTACCAGTGTCTTGTACAGTTGAAACATGACCTTGTGGCTCCAAAACTCAATCCCCTACCAATAAACACCACATGCCTTCTTAAAAATCCTATCAACCTGGGTGGCAACATTCAGGGATTTATGCACCTGGACACCAAGATCTCTCTGTTCATCTACACTGCCAAAAATTTCACGATTAGCCCAGTACTCCGAATTCCTGTTACTTCTTCCGAAGTGAACTGCCTCACATTTCTCTGCATTAAACTTCATTTGCCCAGCTCTGCATCTTATCTATGTCCCTCTGTAACCTACAACATCCTCTGTCACTATCCACAACTCTGCCTACCTTAGTGCCAACTGCAAAATTTACTAACCCATCCTTCTATGCCCTCATCCAGGTCATTTATAAAGATGAAAAACAGCAGTGGCCCCAAACCAGATCCTCGCAGCACACCACTGACAATTGAGCTCCAGGATGAACATTTTCCATCAACCATCACCCTCTGTCTTCTTTTTGCTAGCCAATTTCTGATCCAAACCGCTAAATCACCTTCAGTCCCAGAACACCGTATTTTGTGCAATAGTCTACCGTGTGGAACCTCATCAAACGCCTTACTGAAGTCCACATACACTACCTCAACCGCCTTACCTTCATCTACCTGTTTTGTCACCTTCTCGCAGAACTCAATAAGGTTAGTGAGGCACAACCTACCCTTCACAAAATGATGTTGACTATCCCTAATCAAATTATTCCTTTCCAGATGATTATAAATCCTATCTCTTATAACCTTTTCCAACATCTGACCCACAACTGAAGTAAGGCTCACTGGCCTATAATTACCAGGGTTGTCCCAACTCCCCTTCTTAAACAAGGGAACAACATTTGCTATCCTCCAGTCTTCTGGCACTAGTCCTGTTGACAATGATAACATAAAAATCAAAGTCAAAGGCTCTGCAATTTCCTCCCTGGCTTCCCACAGAAGCCGAGGATAAATTCCACCCGGCCCAGGGGTCTTATCTATTTTCAGATCTTCCAAAATTGCTAAAACCTCCTCTTTGCCAAACTCAATCCCATCTAAGCTTGTAGCCTCTATCTCTGAATTCTCGCTAACATTGCCCTTTTCCAATGTGAATACTGACGAAAAGTATTCATTAAGCACTTCCCCTATGTCCTCAGATTCCACACACAACTTTCCACTACTATCTTTGATTGGCCCTAATCTTACTCTAGTCATTCTTTTATTCCCAATATACCTATAGAAGGCCTTAGGGGTTTCCTTGATCCTATCTAGCAACAACTTCTCATGTCCTCTCCTGGCTCTTCTTAGCCCTCTCTTTAAATCTTTTCTGGCTAACTTATAACTCTCAAGCACCCTAACTGAAACTTCACCCCTCGTCCTCACATAAGCCTCCTTCTTCCTCTCGACAAAAGCTTCAACTTCTTTAGTAAACCATGTTCTCTCCCTCTCGATAACCAATGCCCTGCCTGATAGGTATATACTCATCAAGGACCCACAGTAGCTGTTCATTGAATAAGCTCCACATTTCAAGTGTCCATCCCCTGCAGTTTCCTTCCTCATCTTATGCATTCTAAAACTTGCTGTTCCCTGAGATATGCCTCTTTCCCTGCATATATACCTATCCCTGCTCATTGTTATTGTAAATGTAACTGAAATATGGTCACTATTGCCAAAATGCTCACCTACCTCCAAATCTAAAACTTGGCCGGGTTCATTCCCCAGTACCAAATCCAATATGGCATCGCCCCTTGTTGACCTGTCTACATTCTGTGTCAGAAAACCCTCCTGCACACTTTTAACAAAATCTGACCCACAAGAATCTACACTTGAGAATATGGAATAAATTCAGTACTGAAATGCATTGTTTTCACCATTTAATATTTCAATGTCACTGTTTTCTTTTGTTACATACACAATAAATATGTCAGAAAATGCAGATAGTTTGGGACATATATCAGCTACTTTTCCATTCGGTTGTGTGTAGTTCTACTGCACTGGATTCCATTATGTAGAATCCTCACAGTCAGGAGTTATTCCAATGTTAATATGATGGATCTCCCAATGCGAACAGTTAAGAGTGTTTGATAGAAAGGTTTTCCTAGCTTGGAAAGCCAACATGTGGGCAGAAACATCTCAGTTCCTTGCTCATGTGTCTATACTAGTCTGGGCCTGCTATGTGATAACTAATAGGTAGTTTTCAAAGTCAAGAAGCTTTCTAAATAATTGCAGTAATTTTAGGAGTACCATAATTTAGAACTATTTTTACTTCAGAATCCGAATTAATCTTAGTCAATTTTATACATTAAACAAACAGCCTTAGGGCAACGTATTTATTGTTCATAACAGTCACACAGTAAGGTACACCCAGCAAATCATATGTTGAATGCACACGTGCTCTGGTGTAATAAATCACTTTGTTGGAATATAATTTCTGAACTGATGTGATGTATTAAAATAACATTTTAATATGAAACATTATGCCATCTTTCTGGGGTAATTTAGTTTAACACTGATATTATCATTTGTCACTTGTGTCATTACATGCAACAAATCCTAAGTCATTCAAAACTCTGAAGGACTTAGCTGATCGGTATGTGTTGGATAAACACCAATAAACGATTCAGGCCAACTATTAATAACTTGAAATTTGTTGCTAAATAATTAAATACAGAAGTCTGGCCTACAAATATTAAGATATCACCAGGAATGTCAAAATACTTTTCCACTAACAAAAATGTAGTTTCTCTTTAATTACGACTCTTAAGAATCCACAATGTAGTATACTGGCTACCGTGACCACCTTTGACCTGGAAGAATTACTGTAAAGAAAGCTTAAAATGTTTGTGAAGTCTGTAACTATTTTTCAGATTATCCGAAAAACACAAGAATGTACATCAAGTGTAGACAGATAAGTTGTCATTTCCTTGTATTGTAAAAAAACACCAACCCATGTGACCCAATGACACTTGACTTGGAAGCAGAACCAAAAGAAAGCTAGTTAAGATACAAAAGCTGAGAGGTTGGCAGACATAAAGACAAATTGGAGGCAGAAGATGACCTGTACACAATTGTAGGAGCCCAGTAGGCATTGTTCAAGTGGGCTGAACCACTGTAAAAGCCAGAAACACAATGGATATGCTAAACAATTGGGAGTTTGAACAGTAGACCAAAAACCAAGGTTCTTCGTTGACTGATTGAAAAGAAATTATGAAGAACTACACTATCACAAGTATTATGATGAGAGTGCAAGAAACTTGTAAAAGAGACTGTTTTGCTGATAAAATTTGTATCTGTGAAATGCGCAGGTCAAAGAAACATGTTGATTCATGTTTAATTGACATTGGGTCTGATTCATACTAAAGTGAAAATGATAAAACTTACGGCACAGAAGACCTTTAAAATGCTAAGCTGCACTTCAAAATCTCTTGAAAATAGAATAAAACCACAAGTGCAATGAATGGCAAGTGCTGAAAAATGGAAAAATCTAAGCCACTACAAAAAATGTGATCATAAATAATGTGATCTTCTTGTAGCTTCTCATTATTTCAACACACAGTTTTCAGACACACAAACCATTTAATTTTGACATGACTTCGGCAATTGGCTGAGTTAGATCATGCATTGGGATTTGTTGCAACCATTGAAGCAGATCACCTCAATTTAAAATGAAACCATAAACTCATAATATTCATTCACCTTTCTGGTATGCTGGACAACTTAACTACAAACTAGGATTTTCTTTGCAAATGATCTATCATCTTGTAAAACTGTTGTCTTATTCTCGGTGTTACATCAATAAAGGAAAATATAATTGGCATGAAGGCAGGCAGACATCCTGGAAAATAATGATAACATTTTTTCTTGTTTTTTATAGGTACAACATTGTTTAACATTCCTGAATATATTTTCATTAGTTCACTGGTTGCAAATATTGCTGGCAATGTCAACATCGGTTGCCCATGACAAATAGCCCTTGAAATGATGTTGGTGAGCTTTCTCTTTGATATACTGCCAACCATGTGGTACAGGAAGGAGTTTCCATATTTTCTCCAAGTAAAAATAGAGAAATGGTGATATAGCTCGTGAACTGAGGGGAATTTGCAGGTGGTGACACCTCCAATGTTGTGCTGCTGTACATCTAGCTGAGGATAGTCGTGAATACTTAAGTCTTTTTCATTCACAAGATGGACTCCCTGATCATTCAAAATGGGCATATTTGCAGAGCATTCTCCTCCGCATATTAATTGTTTAATTGCTATCATCTGTCAAGACTGGATGTAGCAAGATTCAGAACATTTGAAATAATCTGCTGAATGTGTTGTACCAGAACCTTATTCTTAGGTATCGCTAGCGTTGCTGTTGGTGTGCTCATTGAACATTCCTCATTGAACCAGGGTTGATCCTCTGGCTTCAAGGTTAGTTGAGGGATGTGCTGACGTCACAGATTGGGTGCCAATACAACTATTTCGCTGCTGCATATAGCTCACTGTCTCAGGGACACCTAGTTTGAAGCTGTCCTGGACTTATCTCATTTAGCACATATTATGGTCGAGGATGAAGATGGGATGGTGTCTCTGCAATTGTCACTCCTGCCAACTCCATTTAAATAAGTAAAAGGAGGATGAGTTCAAAGGCTTACTGCTTAGTGGTCCTCTCACCATCCAGAGCTGGCACAGTCTGGTAAATATGTCCTTCACATTAGTTGATCAACTCAGCCAGAACTGCTGTGCTACTACCAAGCCACACGTTGTGATAAACATTGAAGATGGCAAAGGAGATTTGGTGCACTTGGTACACTTCATGCTTCTCTCACATGGTCTTCAACATGGAACAGCAGGTATTCTTCAGCTGATGGGGACTTGTGAATAATTAGGGTTTCTGGCCTATATTTGACCATGGGTTCTGAAGTCAACATTAAAAATTTCCCAGCTAATCAAAACATTCTCCTCTCCCCAACTTTAGTATGATAATCTTATCCATGGTAAGTGATTTATGGTCATGCAAATCACTTTCATCTATTAAATATTCTTCAATGTCATGAGTTGCACACATAGTCAAGAATTGAACAGTAATTAATAGAAAACTCTTTCACAAATCAAGGATGCATGAACCAAAGACAGTTCATATAACTTTGAACTGATGTCTCAAATTTAACTGCAATAGTCATGAATTACCTTAAAACTACTTAACATTTAACCACTTGGATTTACAAGGAAAACATTTTTTTGGCTGTCTTTACTTAAATTGTAACTTGAAAGATAAACATGCTTTTTCTGTACTTTCTCACATTTTTAGAAGCATAATTTCACTAAAGAATACCGTGCAGTTGTAGCCATTTTATCTATAAATAAAATATTCCAGATAATTTCACTGACTAAAAACTGCCCGGAAAATAAATGGTTATAATTTGACTTTGTTCTGTGTAAATATGATCTGTAACCAGCACAAAAATTGCTATTTTCAAACCAGTGACTTAATTCAATGTGTGACAAGATAATTCATCTCCAATTTCAGACATTTCCCTTACCTTAGAAAACATTAATTCAAGTAACCAATTAAGATATTTATACCTAATTTCCTTGAGCAGAAATCACACAAATCATTAGACACTGACGCATTAATGTAATGTCCTGCACATTTATCACAAAAAAAATCACTTAAACAACAATTTACTCAATTTTCCAGAACACCAATGCACTTGCCTTAATGCAAACGCATCAAAAAAGATTTCAAAGGGGATTTATCTTGAATCTTATAAATGCAGCAGATCAATTTTCTCATTATTCATGCTCCACATAAATAGTTATCAGAAGCTCTCCACAAATACAGTATTTAATTCTGAGTGCCTATGTAGCCTCTTGGCACCAATTACACAGAGATGCCAGAAACCAGGCATTCAAAAGTGATGTGGGAAATGAAAGGGCTGTCCTGCCATGATTCATTTGGTAGCAGTACAATATTTATTCCAGCTTTTCTAATTCCAAAGCTTCCAATCCAGAATTTCTGGAAACATTGATTTTAGAGGGGAAAAATTAACCTATTGCTACGTATCATTGATGTCTGGGAGCTGAGCCAGGACAGAAGGCTGCAGATGCAAGCTCCATTTTGCTGCTGTCTAACCCCATTTCCTTTGCAGCATTTTATACTGGGACTGGAACAATGTGCTCAGGTTTTCCCTTTGCCTGACTTCAAAAAAGAACATGCATTGATAAAACGATACCATGACATTCTCAGAATATCCTAAAAAGCTTCACAGCTGATGAATTTCTTTGTTAAGGACTGATTCTGAAGAAGTGTTACGGGTCTGAAACATTAACTCTCTGTTCTTTCCAAAGATGCTGAGTTTTTCCGGCAACTTTTGGCTTTGTTTGTGAATGATTTGATTCTGGTAGTACCGTTGAATGAGAAAAGTTGGTCAGGACATCAGGAAAAGTCTTTCAAGCAACACCAAGGAATACTTTACATGCACCCAAAAGGCCACTCAAGATCTCTATTTAATGTCGCATCTAACAACAGAAGTAAAAGTGATTTACTTTCATGCAATGACATTGGTAGAGCTTCTAGAGAGCAAAAAAAAATCAGAAGGATGTAGGGTAGATACACTCAAGTTTAAAAGTAGCAATACAGATTTTTAAAAAAGGCTATTTACAAAAATATAAAGTGCTGAGACTCATTTAAGGGATACATTTAGTAAGGTTCAGAATACAGAACAACCTCGGTTATCCAAACATCAATTATCCAAATTTCAGATAATCCAAACAATATCTCAAGGTCCCGTAAAAATGTTATCCGTTATCTGAACAATCCGTTATCCAAATTCTCAGTTATTTGAACAAAATACTCCCTGCCTGTCTCGTTTAGAAAATCAAGGTTGCTCTGTATTCTGAACCTTTCTAGTCTACATTCTCCTTGACATGCAATGACATTACTATTGTTGAATCCCCCCTCTATCAACATGCAAATTTAACACTGACTAGAAAATTGAATTGGATCAGTCATTCAAATACTATGGCCTCAAAAAGCTGAGAATTCATTAGCGAATAACTTACAGCCTGTCTCTTCAATTCCTGTCCATTACCTACAAGTCAGAATGTGATTGAACACTCTCCAATTGCCTGATTTGTGCAGCTCCAACAATACCCATTGTTCAACACCACCCAAGACAAGCAGCCCACTTGATTTGCAATCCAACCACAACCTGCACTCCCTTCAGCACCAAATGCAGAGTAGCAGGAATATGCTCCATCTACAAGATACATTGCAGAAACTCACCAAATGTCCTTTAACAGCATCAACCAAACTCACCTCTGTTAACTAGAAGAACACGGACAAAGATGCGTGGAAATATCATTTCCTATAAACACCCTTCCTAATCACACGCCAACCTGGTTTTTGTACTTTATTGCCGTTCCCTCACCTTAACAACAAATTCCTCAAACTCCCTTCCTAACAGTTCTGTGGGCATCTCTACACCATCATCTCCTCCAGAGGAATTAAAAATGGACAATAAATGCTGACCCAGTCAGCAGTGCCCATACCCATGAGTAAATTTTTTTAAAATGCTACACAAAGGGCATAGACACATTACAAAAGATGCAAAGAGGATTTACTAGAGTTACACAAGCACTACACGTTCGGAAGTGCTGAAGCTAGAACTAAGTAAGGCCAATTGACTCAAGATCTTTCAGCTTATGAAAGGGTTTGACAAGATTGACATACGTAAAGTATCTCCAACTTATGTGTGACACTAGAATTAGAGGCAATCAATACAAAATAGCCCATTGTAAATACAATAGGGAACACAAGATAAAGTTGTTTACCCAAAAAAGTAGTTAGAAGAACTCGCTACTACAAGACATATTTCAGATGATGGACATATTAAAGAGGAAGCTAGTAAATAGGTGAGGAAGAAACGTTTATGGTATTCAATGAAGATTTTTATGGGAGGAGGCTGATGTGGTTCACAGACACCAGCAAGTACCTGTTGGGCTACATGGCCAGTTTGTGTGCTGTAAGAACAATGTAATAACTTTCAATAAAATGGCCTTTCACCCAAATGAAATTAAATACTGGCCTTTTAAACTGTGTTAAAGTTTTAAGCCTCACTTTTATTTACTCATGACTCAATCATTCTCCCATGTTTCCCTGGAGGGGTGAAGAGGGGTGAGTCACCTTGATATGTTGTTGTATACGGCAGACGACAGACTTTCAGATTAATTGTAAAATTACTTTCCATGTAAATAGTTTAGACGCTAGCCCAAAATGATGCTTTATTCAATTAGTGTTGTGGAATCTCCATCTCCAATGATGCATAACGTACTGACATTAGATAAGCTCAACATTCTCTTGTAAGGTTATTAACTCAGTTGGTAACAAGCAATTTTACTTCCTCCTAATATTCAACACTGACTTTCATTCTGTCAGTCTCTTCTGATCAACTCTGCTAAATTAAGTGTTTATCATCTCACATTTTGCTTTCCTTTACACTCTCACATCAGGCCTGACTAATCTCTTGCATTTTCTACTGCACTGTTTTCTTGCCTTCAAATCACCTCACTTCTCAAACAAGTATTTAATTTAATGTCTCATGTTCAGATAAAAAGAAATGGTTGAAACAAAGATTGAATATATCACCTGTGATTCACCTTCAACTTCCATCACCAAAGTGGAATTTTTAATTCAGAAATTACACCATAAAATTCAAAAGAGTTTGCTTGTAGTCATATTAAAGTAGCTTATTAGGTTAGTTTAAGTAAGCTATGGTGGGATCTTTCTCATTATTCCATAGTCACTGTCAATAGCATTGTATTGGCTTGTTTAAACCTGAACATTTTCAGTGTTAGTCTTTCTGCAATATACTTAATTGTAAAGAAAATCAAGTAGAAATTAGTCATTAAGCAGACGGCTATCATAAAAAAGTGAGTAACTGAAACAACAACAATTAGAAGCCAAACTATTACATACATATTGACTCACAAAAGCTATCCTTAACCATAGTCTAGACACGCAGTACTGTATAAGTCATCAGAAATGCCAAGGCAGCTGCATATTCCAGAAACAAACACAGAGGAATTACCGAGTTGCAGTCAGATTCCAAAACTGAGTACCTTTACCAACATCCTCACAAAAATTAAACAAGAACAGCTTAGACAATATATGCGATTTTTGAGAAGATTTGTATCTCAGGTTGAAGTTCAGGTTGTAAGTTTGCTCGCTGAGCTGGTAGATTTGTTCTCAGACGTTTTGTCACCATGCGAGGTAACATCATCGGTGAGCCTCCGGTGAAGCATTGGTGTTCTGTCCCGCTTTCTATTTACGTGTCTTGGTCTATTAAGATGGCTGATATCATTTCCAGTTCTTTTTCTCAGAGGTTGGTAAATGGGGTCCAGATTGATGTGTTTATTGATGGAGTTCTGGTTTGAATCCCAGGCATCTATGAATTCCCATGTGTGTCTCTGTTTAGCCTGCCCTAGGATGGATGTGTTGTCCCAGTCAAACTGATGTCCTTCTTCGTCTGTGTGTAAGGATACTAGTGATATGGATCATGTCTTTTGGTGGCTAGTTGGTGCTCTTGTATCCTGGTGGCTAGTACCAACAACCAGCAAAACGAATGTTACATACGAAATACCCTGCAAGAACTTCAACAAACACTACATCGGACAGACAGGCAGGAAACCAGGAGCACCAACAAGCCACCAAAAGACATGACCAGCTATCACTAATATCTTTGCACAGAGACGAAGGAGGACACCACTTCAACTGGGGCAACACATCCATCCTAGGACAAGCTAAACAGAGACATGCATGGGAAGTCCTAGAACCCTGGTATTCAAACTGGAACTCCATCAATAAACACATCGATTTGGACCCCATTAACCAACCTCTGAGAAAAAGAACTGGAAATGATATCATCTACCTTAACAGACCAAGACACATAAATAGAAAGTGGAACAGAACACCAGCACTTCAATGAAGGCTCACTGATTATGTTACATGGCGACAAAATGACTGAGAACAAACCTACCAGCTCAGCAAGCAAACTTGCAAACTAGATAATACATACATTTGTGACATGGTTTACCAATTGGAACTTACCCACCCATGAGTTTGATGCATCTGTTTCTTTTTTGTCTCTATTCAGATTTCATTGAACCGCTTCCTGCTGGCAGAGCCAAGCAGACAACCAGCACTAACCATTGCCAATAAACTGGTTGCTCTGATACAGACAACTCATTCTGCAAATGATTCTCCTATCCAATGTCTAGTTTCTAATTCAGTGACATGGTATGTGCAAAGATTGAAATTCTATCAATTAAATTCACCACATTAATAAATGTCATCACCTCAGACTATTTAAGAACACTGACAAAACCAACTATGTACTGTTTTTTTTTATGTAGAGGCAAAATATTGCAGATGCTGGAAATATGAAATAAGACAGAAAATACCAAAAATGTCCGGCAGGTATGACATGTATAAAGAGATAGATTATCATTTTAGGTTTTTGATCATTAAGCAGAACTGATTCAAGGTTCACTTTTTCTCTTTCCACACATATGGCCAGACTTTCTGAGAATCACCAGCAGTTTCCACTTTTATTTTCAGTACTTTTAAAATATAGGCACTGTCGCAACATGGGCAGAAAAGTTGCACACAGCAAGGTCTGAGACATGATAAATGACCAGTAAAGCATTGGAAAATTCCCCCTTTCCTTTTGAGCATCTGTATGGGGTTGCTTCAATGCACAAGTTGGTGAGCAAGATCCAAATTTAGCATCTCATCCCAAAAGTAATTTCAGGCAATATATTTCCTATAAATATAGAATGGCTACAGCAAAGGAGGCTGCCATATGGGCCTCTCATATCCTTGCCACATCACAAGATCAACTTTGCTTGTTTCCCACTCTTTCTCTGCACTGCCTTTTGAAAAAAAAATTAAGATATACAATGGGATATGGGCATTGCCAGAAATATTTTAATTCTTCATTCCTAATTGAACCCAAGAATTAGTGCACTTCTTGAACATATGCTTTAGATGTCCCCATTAATGCTGTCAGGGAGGGACTTCCAGGATTTTGATCTTGTGACAGTGAAGCGATGACACAATAGTTTCAAGTCAGAATGCTTTATGGTTTGGAGGGAAACTTGCAGATGATAGTGTATGTTGCTGCCCTAATCCTTCTACTTCAGAGGTTACCAATATGCTCAACTTCACTCAACAATCTGTCGACTCAGAAGCACATTCACACTCAACAACTCTTGTACTTCTCAAATTTTCACTTGGGGTCACGCAAAGTAGATTAGATTAGATTACTTACAGTGTGGAAACAGGCCCTTCGGCCCAACAAGTCCACACCGACCCTCTGAAGAGCAACCCACCCAGACCCATTCACCTAACACTACGGGCAATTTAGCATTGCCAATTCACCTAACCTGCACATCTTTAGACTGTGGGAGGAAACCCACGCAGACATGGGGAGAATGTGCAAACTCCACACAGACAGTTGCCCGAGGTGGGATTTGAATCCGGGTCTTTGGCGCTGTGAGGCAGCAGTGCTAACCACTGTGCCACTGTGCCGCCCGGTGTCTGGGATATCGCAATGGGGTAACATTGAGAAGGGGTCTAGGAGGCACTCTCTTAAGTGGTTCAAGCTAAGGGTTTGGAAGGTGTTTCAAAGGAATTATGGTGAGTTACTGAAGTGCATTGTGTAAGTGGTACATACTGCTACTATTGCTATCAATGGTGGAGGGGTTGCTCATCACTCAGGCTGTTTTTATCCAGGCAGGTGTTGAGCTTTTGGAGTTTTTAGGAGTTGTACTCATCCGTGAAAGTGAAAAGTATTCCATTAATTCCTGACTTGGGTCTGCTATATAGTGGACATAGTTTAGGGATTCAGACAAGTTGCGAGAGGGGTACAGACAGTTTACAATTTATAGGGAGGTATTGATAGAATAGTTAAGTGGACAAAAAGTTGCAAATGTTGGAAAATGTGAACTTGTTTATTTTGGAAGGGAGAACAAAAGAACAGACTATTATTTAAATGGAGAAAAACTGCAGAAAACCCTAACACCAAGAGACTTGGGACCAAGAAACACAGAAAGCTAGCACACAGCTCGCAGTTTAGCAGGAAGGCTAATGGAATACTGGCCCTTATTTCAAGGTGATCGGAGTATAAGAGTAGGAAAGTCTCACTACAACTTTCCAACTTTTGCTGATGAGACCACATCTGGAGTACTGAGAGCAATTTAGTTCCCTTATTTAAGGAAATATATTATTTTGCTGGGTCAGTTGAAAGAAGGTTCACGAGATTGATCTCTGGTAAGGAGGGAGTGCTTTATGAGCAAAGGTTAAGCAGATGGGGACTCTACTCATTGGAATTTGGAAAAATGAAATGTGGTCACCTTGAAACATAAAGGATTCTTTAGGGGCTTAACAGGGTAAATGCTGAGATGATGTTTCCCCTAATGGGAGAATCTAGGACCAGAGACATAGGCTGAAAATAAGGATGCCAATGAAGACTGAGATTAGAGGAATTTCTTTTCTTGGAGGGTTGACAGCCTATGGAGCTGCGTGCCACAGAGGGTTAAGAGGGCACAGACCTTGTGTATATTGAGTCATAGAGATATACAGCACGGAAACGGTCCCATAGGTCCAATTCATTTGCACCAAATATCCTAAACTAATCTAATCCTATTTGCCAGCATTTGGCCCATATCCCTTGAACCCTTCCCATTCATGTACTTATCCAAGATGCCTTTTAAATGTTGTAATTTTACCTACCTCTATCCCCCTCTTAGGCTCAAATAGAGAGATTCTTGATCAATCAGGGAATCAAGGGTTACGTAGAAAGGACAGCAAAGAGAACATGAGGAATGTTGGATCAGCCATGATCCTATGAATTGCAGTGCTGAACTACTCCCATTTCCAATTTCTTATGGTCTTAGATGGTGATCTACTGGACATATGATTCAAAGTCTCTAATGGGTCACTTCCAGTTTAGCTTCTGGTTAACAGTAATCCCAGGATGTTGACAGTGGGGGAATTCATGGATGGTAATGCCACTGAATATAAAGAGACAATGTTCCTATGTTTGAGATGGTCAAACTTCACCTTGCAAAGATAGATAATGAGCAACCTTACAGGCCAGACTGGATCTTACTGCTGATGCTGCTCCAGAAGAAACACATCAAAGCTTCAGTGCTGGATTCTTCCAATCAGGTGACTGGGCACGGCAGGAAGTACAACACAAACGTGTGTGATGAAAATGACAAAGAAATCCAAAGTCAGTTTATCAGTTTTACCTAAATCAGCCAGACAAGAGAAAAAGGCATTCTTCCATCCAGGATACAGCACCCTTCAATGTAAACGGAAAATCAAAAAGGACTGATTCCACTTGCGGAAAAACTTCAAGAGTACTCTGATGCTAGGGATATAAAAAACGCTTATGAAGCACTCTAGCATGGAGCAGCAAATCAAGCCAAAAACACCTTGATGGCAAGTCATTACACATCAATATGTAATCAGTTCAGGATCCCTGATTGTGCCATTTTGAAATATTCTTCAGTGCACAATGCTTGATTCTACCATCAACTGTGTCTAACAACAGCCTGCCAAAAAACAAATAAATAACAACCTATCTGGAGGAAACTAAGACTGTCATAAACCAGATGAAAAGTTATAAAGTCTCCAGAATTTTACTGAAACCTTGAAGTAGGGGGGTCTATCCTCCATACCAAGCTCCATGAGGCTCCATCAGCTCATACAAAAACATAGGAGAAAAATCAGACTTCAACTATGAAATCATCATTATTTCTATTGCTGGGAAGATCCTGGCTCACTTATGAACAGGCTTCTGCCTGCCTTACAAACAAGTAACTGATAGAGACTATATTTTAGTGTGACTTAAACCCAAGAACAGGCTCTGAGAGACAACCCAAAGAAATTTTGAGACAATTTTTGTAGAAAAAAAACCTCCCAGAAAGCCACTGCAGTTTCAGAGTAAATACAGACACCACGGATGCGATATTTGCAATCTGACAAATACAAGTGAAGACCTGTATATCACTTTTATAGAATTGACCAAGGCATCACTTCTATAAACACAAAAACAAAAATTTATAGAAAAGCTCAACAGGTCTGGCAGCATCTGTGCTGAATCAGAATTCTGAGGAAGGGTCACTGAACCCAAGCATCAACTCCGATTTCTCTACACACTTGTTGCCAGACCTGCTGAGTTTTTCCAGCAATTTCCGTTTTTGTTTCTGATTTCCAGCATCCACAGTTCCTTAAACTTTCATCACTTTTATCAACCTTGCCAAAACAATCAACACTGTGAAGAGAAATAGACTTTTGGAAAGTCAATGAAAAACTTGAAATCCCAGCCAGATTTCAGACCATGCTAAAACAGGTTCATGAGAATCAAGGTGGACAGTCAAGCACAATACAAACTACTCAAGTTCCTTCAGAATCTCCAATAGCATGAAACAGTAATGTGTAGTGGCTCTTACTTAATTTGCAATCTTCTTTAGCATGACACTGAAGTAAAACTTTGCAGAGGGAATTGACATATGCTTCCAGAGATATCAAAATATTTACAACCACATCGACAAGGAAGTAGACAATAGGCTTTCAGAAGCTGTACATTCAGTTGACCATATGAATGGTCATGGAAGAACTAGAGAGGAACCTCGATTATCCAAAGGACACAGACGGATAATACTTTGCTCAGTTAATGGAATATCGGATAATATAGTTTAGTCAAGCATCGTGACCTTGCGATCTTCCTGAATAATCTGAAATTTGGATAATCGAATGCCAGATAATCGAGGTTCCTCTGTACAGTTGTAGAGCACAGACCAAACCCAAAGTGTGTAAAAGCCATAGTCCTCACTACCCTTCTGTACAGCATTACATACCAGGTTTTGCACTGCTGTCATGTGCTTTGGAATGTGGACATCCATAATGTGGAGGTGTTGGACTGGGTTGGACAAGGTCAAAAATCACACAACACCAGGTTATAGTTGAAAAATGTGGCGCTGGAAAAGCACAGGAAGTCAGGCAGCATCCAAGGAACAGGAGAATCAATGTTTGGGCATAAGCCCTTCATTGGGGAAGGGGTCACTGATAGATAAATAGGAGGTAGAGAGAAGTAGCTGGGAAGACAACAGGTAGATGCAGGTGGGGGGGTGATAGTGAAAGCTCGCTCGGGAGTGTGGAGCGGATAGGTGGGAAGGAAGTTGGACAGGTAGAGTAGTTCAAGATGGCAGTGCTGAGTTGGAGAGTTGGATCTGGGATGAGGTGGGGCAGGAAGGGAGATAATCAAACTGGTGAAGTCGATGTTGACGCCATGTGGTTGAAGAGTCCCAAGGCAGAAGAGGAGGTATTGGATTTGGTGGTGGAGCCGGCCCAGGAGTTGCACATCCTTGGCAGAGTGAAGGGAGGAGGAGTTGAAGTGGTTGGCCATGGAACGGTGGGATAGTTCGGTCTGTGTACCCCAGAGATGTTCCATGAAATATTCCGTGAGTTGGCATCCTGTCTCCCCAATGTCGAGGAGACCACATCAACAGCAATGGACACAGCAGATGAGGTGTTTGGATGTGCAGGAAAATCTCTGCCGAATGTCAAAAAATTCTTTGGGGCCTTGGACAGAGGTGAGGCGTGGTGGAAGAGTGGAGGTGGTGTGGGCATAGATTTTACATCTCTTATGGCAGCAAGGTAAGGTGGGGGAAACGGAGGATGGGTTTATTGGCAGGGGAATGCCAATAAAAGAATGCGTCATCTTTCACCTTGGGACCCTTCAACCACACAGCATCAATGTTGACTTTACCAGTTTCCTTGTTCTCCTTTCCACCACCTAATCCCAGATCCAGTTGTCTTCCACCCACCCTCACATTAATCTCTCAACCCCCTTCTTCCCACCTCCACATTCCTGATGAAGGGCTTATGCAGAAAATGTTGATTCTCCTGCTTTTCAGATACTGTCTGACCTGCTATGCTTTTCCGGCACTAGACTTTTTGACACTGATCTCCAGCATATGCAGTCCTCACTAACACCAGATTATAGTCCAACAGGTTTACTTGAAAACACTAGCCTTTCAGAGAACTGCTCCTTCATTAGGTGCTAGTGTTCTGATGAAGGAGCAGAACTCCAAAAGCTAGCATTTTGGACCTACATTCATAATCGCTGCCCCAAAGCTTCTTCAAGCTTACAGGACCACTTAGACTTCATAAAGAATCATCTGCATGGTAATCATATTTTACAAATGGGAAATGACCCAAAGCTTATTACCATCAGAATAAGAAATCATATCACAAAGTTGTACAACACTCATAAATTGGGAACATAAATAAAACTTAACATAGTTCACAAGTAAACCATGCAATAAAATGGCATTTGCTATACAATATCTGACAAGATGGTAATACATGTGCATATCTGCTGTACAAGTCTATAACTCAAAAGAAAGTCAGTTGCGGTCTCGAAGCACAATTGTAATCACTGTAAAATTTGACCATTCTATTATCTCAAACCCTAACTTTTAAATACAAATATCTGCTTATAGGAATAACGTTTTGCACTTTTAACCAAGATCGGAAACATATTTAACTGTCTGGCACAAAAGGAAACTACATAGCTGTTATTAACAAGTATTCTGTTTCTTCATGAACAATAGCTGATGGAACAAAACCAACTGTTAATATAACCCAAAATTTAATTCCCTTTGAGAGGAAATGTGCAAGGAACACAGAAAGCCCCCAATTAAAAGAAACCCCGAGAGAAGCTTGGCATTGCGCTATTCTCAAGAGTAATATATGCCAATTAATGGGAAAAGTAATTAGTGTGGTCACTTTCAATTCATTCCACGGAAGACTCTCACTCTGGGGACGATTTATTTTAACTCTTGGGGACTGTATATGTTTTAAAGGCGCTCTTGGTCTTTATAAGTCTGTACCCAGGAGAGACTTTGTGTAAAACATTATTTAAAAGTGAAACAACCGAGCTCAACTGAACATATCCTGCGTTTGCAGGTTTTCATCTTTTTCCTCGATTCAAGGTTGACAGGGTCAACAGGAAATGGAAGGCGGGAATATCACAACTGTTTTATTATCCTTCCTTTTCGTTTGTGTTCCTTTCCAGACAACTTGCGTTCTCTCGTCCAATAACGTACCTGGCAAGAGCCGACATAACACACTGTACATGGTCTCACTATCTGAGACAGAGGCCTCTTTACCGGCTCCGGCGCCCTCACCTACTGCACGCCGCCATCTTGCGCCGCTCCCTGACCCCGCGCCACAAGCACTTCCGATTCCAAGTTTCCGGCCGCTCGGCGATTGGTCACCGCTTCGTTCCCATAGTGACCAGGCCTGGAACTTTGGAACCGGCGCCGGAGCAGCGAGGTGTTCGCGGACTGGTATCTCAGAATGTGTTTTAACGTAAATCTCATTGCAGGTAGTTATTCTGTAAAGCGACGGTTGTGTTCTTGTGCAAGCCCGCATTATGGAAAAAGGTCGCGCTTTAGAAACAGCGCTGAAAGCGTTGGCAGGTGTAACCGCGTTACAGCCAACGGGTGTTTCTAAAAGGGCGCAGGCGGTTCGCGTTATAGCAGAGTGGTCTGTGCAAGACCCAAGGATGGGAGCGGCTGGGTCTATGATACAAGCTGTATAAAAGCAGGAGGCTGGGAGAACACAGCAAGCCGGGCAGCAGCAGCAGCAGGAGAAGTCCATGTTTTTAGGTGTGCGCCGACTTCAGGACTGTATAAAAGCAGTTGTGGAAGCCCACAGCCCCAGTGTTGTAGTTTGAGCAAAGGTAATCAAAAGGCAATTTCAGGTGAATGGTGGCTCTGCTTCCTCTCCTCCCCTTTCCATTAATGTTGATGTTCGCTTTTCCAGCTGAAAATTCTGATCCCAACCCCTTCAGAATTACAGAGCACGCCTGAATTCTTAAGACATCCACTGTAGGGGCAGGATGGTCAGAGAAGGCAAACCATGCCTCCAGTTGCAGCACTCCGTGTGCCCTGTTCTGAGATTTCAATGTCTAGCGGTGCAGCCAAGCACTTTTACAGCTGCTGTGAAAGGGTAAGCATGTCAGGTAATTCTGGAGTTAGGGTGACAGTAGGTTAAGGTGCCAGTTGAGCTGGATGCCAGGTAAGTGACAGATTACTCAGGCTAGTCTAGGCTCGGTGGAGAATGTCAGGGCTAGTGGGTGAGGGGCTAAAGAGAGGGCCTATCAAGGTATAGCAAGGGGAATCAAGTCCTGGGTGTTTAGGCTAATTTTGGTAAGGAAAGGTTTTTGGTTTCAAGATTCAGGCCAATTGGTGTAGGGTTAGAGGGATGGGGGAGGGTGTAACATCTGGCTTGTGGGGCATAAGGGTTTGAGTCCCAAAGGAATTAGCTAGCAACGATGATGGGTGTTGGGTCTCTGGAATGGAGTGAAATCATTTTGGGGTGATGCAGTGGTGTTTTATCAGCAGTTTAAGGAATTGAAGTAATCTCAGAAGCTGTAGATGGGGAAAGGTTGTGTGGTAAACTGGGAGGTCAACTTTAAAGTTCCCTGTGAATTGTACCAGTTTTTAATTTCTTAAGTAATACTTACCCAGGAAAAGTTAAGATCTGCAGAATTCTCCAAGATGAAAGGTTTTGTAGATTAGAGGAGAATTTTCAATCAAAAGTTCAAGTCTTAGGAAGTCTGCTGTGTCTGAAATTCCACAGGATCCTGATGTACACTGCAGTCTGTGTTACTCCAGTGATATCTGGCTATCAGAATATCTGGGACATATTTGCATCTAAAAATGTACTACTTAAACTAAAATCCCAACCCATCACTCAACACCTCCCCCCCCCCCCCCCAATCAACACCTGCAACTAAACCACCCTTTCCAATCTGATCTTACACTGCTGTCTGCTTCATCTACTTTAAGTATTCATCCACTTGCCCAGCATCCTTCTGAAAATACGTCCCCTCCAAATATTTATTAATCATCCTGTTAAGAGATGTTATTACACACCTCTGAAGCAGGTAGAACGTGAACCTAGAGGTAGGGTATACTAACCCTGCACTACAAGAGTCCTCACTTAACTTATGTACTTTGCAAAAAAAAAACTGCAGATACTGCAAATCTAAAGCAAAAACTTTGTAACTTACATACTTACCTTTTACAGTCTAGCTGGCTGCAAAGCATTTAAATTACAGAAAACAGCACATGCATTGCTGAAAAGGTGATGTGATGTTTGCATTGATGACATTGCAACTGGCTGTGATGTTTTCTGGATTTGTCTCTGCTACTTTGGAACAGGAAGTTAATGTCCAGGAAACTCCAGAGCAGAACTGATAAAAAGCAAATTTTTTAAAAGTCTCATCAAGATTAGAATCGGAATTTCTGGTCCAATAGTTTCTTTCAGGTAGTAGGCAATGTTTGGGTGATAGTTTGAGTATTAATTACTTGAATTAGAAACTAAATGTATGCTGAGTACTCCTATTAAAATGTTTCTGTACACGTAACAACAATAAGAGCAGCTTCCATTAAAGTTTCTCTTTCTTAAAAAGTTAAATTTGTGACTTTGCGTTTTCTTTCAGCCTGAGATGTGACAAATAAATCATTTTTTAAAAATTAGTTATTTGACAGTGTCAATTGTTAAGCACAGGTAAATGGTAAGATGGTTCCCCTTTTTATAATTCTTGACTGACAAGAGACATGTTTTAAATAGAAAGTGTTTTAATTCCTTGAATGCTGTACAAATCTATGAACAAGGAGCTGGATGAGGCCATTCAGCCCTTGGAACATGCTCTACCATTAAGTAAGATAATATCCAATCTAATTATAACCTCAAATCTGTACTCCTATCTATTCCTGATAATCTTTCACATCTGAACAAGAATCTGTTTACCTCTGCCATAAAAATACGCCAGGATTCTGCTTCCGTCACCTTTTCAGGAAAAGCATTCCAATACAATCAGCTGAGCGAAAAATAATCTCATCTCTGTTTAAATGTATCGCCCTGATTTTTGAATGTGATTCCAATTCCAATTTTTTCTATTAATGAAATATCGTATCCACGTCTCCCCTGTCAAGACACCTCCAGATTTTATGTGTTTCAGTCATGTCACCTCTTATTGTTCTGAAGGCTAGTGGATACAAGCCTAGCTTGTCCAATTTTACCTCATAAGACAACCCACCAATTCCAGATATTTGTCTGGTGAACCTTCTCTGAACTGCTTCCAATATAGTTCCATCCTTTGTTAAAAAAAAAAGGTGACCAGTACTGTGCACAGTACACCAGATGTGGTCTCCCCCCCTAGACTGTATAACTGAAGCATAATTTCCTTACTTTTGCATACAATTCCCCTTACAATAAATGATACTTTCAATTGGTTTCCTATTTACTTGTATATATTAAACTTTATTTATTCATCCGTGAGTACACCATTTTGGAATTGACAACCAGACTGCTTCGATCATGAGGGATCTTGATAGCTCACCAGAATAAAGGATCTGATGCCCACTATCTGCAGGAAGAGTGTAATTTACAAAACCCCATGTAGCGACTGCACTGATCACTACAAAGGACAAATAAGCAGACAACTGGCAGCCTGCATCCATGAACACCAACTAGTAACCAAGCGACACGATGAACGCTCCTTGGTATCCATACACACAGACAACAAGGACCATGAATCTGACTGGGACAGCACGACGATACGAGGACAGGCTAAACAAAGAAAAGCAAGAGAATTTTTGGAAGCATGGTACTTATCCTTTGATGCCATCAACAAACACGTTGACCTGGACCCAACATACGAACCGCTGCAATGGAAACCGGAATCAGCACCAACTAGAAACAGCTCAAACAGAACTACATAAACCCAAAGCAGAACAGTACAGCAGTGCTTCACAGGAGGCGACACAGCATTGATGATGTCACCTAGAAAGGGGCAAAACGTCTGCCAACAAACCTACCAGCTTGGTGAATGGACCAACAATGAATCTGCACAAGTCCTTCTACAATACAGAGCTCTGTAATCTCTCACCATTTAGATAATTTGCTTGTTTTTATTCTTCCTTCCAGAATGGATAATTTTACATTTATTCACATTGTACTTCATTTGCCAGATCTTTGCACACTCACTATAGCTCTCAAGAACAGACAAGTTTTCTCATAAGTTTAAATAAGAAGCTAAATGTTTATGACTCAAATGTATTTGTAGCAGAGCCACTCAAATACATACACTTGCATCCACACATATATATGCAAAAAAAATGCGATTACAAAAGAAGTAGCCTGGTCTTAAGAGTCTGAACTTTCACATGTCATGCTTGATTCTCTCGAGATGCTGCCATGAAACATTGCAGGCATGTTGTTTCTTCTGATTCATGAAAGAGATAGAGGTTGGAAGTTTCTGATGACGACCTTGCAGTGACTTGCTACATGCGGCAATCGATTTCTCGGACTTCACTCCAGTTGAGGTGTATTGAAAGCCCTGCAATGAAAATGTGGTTTTGTTCTTTAATTAATAAATAAAGAGAAGTCACAATTATTTGCCAACTGATGGGTCGGAGGCAGTGTCCTTCCTGCATTAGTTCTGGATCTGTTCTTGTTTTTTTTCTATGTCTCCCTGTGGGTGTTGCTCAAATTATGCATTAATACTTATTCCTTGTCAAAATCTGGTTTCTGTTAGGTGACCAGAGTATTTGTTTTCTGCTGTCAGCACAAATGGGTGCTGACATTTTCGATATTGACATACAAAAATGTTTTGAGTTTCACCCCTCTGCAACTTCTTGTGAAGGATTGGTTGCTTCTCACACCCATTCTGTGGAATTTCACTTTGAAGCAATAAAGTCTACAAGTCCAATATGAACTAGCTTCTGCATTGACAATTGCAGCCATTAATTCACAGAAAAGGTTTGCTGCATTTTAATTACTTCACAGAATAATATCCCAAAAGGTCATTTGTGTTTTAATGTCTTTTCCACACACCATATACATATACCTGAAGTATTAAGTGATGATCAAACGTTATGAAGCAGCAATAACAATGGTTTTACTTTATCTAGTGTGCATAGGTTTAAGGTGAGGAATAAGTGGTATAGAGGGGGTATGAGGAAAAAATGTTTCACCCAGAGGGTGGTAGAAATATGGAATGCATTGCCTGGGAGGGTGGTGGAGGCAAGTATTCTCACAACATTTAAGAAGCATCTGGATAGGCATTTACGATGCCCGGACATAACTGACTGTTAGTCAGAGTAGACATGATGGGCCAATGGATCTGTTCATGTGCTGTGTGACTTGAGTTTCTCTGCCTCATGTTTCTGCACTCAAAGCAATAAAGTGATGCTATGAGTTGCTTTAGTCTGCTCAGAACATTTCCAGACAACTGATATTTCTGAACAATATATTTTCAGATTTTAGAGATTATAGTGTATGGTGAAATCAAAGTGAATGATGCATTAAAAACTATTTCATAATCACTGCCTATTACCCATGGGTAAAAGATTGAATAATGTTGAAAAAAATAGTGTAATTGATACTTTAAAATCATTTCAATTAAGAATTAGTTAAATTAAAATGCTTTGAAATTGCCCTTTAAGTTAGGTTATAATAATCTGAGATTTCCATAAATATATTAATAAATGATAACACTTGTGGACTTTGAATCGTCTTGTCTAAATAGTGACCCAGTTGGACCTGAATTAGAGAAATTATTGCTATTGAACAATAGTTTTGGTCTGTTTTAGTTGTGCATATTGTGCCAAGAATCTGCACCAAGTGATATTCTCTCTGAAAAGTATAGTTTCTGAAATTTAATGGGTGTGTATTAGTGTTTGCATACACTTTCTGATTCTCTGTCAACATTCTGGAAAATGTTTTCTCTTAAATAATATGGTTCTACAGACAGAATCCGCCCTGCATTGCTGTACCTAAATTACCAATCTTCACACATGAATTTAGAAAGCAGGAAAGCAGGTTCTTTCTTGATGTATATGTCGGAGTTTAAATCAAAATTAAGCATGTTTTTCCCTTTATTCAATGTCCGAATGTGCACATTTTCACATTAACTAAACAATGAACAGGAACCAACTTGAACCTTTGTTTTCAAAGCCCAAGTATACTGAACCCTAATATTGTACACTACTGAGAACAGTTGTGGACTGGAGAAGGAGCATGGAACCTTTCTGATCTGGATCTGCCAATACTAAACAGTAAATTTACTAACTGTACCATCATGACCACATTGCCTATACAGATAATACTTTGATAATGATGTCCATTATTCAATATACGTTGATAAAATTATTCTGATCTACACTGACCAAATAGTCCAATAAATTAATAGATTCCTCATTGCCAAAACTTATGACGTTAAACCCCAGAGAACCATCACTTGATAGCAAAAAGATAACTCAGCATTGTAATTTGTTGCTTTGATTATGTATTTATTACATCAAATTATTAAGATGTTAATAATTAAGTTGTGCAGTAAATCCATAGTTAAATTACCAGCTGCTCATAGAAAGGGTATCAGAATTTAATGTTATCACTTCTGGGAACAATATGTTTTGATATTTTCTACAGGATATATATATATATATATATATATATATAAACTAGTATACAGAATATAATATGTGTTTAATATCTTGTAATTTCTATCTTCTCATGTGTACTTTGATTTATGTGCATGTGGGAAAGATTAAAATTTACATGGAGAGGTCGTTTCTTATTAATTATGTTGACAAGATGTAGGGCTTTTAGAAACATAAGGAATAGGAATAAAACATCACCCCCTCCCCCCACCCCCAAAAGCTGGTCCCACTATTCTATAAGATTATGACTGATCCACCTTAGGTGGCAACTACTCTTTTATGCCAGCTCCTCCTAGCCTTCAATTCCACGATATTTCACAAATTTTAAATGATTTCAGCGACCTAGTTTCCACAACTCTTAGATAGAGAGTTCCAAAGAGGTTAACAACCCTCCAAAAGAAGTAATGCCTTTTCATCTCAGCTTTGGATGACTGTCCCCTTATTCTGTAATTATGTCCCCAACTTTCACGTTCCCCTACCTGGTGGAAACATATTCCTAAAATCCAACCTGTTCAACCCCATTAGAATATTGTATATTTCAATAAGATCACCCCTCATTCTTCTAAACACAAATGAATAAAGGTGTAACCTGTTTATTCTTAATATATCGACTCCTTCAGCCCAGGAGTCAACCTACATAATCTCTTTCAACAGTCTCCAATGCCAGTATAGCTTTTCTAATTATGGGGACCAAAATGTATATAGTACTCTAAGTGCAGTCAAACCAGCATCCTGTACAGTTGTAACAAAACTTTCCTATTTTCAAACTCCAATTCATTGCAATAAAGATCAAAGTCCATTTGCCGGCTTAATTGCTTGCTGCACATGCAGGCTCTTTTGTGTGTGTTTCATGCACAGGATTATCCAGATGCCTCCATTCAAATAGTCTCTAGTCTGCCTTTTGATTCTTCTGACCAGAGTGCATGACCTCACATGTCCCAACATTAAACTCCATCTGCCAATTTTTCTTTCCACTCACTCAACCTATGTACATCCCCTTGCAGATTTCTTATGTCTTCATTGCAATGTGCGCTCCCATCTATTTTTGGATCATCAACAAATTACACTTTGCTCCCTCTTCCAAGCCATCAATACAGATAGTAAATAAATGATACCCCAGGACTGAACCTTATAACACTTGACTAGTTAGATATTTTCAACCTGTAAAAGACTCATTCATCTTGGATCTGTCTTCTGTGTGTCAACCAAAGCTCAATAGCTAATACATTGCTCCTAATACCATGAAATCCTATCTTGTTCAATAACCTTTTATGTAACAGCTTATTGAATGCTTTCTGGAAATCCAAATAAACCACACCTACTGATTCCCATTTAATTATTCTGCTTGTTCTCAAAGAACTAGCAAATATTTCAATATGATTTGTCTTTCAAGAAAACATATTGACTCTGATTGTGCTTTTCGAAATGTCTTATTTTTTTCCTTATAATGGACTCTAACATTTTAAATATTAAGTTTACTATTCTTTAGCTTCTTGCATTCTATCTCCCTCCCTTCTTGAACAGGCCTCACATTAGCACTTTTTCAATCCATTTGACCCCACCAGGAATGCAGTGAGTTCTGGAATAATTTCAACCATTGCCACCACTGTCCCTGCAACCACATTGTTTAAAACCTATGGATGTCGACCACCAAGTTCTGGCAACTTGCCTGCCTTCAGTCTGAATAATCTGTTAAATACTTTATCCATAAAGACAGAGACTGTTGCTCCCATTTCTACCTTGTTTGTCTGATATCTTTAAAATGTTTGTAGTGTCCTCCACTGTGGTGAGCGATGCAAAATATTCATTTAAATGATCTCCTTTTGCTTTGTTCCCTGTTTTCAATACCCTGTTTACAAATCCAAAGAACCTCTTGCTATTTGTTTTATGTTTGCTATCTTACTTTCAATAATCAATATTCTTCCTTCATATTGGCTTTTTAGTCACCTGCTGCTGATTCTTAATCCACTCCTCTGGCCTACCACCAGTTTTCACCACTTGTATGCTTAGTTTCTGATTGCATACTCCCCTTGACTGTGTTTTTTGACCACGAGTGGTTCTTCCTTCTCATTGAGTCTTTCTTTTTGACCAGAATATTCTTTTTGCTGAGCACAATGCTGCTTATCTATTGGCATTCCCTTCAGCCCACTTTGTTTCCCCTCATTGGCATTTTCCTCAGCCCACATTTTATTCATACCTTTCTAACTGAAAAATTGCAAATGTAAACTTATTTAAACTGAGAATACTGGTTGGAGATGCATGTTGCTCTCCCACAAACTAAATTTGAAAATCTAATGTATTGTGACCACTACTCCTTAGGGAACCCTTAACTACTAGATTTCTTATTAGTGCTATCTCAGTAACATCACCAGATTTAAAATCACCTGTTCCCGGGTAGTTTGTGCAAAGTACTAGACTGAAAACAATCCCTGAAACAATCTACAACTTGTTCCTCCATGCCACCCATATCTATTTGACTTTTCCACTCAATAAACAGATTTAAATCACATGATAATTGTAGTGCTCTTCTTGCATGCCTCCATTTATATCCTGACTTATACTTTGTCCTACAGTAAGACAACTCTTTGGGAACCTATAGATGGTGCCCACATGTGCCTTCCTTTCCTTGCTGTTCCTTGTTTCCATTCAAACTATTTCCACATCTCAATCTATTGCACCTATATCATTATTCACCACTGCACAAATACCTTTTTTATTAGCAAAGTATACCCTGCCATTTCCTTTTAGCCTATTCTTCCAGAGTGTCAGATACCATTGATATTGAGTTCCCAGTCCTATTCATCTGACAACTAATTATTTGTATTATTTATCAAGTCACGTTCATTTATTTCAGAAAGATCAAAAATTCCCCAATAAGCAATGATGCTTTTGATACAAGTCATATCTTTATGACAAAATATCTATTGTGCTGAGGGGAACAATACTGATGATATTGCAATGAGAGATAGTGTGATATAGGATAATTTTAAATAGGATTTTGAAAATGTATTAGTATTATTAGGACCACAGGTAAAAGATAATGTGATTAAAAAGTGTGTAACATGTATGGTATTTGGAATTTGAAATAGAGGCAGTTGAAGTTTGGTCAGTGAAGGTTTTGTTTAAAAGGTCAGAAATTCATTCAGAACAGTGACCTAAATACAGTCCAATAGGGCATGTAACTTCAGTCAAGTGCCTGCAGGAGGCCTGGGTGTTTTTGGTTTGAATGTTTCTCTCTGTTGACTATGCAACAGATCAGCAGCTTTTTTGTTTAATTAAATCATGTGAGCAAGGCTGGCTAGGACAGACTTATTGCCGAGCCCTAGTTGCTCTTGAGAAGTGGTAGTAAGCTGTCTTCTTAAATCACAAGTAAGAATCGCACCATGCCAGGTTATAGCCCAACAGGTTTATTTGGAAGCACTAGCTTTCAGGTGGACATGTTTTGGGAAGTCACAAAGTTACTCACTGCAAGACTCCTAGCCTCTGACATGCTGTTGTGGCCTGTGTATTTTTATGGCTTCTCCAGTTCGGTTATGGTCAATGGTAACCCTCAGGATGTTGCTGGTAGTGGATTCCGTGATGATAATGTGATCAAGTATCAAGGGATGATGCTTAAATTCTCTATTTAAGAGTTGGTCTTGCCAGGCACTTGTGTGGCATGGATATTAATTCTCATTTGTCAGCTCAAACTTGGATATTGTCCAGTTCTTGTTGTATTTGGACAAGGACTGCTTCAAACCTGAGGAGCCAAGAATGATGCTCAACATTGTGCAAGGTCAGACGTCACACGACGCCAGGTTACAGTCCAATTGGTTTATTTGAAATCATAAGCTTTTGGAGCGCTGCTCCTTCATCAAGTGGAGGTAACCTTGGGGGTGACTCCACCTGATGAAGGAGCTGCACTCCAAATGCTTGTGATTCAAATAAACTTTGTCCATCCCAGTCCAGCAACAGCACCTCCACATCATGGCGAACATTGTGCAGTTATTAGTGAGCATCTCCACTTCTGACCTTATGATAGGGCGAAGATCATTGGTGAAGCAACTGATGTTTGGATCTGGCACACTACCCTAAAGAAAATTCACACAGATGACCTGAAGCTGAGGTGACTGACATCTTACAGCCTTAACCATCTTCCTTTGTGCTAAGTATGACTCCAACCAGTTGAAAGTTTATCCCAGACTCCAGTTTTGTACGAATCTTGATGCCACCCTTGGGCAAAAGCAGCCTTGATATCAAGGGCTGTCACTCTCAATTCACCACTGAAATTCAGCTTTTGTTACCCATGTTTGAACTAAGGCTGTAGTGAGATCTGGAACTGAATAGTGTTTAATAGAGCCCAAATTGAGTATCAGTGAGTAGATTATGGCTAACAAGTGCTATTTGATAACACTGTTGACGATACCGTTTGTCACTTTCCAGACAGTCAAGAATAGACTGAAGAGGTGGTAATTGGCCTGGTTGAATTTGTCCTGCTTTTTGTGTACAGGACGTACCTTGGCAATTTCCCCCCTTGTCAGAGAGATGCCTGTATTATGGCTGGGCTTGAATAATTTGGCTCAGGGCACAGCAAATTCTAAAGCTCACATATTCAGTACTATGCCAGAATGTTGTCAGGGCCCAAAGTCTTTTTAATTTGCAGTGCCTCCAGCAGTTTCTTGAAGTACTATGGAAATTGGCTTAAAACTGAAGACAGGATCTTTGGAGAAGGTTGAGATGGATCATCCACTTGGCACTTCCGGCTCAGGATTGTTGCAATTCCTCCAGCTTTATCTTCTGCACTGATATGCTGGGCTCCCCCATCATTGAGATATTTGTGGAGTCTGCATCTCCTGTGAGATGTTTAATTGTCCACTGCCGTTAGGACTGGATGTGGCCAAGATTGCAAGTTTAGATTTAATCAGTTAGTTGTGGAATTGCTTGGCCCTATCTATCAGTAGTTGCTTAGAAAATCTGAATATAGTAAATCAGAGTAAACACGGTATTGTGAAGGGGAATTGAGTTGACTAATTCATTGCTTAGTACTTCATCAAAAAAATCCAATGTGGCTAAAGGGAAATTTGTTAGATTTCAAGAAGTCAATTGACAATATGATATCAAAGCTTACAGCTCAAAGTCAGAGCAATGGTATCGAGGTAACATTTTACCCTGGATAGCGGATTGGTTAGCTATCAAGAAACAGTGTTAGATTAAATGGATCATTTTAGGATTGACAAGATTTAAGGAGTGAAGTATCTCAGGGATTCATGCTGAATGAGAACTGTTTACTATCTATATCAATAACCTGGATAAAGGAACAAACACACAGTTCCTAAATTTGTCAATGACACCAAAATAGATAGGAAATTAAGTTATAAAGAGGACATAGGAAGATTATGAATGAATATTAAAAGGTTGTGAGAGCAAACTTTTAGCAGGTGTAATGTTATGTGGGGAAATGTGAACTTGTCCACATTGGCAGGAAGAATACAAAAGCACCATGTTATTGAAGTGGCGAAAGATTGCAGAACTCTAAGCTACAGAGGGATCGAAGTGTCTTGAATTGCAATAAGATGCCGGTATGGGAATTGATAAGGAATGTTGTCATGTTTTGGAAGGGGAATGGAATATGAAAGAACAGATGTTTTGCTACATATGAACAAGACTGTAAACAACTTTAGTCTCCTTATTTAAGAAAGCATATAACTGCATTAGAAGCAGTTCAAAAGAGGTCAACTTGAGTAATTCCTGGGATGAGATATTTATATTGTGCAGGAAGATTGAGTACATTGCGCCTGAGAGATCTTTGCAGTTCTTAACATGAGGAATTGGCACTTGCCATGTGTGAGAGAGGAGAATAAAGGGATACAGTTTAAAAATGCTTGGTCTGTCATTTAAGACAGTGCTAGCAAGAATTCATTTTCTTTCAGATGGCTTGTGTCATGTTCATCCATAGAGAGCAATGAAGGCAGAGACATTGAATATTTTTAAGGTAGCGTTTGATAGATTCTTAACTAATAAGGGAGTCAGAGGGTGTCGGGGCAATCAGGAAAGGATGTTGAGGCCACAATCAGAGCAGCCATGATGCTTGAGGTGCCAACTAGCCTACTTCTGCGCATTACTCATATCTTTATGTGTTTGAAAATTGCTAAACTGGTACTGTTTTCTGACGTGTTACATCAAATTGCTACTTTGAATTTGGTCACTCCATAAAACCACAAATAAAATGCATATGATATATATATTTATACTCTTAGTCTAAATTTTAGAGAGACAATTTTAGGAAACATGAGAATGCTTCAATTTCATTTCCATATTGTATATAAATGGTGAGGGTTTTCACAATGTATACTTAGGCAAATAATTACTTGTCCCTGTCTTCCTGAGACGGATGTTTTTGGAAACATTAATAAACACGCAGTGAGCAGTGGTTCCTGTTGTGTGATTCCAGTGGGGAATCACATTCTGCCCCATGAGATCAGATGACAATGGTCTTCAATCGCTTTCTAGCAATATTGATAGGAAACTTCATACTGCTGAAGACAATTTAGCAGCTGGCTAAAAACATTTATTTCTAGTCTCCCATTTGGCTTTCAGCCTTACATGTTTACAAATTGAATTGAAGGGTAAAATAAAGCCCTCAGTGGTCAGGCCACAAATAATCCTGATGATCAGAACATCTGAACATTCAGATCTTCAGGCTGATTAATTACTTTGAATACTGGAGCAGCAACATTTGAGCAGGACTTAATTTGGAAACTCTCATGTTTTTGCAAATGACTGGATAAACTTCCAAAGTCTATTTTGCTGTCACAATCTGCCAGCGTTTGTAAGTACTGTATAAATGATTGAAGAAGATAGAATCTGGTGATTTTAAGTCTGTGACAAAACTAAATTATGAACACATGATCAGGACTACAGTTAAAAGTAACTACCAAACATATTAAGGGGTTACAGTCTCATTTACTATGAAATTGTAATTTTAAGGGAATGATTGGAAACATTAAAAAGTTTAGAAGATGTAATGTTGTTAAATAAATAAGCTCTAGATAATTTAGACAAAAATATTATGTGCCAACATGATTTACATTTTAAATCAGGGAAAACCTCCTGTTTGCTTTCATTTTCTTACTGGCACAGATAACCCAACATAAACTGGATTAGATCCACCACCTGTCTTGTTCTCACCAAGACATTTTAGCTATTATTAATGGAGCTTCACTTTTGCCTGCATTACGTGAATGCAGGTGATATATTGGGCAATGACAAGGTCAGTGCATATATTTTTTGAGACTTACAGAAGTTGTGAAAAAGACAAAGAAAAGAGCACTTCCCTTTCACATTCTCATTGGTACTAATGTGAAGGCACAGAATTCCAACGTTTACAGATATTGTCGGTTCAAAGTTTAATTCCATAACAACACTTTGCTTATCAACTGTGATATTGGGCTAAATGTTCTTTTATTTTTGGTGAAGTGTTGTTCAAATAAGATTCATACAACTTCATCCACTCTTCATATTATTGATAATGCAACTGGCCACTTCATCAAGTGTCTTGTGAAATTATACTGCAAGAGAAGTGAAAATGCCTGCTGTTGTCAGATTTGGCAACATTGCTACCACCAGCACATAAATAAATTCCAACTACACATTGATGTTGCAAGCCAGAAACTAGCCTTCACAAAAACGAGATACCAAAAGACTACGGATGCTTTAAATCAGACACAAAATCATAATTTGCTGGAAAAACTCAGCGGGTCTGGAAAACTTTGTGGAGAGAAAGCAGAATTAACATCTTTGGTCCAGTGACCCTTCTTCAGAACTAATACAAACTAGGAAAAGGTTGGTGAGAAGGTGTGGGAAGAGGGTAAGAGTAAATGATAGGTGAGGATGGAGCCCGGAGATAGCAAATTACAGGGGCATTAACAAAAGTAATGACAGTGAACAAAGAAAAGGATGAGAACAGAAATCCTGTCGGAGAGAGAATCAGAACTTCTTCAGGGTGGCCATACCTGGAAGAGATGTGGCAATGATTTAAACACTAAAGAAAAAATAAAGAACTGCAGATACTGAAATCAGATACAAAATCATAAATTGCTGGAAAAACTGAGCAGGTCAAGCTGCATCTACTTTCAACTAGCTTTCACGCTCTGTTGCTCCACCAATATTCTCAGAGAAATGGCCCAGCGAAGGAGGTTAGCTCTTCGATTGGCCAACAGGGACCTCGAAGTGTTCATGGATGGGTTGTTAAAAAAAGAGGGCAGTGCTCCTTCCTGCTTACTGGCATAACAGACCACACCACTACACTTAGGTGACCTGGACCAAAATAACGGACTAGGTCTTTGCAGAGTCCTGAGTGAATTGCAACACACAACATTTTTGGGAGAAAGTTAATGATCTTCTGCACCTCACAATGTTAAGTGTCATTATCTTCTCTCAGCTATCTCGCACATGGAGGGACATCACTCACTCTGACTCTGTTGTTACACACAAGGCTCATGGACTGCAACTCCCATTATCTCTTGCATCACATCCACTCAATGGTTCTTGCCTTCCTCATCCTCCTATGCTCCTAGTCACTTCCTGCTTATTCACTGGGGACATTGCACTATAACAACTGCTCCTATATCACTGCTAACTGCTTTCTACTTGCATCATACTCTGTCCCTCCCATTGTCTCATTGCAGAAAACTGGCCCATTCCCTTGACCTATGTCTGCAGAGCACCTTAACTGACTTACCTGTTATCCCTAGATGTTTGCACCAATTAGCAGGACCAACAACAACCAACACCCTTGGAATGAAATCAGATGAAACCCTTGACTGACTGTGGTAATAACCATGACTGACTGCAGTTTCCTTTGAATTTCAGATATGGCTATTTGGTCGAAGCGTGTACAGTGTGTTTGCCATATCAGCTCGTGGGGTTTGCCGTGGGTGTGACATTGACGCAACATGGTTCTCTACTGGAACATGCTCACTCCTTTGATGCTCAGTGCTGAGGATCATGACAAGTTGCTGTCTCCCTATGGGCTGAAAATACCAATGCTCATCACAGAGGCTGGCAGGAATTGATCACTAAGAATGTAAGCAAGGAGACATGTGTATGTCTGTGCATATACAGTGACTTGGCAGAAGTCTGAAAGTTGCAAGTGTCCCTGGGCTCCAAGTGAAATCTTGAAGGACTGTAGTGCTATGTGAATTGGTGCAAAGGCAACTAGGATGATGCAGTAATGCTTGTGGTTTGATGAACTAAATGTGGACGAAGATGATGTCCATGGATTATGCAGGGATTTGCTGTGAAGATGTGGTTGTATGGAAGCCCAGAAAAGATGCAATGACCTACTGCCACCTGGAAACACACTGGCCTTCATGTCATAAATTGGGGGTGATCTAATTTCTCAGGGAAAGAGGACAGAATTGAGACTGCATAGAAATGTGGTGAGATCAGCTAATAATAGTGGTTAGCACTGCTGCCTCACCGTACCAGAGACCTGGGTTCAATTCCTGCCTCAGGCAACTGTCTGTGTGGAGTTTGCACATTCTCCCCGTGTCTGCGTGGGTTTCCTCTGGGTGCTCGGTTTCCTCCCACAGTCCAAAAATGTGCAGGTTAGGTGAATTGGCCATGCTAAATTGCCCGTAGTGTTAGGTGAAGGGGTAAATGTAGGGGAATGGGTCTGGGTGGGTTGCTCTTCGGAGGGTTGGTGTAGACTTATTGGGCCAAAGGGCCTGTTTCCACATTGTAAGTAATGTAATGTAATGTAAAATGTAATATAACATGCAAATTCATAGAAATAAGGTAGGTGTGCCTCATTTGTGAGGTCCTGACCTTGCTATTTAACCTTAGGAGAAAATTGAAGCACTTCTTTCACCTTAAAGAAACTGATCATTTTTTATCTCAATGCTTTTCCAAATTCATCGTCAAAGCCCACACCACGCAATGAGTGGAATATTCCAACTATTGTCATTTATAATTGTCCTAGAATGACAAAAATTGGTAATCACTACTCTATGTTTTAGCAATGTCCAGAAAGATTCTTTGCCACTCCTGTGAGAGGGGTGCACTTTTGCTATATTCCCAAAATCTATGCAATTGAGAATGACCTTTTTCAGCAGTTCCAAAGCAATGTACATGTCCAGTCACTGTTGACAATGAGTATAAAAGGGATATATCATTGAAACAGCCAACTGTTGTCATCTGATGAAGACCATTTGGACTAGCGTATTGATAATCTTGTTACTTTGTTAATCCCAATTCCCACCATTTTCCACATGCCTGAATAAACCTGTTGTTTACCTCAACTTTTGTCTCCTGCAACCATTATTTTGCAATTTATTATTTTGTTCCTTTCAAATCTTGCTGTGTGGATACTATCTGTTTTATTTCCCTATTTTAAATATACTTCAAAAAGCAGTGAGTGGTTTCAAAAGGCTGTGGGACTTTTTAAGATCATGAAAACTGTTATATGAAGGCAAGTTCTTGCTTTTTGTAGGTATAGGAAAGAAGGAACACTAAGGTGACCATCAATGCAGACATATTTCTAGATTTCATTAAGAATGGGAAGGTAAATATGAGCTTATATAAGACACTGACTAGACCTCAACTAGTGACTGAGTACAATTCTAGCTGGCACACTTTCAGAAGGATGTGAGTGCAATAGATGGAATGAGGAAAAATTGGAGAAGTTGGGACTATTTTGTAAGGAGGAGAAGACAAAGAGGAGACTTGATGGAAGTTTTAAGAACCATCAGGGATCTGGACAGAGTAGAAACTTTACCCACTTCTAAAAGGATCAAGAACCAGAGGGCAAGGTTTAAAGTGTTTTGCAATAGAAGTAAGATCGAAAAAAATATTTTCACGTTACCTGTTAAGGTATGGAAAGCTCTGTCTAGAACTGTGGTGATGGCAGTTTCAGTTGAGGCATTAAAGAGAACATTGGATAATTATTTAAGTCAAAAATGTGTGCGGGCTTTCAGGGGAAAAAGACAGGAGATGGGCTCAGAAAGCTGGTGCAGACTTGGGTGGCCAAATGACTTCATTCTGCACCATAACAATTCTCTGATTCTGTGCAACAACAGGGTCTGAAAACCTGCACTGGCCATGATTCCAACTATTCCCTGCAGCTTACCTGGCAGTGACTGTGGGAAACTGGTATCACACGAAAGCAAAAGTGTGTAATGTGTTGCAAGGAGGCCTGCGGCCAACATGCAGCAGAACGCTGGTGCAGGCAGTCATAGTAACAGCTACAAACTCAAATTTCTTCGTAAGTAAATTGACATGCTAGCCTTTGGGATTGGTGCCCTGAGGTTCCCTACAGGCCAGTCTGCTCGTAACTACTTCATGTAGCACCTTGTCCAAATAATAGCTGTCAAACGGGGGACTGAGCATTGGGCAACTCTGATGAATAACTGGAGACTCTATTTTGTGTTTTAGTGTTAACTTCCCCTTCAACACTTTTTACACCCTTCTTTTCCCCTCTCAACATCTGCAAAACCCACCACTGTGTATGAGGTTGAAATCCCTGTGGATCCTTGCACAGTATAAAATTAAGTGCCAGCATCCTCTTAAATTTCAGTTGAAACATAATTTTTGTCTTCCAATTTAGTCCTTGAGGCTCTGAATGATTACACTAATGAGCTGTCAATGGGAAATAGTGCACAATTGGTACACTACAGTTTTAGTCAGCTTGGCAGCGCTAATGGCATTTTCCAAGATATAAACAGGATGGCCAACTTTAGCAAGACGATTTCTTGCACTAGACAGATATTTAAGTTTTCATTTCATAACATTTGAAAATATAGCTTTTTACACACTGATTGGGTAGAATTAAATGTTCTCTCCATGATGATGAAGAGATGGGTAGGCATATAAGGGAGCACAGGGATGAGGAAAGGGAGATCCATAACCTATATGACGACTTCCAATTAGGCCTGGGGTGAGAAGGATTGAGAAGCTAATTGAGGCTTTAACAGGCCATTTAAGAAACTAAGCCAGCCACTAGTGGTAAACTAACAATGGCAAAGAGATGACCCCTTGTGGACTAACCACTTAAACCCTGTAGCCTGTGTGGGTGGATTCTCTACGTTTTGAATTCTCTGTGCCCAACAGAGGGAGACCCACCAATAACTGCAAGAAGGCATCCTCCTGGTCTTTACACTGACCTCCCCTCACTAGACCTCCCTCTGGCAATCCCTCCCCACTTACTTGCGTTCTGGGGCTCCAATGATGATCCTCATCCTCAGGCTGACTGCATTATTGGCAGTGGCCACTGCTCTCTTTGGTACCACTGTGACAGGAGAGCTGTTGTTTGGTCAGCAGCTGGCTGAGCTATGACATCAACCCTGCAGGAGAAATTCCCCTTGTTGAATTTGGAACCCCAACAGCAGGCACAAGGCTGCCTATTTGGATTTTAATCCTCACAGATCTCCTAGAAATGGCCATTGGACTTTCAGCCAGTGGATAGGCCCACTTTCCTGAGGTTTCAATTCTGTGCATACAGCAAGCTCCTCTCTTTGCCCTAAGTTTTATTTTGGTAAACATTTAGAACATTATTTGAGGAATAAAGGCATGATAGAAGAATGAAATAATGTGCATTAAAAAAAGGTTATAGAAATCAGAACAGCTTTAGCATTAATACCTCTGACATGGATGTATTCAGCTTCTTGCATACCGCTTTATAGGTTGAAATAACGCATAGTCTGGGTAGATACTAAGCCCCACAGCTTAACAGCCATATGGTCCAGATAGAAGCATGAAAAGAAAATCTTAGACCTGGAAGGACCCAATTCCCAGACACCATTCTCACAAGCAGCAATTTTTACTCATGCAAGTAAGTGACCTAGCCAGTTCCGCTGCAGTGATAGACATCTCACAGACCCACTCCCAGCAATGGAATGCACATCCTGTTGAGGATACAGGTTCATTGTATGTCAAAGGAGTTGTGATTTACAGTCTGGATTCAGAAACCCTTTGAAAAGTACACTTGATTGGCCTTATCTATCCCTCCATGACCCACAGCAGGGTGAGACGGTGTGAAGGTTGAAGGCTACAAAGTCTAACAGCCTTTAAAGGCTCTTGTGCAGAGGCAGTGTTCCAACTTGCAGGCCAGGAGACCTGGGTTCATGTCCTACCTGTTCCAGAGATGTATATTGATGATAAAGTGTCTAACTGATGTTTCTATAACTGGGGCAAAAATTCCAGACAACCAAGGTGGGCTTTATAACCTGTCCACCTTGGCACTTGCCTGCTTCTGTGGTGACCTTTGAACTGCCTCTGTGTTCAAGAGCCCTGACAATATCCCACTCCCAATATTACCTCCCAAAGGTAAAAATTATTTGTCGGGGTGGGGGGAGGGGGGAGAGCGGGCTTTGAAAACCGAGACAAGTCAGTTGTGTTGGGAAATATTTCACTTGAGCTTTTCATTTTTTGTTAAACGTCTTGGCCCAAACAATTCATTAATCTGATCAGAAATGCAGAGTCAATGTTTCGGGTCCAGTGACCCTTCCCCAGAACTAGCAGTAGATTGGAAAAGCAGAGCAAGTCAGGCAGTATTGGAAGAGCAGGAGAATCAAAGTTTCAGGCATAAGCCCTTCAGCATTCTTGATTCTCCTGCTCGTCAGACGTTGCCTGACCTGCTGTGCTTTTCCAGCGCCACACTTTTCAACTCTGATCTCCAGCATCTGCAGTCCTCACTTTCTCCAATACATGCTGTCGACTGCATATATTGTGAAATGTATGAGTGAGAGATTAGTGGGGACAGAGCCCAAAGGAAGAGAGAGCAAAGTGAGATTACTTTTGGTCTAAAAAAAATCAGTTTGTCTTAGAATTATATCATTGCCATCAAACCACCTTGGGACAGCATGATGGCTCAGTGGTTAGCACTGCTGCCTCACAGTGCCAGGGACCTGGGTTCAATTCCAACCTTGGGTGACAGTCTGTGTAGAGTTTGCACACTCTCCCCATGTCTGTGTGGGTTTCCACTGGGTACCCCAGTTTCCTCCCACAATCCAAAGATGTGCAGGTTAGGTGAATTGGCCATGTTAAATTGCCCATAATATTCAGGGATGCCTAAGTTAGGTGCATTCGTCAGGGGAATGGGTCTGGGTGGGATACTCTTTGGAGGTCGGTGTGGACCTGTTGGGCCAAATGACCTGTTTCCACACTATAGGGATTCTATGATTCAAATGCAGCTATTAAATTCCTCATAGTCATTGGTTCAGAGTCACAAAAAAAAGCTTTTTTTTTGAGAATTGGCAATCAGCCAGGCCTTACAGGGAACAATATTTGTGCCCTGGCACAACAATTTGTCATTTTCTAATGCCTAATGTTCTTGCTGATCCAATACAGCCTTGAACACATTTACAGTTCAATCAAGCAATTAATTTAGCTCTGCTTGGTTGGAAGCAGTGCCAAGTAATTTGGGGCATTAAACCTCAATTGAATTACTTGTTTGACTGGGAGAAGAGATGTTTGCTCCCTGATTTATCAGGCCTTAATTTAACAGTATTTTATATTTGCTGTCACTTATAAGTCACTCTGTGCTTTTCACAATTTCTTCTAAAAGTATCATAAGAATAGCAATAGCATTGTCAAAGGACAGAACCTTTGATTTAAAATATATATGTTTATCTGAAGAATGGCAATACTGCTAATTGAATATTTATTTTTTCATGACCGTATCAACAGAAGAACTTCATTTACTTATTATATTATACTTAATTTTTTAAGTAAATAGAAATAAGGCGGTTCTAAAATGTAACTGAATATTGATACTTGCACACTGACTACTGTATTCAAATCTTTAATACTTGTTTCTTCTTCATACTGTTGACATATGATTACATTTTTAAAATATAGACTATCAGTACTAAGTTAGCCTGCAATGCCGCTTTTTAGAGCAAAAGGATGGTGCTTTTTTTCTAGGTCTGTAGATTGTGAAGGAGCAAAGAGGACCTTTAGTAGAGTGATATGCTCTTCCTGTCGGATGTGGGAGATAAAGAGAGTTTCCATGTTACTGATTATTACTTCTGCATGAAGTGTCTTTGGTTGTGAATCCTATAAGATTACATGGATTGGTTGGAGCGGCAGTTAGAGGCAATGAGGAATTTACAAGAGCTAGATGGTATGATGGATGGCAGTTATAGGTAGAGGAAAAAAGCTGCAGATACAATCAGCTAGCTGGGTTAACACCAGTAAAGGTAGGAGGGGTAGGCAGGTAGTGGAGGAGTTTTCTGTGGCTATCCCCACTTCAAACAAATATACTGTTTTGGAAAATAGAGGGGGCGATGGATTCTTAGGAAAATGTAGCACGAGCAGCCAATTTTCTGGTTTTGAGACTGACTGTAATGTAATGAGGGGTGCGTTAGGTTCCAAGCGATTAATTGTGATAGGAGACTCTCTAGTCAGAGGGACAGGATCAAGGATATCTCTGAGAGGGTGCAGAATGTTCGCAAAGGGGAGAGGGACCAGCAGGAGGTCATTGTACACATTGGAGCTAACAACATAGGAAGGGAGAAGGATGAGATTCAGAAGGGAGAATATAGAAAGTTAGGCAGGAATTTAAAAAAGGAGGTCCTTGAGGGTTACTCCCAGTGTTATGAGCTAGTGAGGGTAGGAATAGGAGAATAGAGCAGATGAATGCGTGGCTGAGGAGCCAGTGCAAGGGAGAAGGGTTCACATTTTTGGATCATTGGAATCTATTCTGGAGTAGAGGTGACTTATACAAGAAGGACAGATTACACCTGAATTGGAAGGAGACTAATATATTGGCAGGGAGATTTGTGAGAACTGCGAGGGAGGATTTAAACTGGTACGGGGGGCGCGGTGGTGGAGGGGGGACATGGAGAAATAGTGAGGAAAGAGATCAGTCTGAGACTGGTACAGTTGGGAAAGAGAGTGAGTTAAACAGTCAGGATGAACAGGACAGGCAGCTTAATATTCCAGGATACAAATGCTACGGGAAGGATAGAAAGGGGCGCAAGAGAGGAGGGGAAGTGGTATTTTTGATTTGGATAGCATTACAGCTATACTTAGGAAGGATATTCCAGGGAATATATTCAGGGAAGTTTTTCTGGGTGGAACTGAGAACTTGGAATTGTATTATAGACACCCTAATCATCAGCGGTAAATTGAGAAATAAATTTGTCAGGAGATTTTAGTTAACTGTAAGAAAAATAGGATGGACATGGTAGGGGATTTTAACTTTCCAAACATACACTGGGACTGCCAAAATGTTAACGGTTTAGATAGAGAGGAATTTGTTAAGTGTGTACAGGAAAATCTTCTGATTCAGTATGTGGATGTAACTACTAGAGATGGTGCAAAACTTGACCTACTCTTGGGAAGTAAGGCAGGGCAAGTGACTGAGCTGTCAGTGGGGGAGTACTAATGGGGCCAGAGAACATAATTCTATTGATTTTAAAATACTGATGGAAAAGGACAGACTCGATCTAAAAGTTGAAGTTTTGAATGGGAGAAAGGCTAATTTTGACAGTATGAGGCAAGAACTTTCAAAAGCAGATTGGGGGCTGATGTTCACAGGTGAAGGGATGGCTGGAAAATGGGAAGTCTTCAGAAATGAGATAACAAGAATCCAGAGACAATATATTCCTGTTGGGGTGAAAGGAAGGGTTGGTAGGTGCAGGGAATGCTGGATGACTGGAGAAATTGAGGTTTTGGTTAAGAAAAAGAAGTAAGCAAATGTCAAGTGTAGACAGGATAGATCAAGTTAATCCTTAGAAGAGTATAAAAGTAGTAGGAGTATACTTAAGAGGGAAATCAGGAGGGCAAATAGGGTTAAGGAGAATCGTAAGGGGTTTTGTAAATGCATTAAGGACCAAAGTGTAACTAGGGAGAGAATAGGGCCCCTCAAAGATCAGCAAGACAGCCTATGTGTGGAGCCGCAGAAAATGGGGGAGATACTAAACGAGTATTTTGCATCAATGTCTACTGTGGAATAGGACATGGAAGGTATGGAATGTCGGGAAATAGATGGTGATATCTTGAAAAATGTTTGTATTACAAAGGAGGAGGTGATGTGGATAAATCCCGAAGATCTGATCAGGTGTACCCTATAACTCTGTGGGAAGCTAGGGAAGTGATTGCTGGGCCCCTTGCTAAGATATTTGTATCATTGATAGTTACAGGTGAAGTGCCAAAAGACTGGGAGTTGGCTTACGTGATGCCACTATTTCAGAAAGATGGTAAGGAAAAACCAGGGAACTATAGCCCTGTGAGCCTAATGTTGGTGGTGGGCATTTGGTTGGAGGGAATCCTGAGTGACAGGATTTACATGTATTTGGAAAGGCAAGGACTGATTAGGAATAGTCAGCATAGCTTTATACGTGGTAAATCATGTCTCAAACTTGATCGAGTTTTTTGAAGAAATAACAAAGGATTGATGAGGGCAGAGTGGGAGACGTGATCTCTTTGGACTTCCTTAAGGCGTTCGACAAGGTTCCTCATGGGAGACTGGTTAGCAAGGTTAGATCTCATGGAATACAGGGAGTACTAGCCATTTGGATTCAGAATTTGCTTGAAGGTAGAAGACAGAGGGTGGTGGTGGGTTGCTTCTCAGACTGGAGACCTGTGACCTGTGGAATGCCACAAGGATTGGTGCTGGGTCCACTACTTTTTGTCATTTATACAAAATTAGAGGTGTAGTGGACAGCGAAGAAGGTTACCTCAGATTACAGTGGGATCTTGATCAGATGGGCAAATGGGCTGAGGAGTGGCAGATGGAGTTAACTTCAGATAAATGCGAGGTGCTACATTTTGGAAAAATAAATCAGAGCAGGACTTATACACTTAATGGTAAGGTTCTGGAGAATGTTGCTGAACAAAGAGACTTGGGAGTGCATGATCATAGTTCCTTAAAAGTAGAGTCGCAGGTAGATAGTATAGTGAAGAAGGCATTTGGAATGATTTCTTTTATTAGTCAGAGCATTGAGTATAAGAGTTGGAAGGTCATGTTGCAGCTGTATAGGACATCGGTTACTTGCGTGCAATTCTGGTCTCCTGTTGTGAAACTTGCAAGGGTTCAGAAAAGATTTACAAGGATGTTGGATGATTTGAGCTATAGGGAGAGGTTGAATAGACTGGGGCTATTTTCCCTGGAGCGTCAGAGTCTGAGGGATGACCTTATAGAGGTTTATAAAATCATGAGGGGCATGAATAGGATAAATAGGCAAGGTCCTTTCCCTGGGGTGGGGGAGTCCAGAACTTGAGGGCATATGTTTCAGTTGAGCGAGGAAAGATATAAAAGGGACTCATGGACAACCTTTTCACACAGAGGGTCGTACTGTATGGAATGAGCTGCCAGAGGAAGTGCTGGAGTATGGTACAATTACAGCATTTAGAAGGCATCTGGATGGATATATGAATAGCAAGGGTTCAGAGGGATATTGGACAAGTGCTGGCAAATGGGACTAGATTAGGTTAGGATATCTGGTCGGCATGAATAAGTTAGACTGAAGGGTCTGCTTCAGTGCTGTACATCTCTATGACTCTATATAACTATATGCAGAGTAATAACTTAGTCCAGTGTTCACTATTTGGCAAAATGTCCACTTCCTCCCAACTTTGAAATGAATTATTGTTCTGTATTGTAGTAGTATGTCCAAATACATAATCTATTGATTGGATCATTTTAAATTTGAGGAATGTGTGAAGCCATGTCCAGGAAAATAGAAGTATAGATAAAGGAATGTACTGTGCAAGAGGAAAAGGATGACTGATTTGAAAAGAAAAATCAAAATAGCCAAGTGTTTCAAGTGATTTGGCAGCAGTAGTACCAAATTTGTAAGACTGTGGTTCATGACAGCCTGTTGGCAAGATAGAGATTGGGTATAGTACTGAGATGTTCTTTTCACGCATGCTGTTTAAATAATCCAAACATTGCTATCTTGAAAGTCAGTAATATATGCAAAGAACATACTTCAGATACTACTTTTTAAATTCATACCATATGGGTGACTTAACTGGGCCATCATTTATTGCCCATCCCCAGTTGTCCTGGAGAAGATGCTGGTGAGCTGCCTTCTTAAACCACAGTTGTCCATGTGCTATCGGTTGAACCACAATAACATCAGAAGAAGATTCCAGGATTTTGACCCAGCAGCACCAAAGGAATGACGGTATATTTCCATGTCAGTGTGATGGATTGATTAGAGGGAATGTGCAGCTGTTGCTGCTCCCATCTATTGCTTTCCTTGTTCTTTGAGATGGTAATAGTCATAGGCTTGGAAGATACTGTGTGAGGAGCCTTGGTGAATCTCTGAAATGCATCTTGTAGATGGTACACATTGCTGTTATTGAGCATTCCAGTGGATAGAGTGAATGTTTGTGCTTGAGACGCCAATCAAGTCAGTGTCATAGAGTAATACAGTGCAGAAAAGGTCCTTTGGCCCATCGAGTCTGCACTGACATAATTACCTGTAATGGCGCACTAATCCCAACTTCCTGCACTTGTCCTATATCCTTGAGTGTTATGATAGGTGGGCTGCTTTGTTCTGGATAGTGTTAATCCCCTTTAGTGTTATGAGAGTTGCACTCATCCACCAAACAGAGAGTATTCCATCACACTCCTGACATGTGCCTTGTAGATGGTGGACAGGTTTTTGAGGCATCAGGATTGACTTACTCACCGCAGGATTCCTGTTCAGAGCTGCTTTTGTAGCTACTGTATTTATATGGCTAGTCCAGTTCAGTTTCTGGTCAATGGTGACCCATAGAATATTGACAGTGGGGAATTGAATGTCAAAATACAAAGGTTTTATTGTCTCTTATTGGAGATGGTCATTGCCTGGCATTTGAATTTTGCAAATGTTACTTGCCACTTTTTAGCTTAGACCCTGACACTGTGCAGATCTTGTCACAGTTGGACATGGACTGCTTCAGTATCTGAGGAGCCCCAAATGGTGCTGGATGTTGTGCAGTCGTTGGCGAACATCCCCACTTGTGATTTTATGATGGAGGGTACATCATGAATGAAGCAGCTGAAGATGGTTCAGTCACTGCTGCTATCAGTTACATTTTAAATGGTCCTAAGGCATAACAACAATTGCACTGTCTTTTTATCTATCCCTGTGGGAAAGTGATACACCTTCAACGTGGCAAAAATAACAAATAAAGCCATTTGATGGCTTTGGGCATAGTTTCCTTCTTGTCATTTAGACCCACAAATATTGATAAAATAATTTCAAATAGTATAGGCGAACAGGCAGTGCTTTTAGACTCAACAAAAAAGACAATTTAAATTAGAATTGCAACACAGCCCCCAGGCATTGCTATTAAGTAACAATCACTTTTGAACAGTAACCCTGTTCAAAATTATGGTAAAACAAAACTTTTTTGAGATTTGACAATCAATCAAATTTTACAAGATGCAATATTCTTGGGCCTTAAGGGCATTTGAAATACATCTCATACCACAGTTGCTTCAGACAATTTTAAGGTTTCTTGGGTGGTCTTTGTGGGCAGATGTGTTCTTTAACTTGTTAATGATGGTTCCAACAGAATTTTGGAGTCATCAGGGAAATTGGTCAGTGCTTAGCTTTTTAGATCTACGCACTGACAAATAATATTAAAAATGAAAAAGCTTAGCTTCCTGTGGTGCCAGATTGTGGGGTTGAGTGTTTAGCTGTGCTTAACCTTGCCTTAACAATTCTTGAGGGTAGCTGCTAGCTCACAATCACTCCTCTTCTATTCTCTTACCCATCACATTTCAAGTCCTTCCTGATGGCCATTGCTCAATAACTGCTAACACAGCTTTGTATTAATGGAATAACTTTCAAAGTGCATTATAATATGCTAATGAGGCCAAAGACCTACTTTTGAATGAGCTCCTGTTCACCAGCCTTTACCTAACATTACCAGTGCAGCACAAACATATTGAAACAAATCAATAGTTAATCTGTTTTTTGGTGGTCCTGCAGAGAATTTTGCTCCACACGCTTTTCCAACCATTCCTGGCATCCTTTGTACCAACCTGAATCACTGGAATAGACAGATGTTGATCTGAAAACCTGACAATTTCAACAATATAATATTCCCTCAGCATAGGCAAATACAGAACTAGATACTTACACCCCATAGCTTGAAAACAAGCTGAGAATACCAATCTCTGATCTTCCCATTTATATTGAAATCGTAAAACTTTTTTAATGAAATAATATTAGACAAGATTTAAATATATCAGATTTGAATGTTAACAACTGGTGCAGCCATATTAATCAATATTACGAGACAATGTGTGAAAAACTACTCTTAATATAGCAGCAGCTCAAGTCTAAGTATAAACATCGACTGTAACATGTAGCACTCTGCAAAAAGGCAAGATTTTCCTTATTGTGCTCAAAGTTGTAACAAACCTCTTCATATTTAAAGATTAGTGTTGATCGGAGGCTGAGGGGTGACCTAATAGAGGTTTACAAAATTATAACGGGCATGGATAGGATAAATAGGCAAAGATTTTCCCTGGGGTCGGGCAGTCCAGAACTAGAGGGCATTGGTTTAGGGTGAGAGGGTAAAGATATAAAAGAGACCTAAGGGGCAACTTTTTCATGCAGAGTGTGGTACGTGTGGAATGAGCTGCCAGAGGAAGTGGTGGAGGCTGGTACAATTGCAACATTTAAAAGGCATCTGGATGGGTATATGAATAGGAAGGGTTTGGAGGGATATGGACTGAGTGCTGGCAGGTGGGACTAGATTGGGTTGGGATATTTGGTCGGCATGGACGGGTTGGACTGAAGGGTCTGTTTCCATGCTGTACATTTCTATGACTCTATGACTCTATATCTAAAAGGTAATTTGTTTTCCTGTGGATCTGAATCAATGGCAAAAATCGTACAAGCTTTGTTGAACTTACAACTGAGGAACAGGTATGAAAGTCATCACTATTTCTGCCTTAGAACCCTAACCAGTTTATAGATGTAAGAGCGCTATCTCTTAAAGTCATATAACTCTTGTCACATTTTGGAACACATATCTAAATGTGCCTAATGCTACCAACAGTAACTGGGCATATTAACAGTCTTTTCACCTTTGAAGACCAAATAAAATAGCTACACTTGAGGAGGGAAAAAAATGATTCATGTGAGGCAATCTTGTGGTCTGCTGAAAATTCACTCTTGAGAGAGGGATTGGTAGATAGTCTGATTAAATCAATACTCACCTTCAGGGGACCTCCATCATCTGTTGGCTTCATTGGCAGGGTTCCCGGAAAATCCCTAAAGGATTGGGGGGGGGGGGGGGAGGGAAGGTAATTTAACTTACAGCAAGTTTAAATATAGTTTACACTTGCTGTAAGGTTTAGGATACCCAAATATGCAAGATTTGCCTCCTAGGGCTCTTTTTTTTGGCAGTGCCATGTCACCTCTAAAATAATGCCCATGACACATTTGCACACGTTTGGTGCGTGCCATTCCATTGTCCATTTTGGGTGTGCCACCCCATTGCCCAGCAGAAGAATTCAGAGTGTTGCTAATTTGATGGCAATTCTGCCATTTTGGAGTTCACCGCTCAGCCTATTTCTTCCCCTAACCTTGCATGGTTGAACCTGCTGTTCAGCAACAGCAAAAACTTGCCACTAGCTGCCGCCTCAAAGAAGTTCAGAAATGGTATTGACTGTAACTGTAAATATTTACACATTAGATTTCTACCAGGGCACACCAAGTGATATTTTCAATATGTCTCAGCTTGCTGTCCACTGTCAATTTCTGTCTTCCAAGAAAGCTTGCTTACTGGTCTTGACAGCGCCCTCTTCACTTCAATGCTAAAAAAGTAACTCGGAAATGGCATTCCAAGCCAACTTTGTAAATCAAACATTCTATATTTTGATAATGTTTGTGCTTTGTATAATCTTGGAGGTTTGATGCTTTGTACCCACCTCCCTCCTTGTAACCTGGAGAGAGAGTCATGAAGAAGGATATGTGTGGAAAACATCTGTTCTTTTTAGAGATTTTGTCTGACCTTTTGAACATTTCCAGCATTTTATGATTTTAGTTTTGGATTTCCAGCTACTGCAGTGCTTTACCTTCTTGTGCATCTATATAAATGGATTCTTTAAATTCTTCCATTCAATTCTTTCAAAAAAGCGCTGAGGAAAATGGTATATGTGTTGTTTAATCACAAATGGTTCAGCAACTTAAGGCAAAGGATGTGTAGTAAATTGCAACTATCAGAAGCTGAGATCTATATTGCAACATTGCCTTTACATTATTTTAATGTTGGGTCATGCTGTAACAGATCTCTGGGACATGTGGAACTTGGCCTTGACCTTCTAATTCAGAGGTAGGAATACCATTACAGTATCACAGACACTTTAAATTGTAACTCGTTGCCATGCTGTGATTTGAACCTGTGCCGCCAAAGCATTGACCTGTGTCATGGGATTACTAGTCCAGTAACATTACTATGGTCTCCCACCCAACCATTTGCCTATAGCTTTGCAAAATTGATACATTGCTACTGCCACACCGTTGACGTACACTGAATGGTGTGGATTCATCATATCTGTTGGGTGTTTATGAGCTAAACTGACGCACAGCTTTAAGTTTATATGTCCTGTTCACGATAAGTGCTAATTACTGCGAATTAATGTCTCTGGCAGTGAAACATGTTTCTTACAAGTCCTTCTGACTTGAATTGCTGTTGGAGATTTTAAAAATGTAAACATTTCATGTTTTCCCCTCTATTTTAGTTCAATCTTTCTCTCCCTTTGTATGGAATTTAGTGCAGGTGATGAGGGTCTTGCACACCAGTTGGAGAATCAGCAGGATACCTATGTCACCTTTGTTGTGGCTCAAAGCAAACCAGTACCCATCAGGCACTTAACTGGCCAGTGTCAAGGTGCCCGCAGATTTAAAACCCCATGGATGCAACCACATGAGATCTGCTGGCCAATCAACAGAGGGACTCAGGCCACAAGTGAATGAGTATGATCTAGGAGTGTGTGAGGGTGATCAGAAGAATGTCTGGGCGCTGGCTCAGTGGATCCCCACTTTATGATGCCGGTGACTCGCTCAAGCATCAAGGACCTTTAAATAAGGGTTTCCAAAACCCTGCCCAGAAGCCCAGTGGTTTGTTTCTTGAACTCGCTATGTGGCAGCTCCCCATTAGCCATTGGTTGAATGTCAGCGGCAATGAGGTAAAGCTTTTAAGTGGGCATTAATGCTTATTTAAGGTATTTAATTAGCATTCACGTGGGAACACTGTCCATGTCCTTTCCCACCCTAGACTTTGTCAAACTGAGACAAGAAGGCCCATTAAATTTTTCCCTTCATATTTACTCCTGTACCTGTTTTGGCATTGAATTCATTCAATGTATGTTATACTATTTCTCAGCTTTTTTGCTATTTATTTCATTATCCTTAATTTGATTGGATTTGAACGTAACACACTTATTGTCATTGAGTCATAGAGATGTACAGCACGGAAAAAGACCCTTCAGTCCAACTCGTCCATACCAATCAGATATCCCAACCCAATCTAGTCCCACCTGCCAGCACCTAACCCATATCCCTCCAAACCCTTCCTATTCATATACCCATCCAGATGCCTTTTAAATGTTGAAATTGTATCAGCCTCCATCACATCCTCTGGCAACTCATTCCATACATGTACCACCCTATGCATGAAAAAGTTCCCCTTAGGTCTCTTTTATATCTTTACCATCTCAGCCTAAACCTATGCTTTTATGATTTTATGAACCTTGATTAGGTCACTCCTCAGCCTCTGATGCTCCAGGGAAAACAGCCCCAGCCTATTCAACCTCTCCCTGTAGCTCAAATCCTCCACCCTGGCAACATCCTTGTAAATCTTTTTTGAACACTTTCAAGTTTCGTAACATCTTTCCGATAGGAAGGAGACCAGAATTGCATGCAATATTCCAACAGTGACCAAACCAATGTCCTGTACAGCCGCAACATGACCTCCCAACTCCTGTACTTAATACTCTGACCAATAAAAGAAAGCATACCAAACGCCTTCTTCACTATCCTATCTACTTGCAACTCTACTTTCAAGGAGCTATGAACCTGCACTCCAAGGTCTCTTTGTTCAGCAACACTCCCGAGGACCTTACCATTAAATGTGTTAGTCTTGCTAAGATTTGCTTTCCCAAAATTCAGTACCTCACATTGATCTTAATTAAACTCCATCTGCCACGTCTCAGCCCATTGGCCCATCTAGTCAAGACCCTGTTGTAAGCTGAGGTAACCTTCTTCGCTGTCCACTGCACCTTCAATTTTGATGTCATCTGAAAACTTACTAACTATATGTGGCCGGCACAGTGGCTCAGTGGTTAGCACTGCTGCCTCACAGCACCAGGGTCCAGGTTCGATCCCACCTTGCGCGACTGTCTGAGTGGAGTTTGCACATTCTCCCTGTGTCTGTGTGGGTTTCCTCCGGGTGCTCCGGTTTCCTCCCACAGTCCAAAGATGTGCAGGTCAAGTGAATTGGCCATGTTAAATTGCCCATAGTGTTAGGTGCATTAGTCAGAGGGAAATGGGTCTGGGTGGGTTACTCTTCAGAGGGTTGGTGTGGACTTGTTGGGCCAAACAGCCTGTTTCCACACTAATCTATACCTCCTATGCTCACATCCAAATCATTTATATGAATGATGAAAAGTAGAGGACCCAGCACAGATTCTTGTGGCACTCCACTGGTCACAGGCCTCCAGTCTGAAAAACAACCTTCTACCACCCCACCCTCTGTCTTCTGCCTTTGAGCCAGTTCTGTTTCCAAATGGTGAGTTTTCCCTGTATCACATCTAATGCTCTGCCCTCATCATCCTCTTTGTTACTTCTTCAAACAACTCAATCAAGTTTGTGAGACATGATTTCCCACACACCAAAGCCATGTTAACGTTCTCTAATCAATCCTTGCCTTTCCAAATACATGAACATCCTGTCCCTCAGGATTCCCTCCAACAACTTGCCCACTGATCATTCTCACTGATCTATAGTTCCCTCGCTTGTCCTTACCACCTTTTTAAACAGTGGCACCACATCAGCCAACCTCAGTCTTCTGGCACCTCACCTGTGACTATCGATAATACAAATATCTCCGTAAGAGGCCCAGCAATCACTTCCCTAGCTTTCCACAGAGTTCTAGGGTACACCTGATCAGGTTCTGGGGATTTATCCACTTTTATATGTTGAAAGACTTCCAGCACTTCCTCCTCTGTAATATGGACATTTTTCAAGATATCACCATCTTGTATTTCCCTACATTCTCCACAGTAAATACCAATGCAAAATACTCATTTAGTATCTCCCCCATCTCCTGCGGCTCCACACAAAGGCCACCTTGCTGATCTTTGAGGGGCCCTATTCTCTCCCTAGTTACACCTTCGTCCTTAATGTATTTGTAAAAACCCTTTGGATTCTCCTTAACTCTAATTGCCAAAGCTATCTCATGTCCCCGTTTTTGTCCTGATTTTTCTCTTAAATATATTCCTACTGCCTTTCTACTCTTATAAGGATTCACTCGATCTATCCTGTCTATACCCGACATATGCTTCCTTCCTTTTCTTAACCAAACCCTCAATTTCTTTAGTCATCTAGCATTCCTATATCAACCAGCCTTTCCTTTCACCCTAACAGGAATATACTTTCTCTGGACTCTTGTTATCTCATTTCTGAAGGCTTCCCATTTTCCAACTGTCCCTTTACCTGCAAACATCTGCCCGTAATCAGCTTTCGAAAGTTCTTGCCTGATACTGTCAATATTGGCCTTTTTCCAATTTAGAACTTCAACTTTTAGATCTGGTCTATCCTGTTCCATCTGTATTTTAAATCTAATAGAATTATGGTCGCTGCCCCAAAGTGCTCCCCCACTGACACCTCAGTCACCCGCCCTGCCTTATTTCACCAGAGTAGGTCAAGTTTTGCACATTCTCTAGTAGGTACATCCATACTTAACAAATTCCTCTCCACCTAAATCCTTAATACTATGGCAGTCCCAATCTATGTTTGGAAAGTTAATATCCCCTACCATAACCACCCTATTAAACTTACAGATAACTGAGATCTCCTTACAAATTTGTTTTTCAATTTCCCTCTGACTATTAGGGGGTCTATAATACAATCTCAATAAGGTGATCATCCCTTTCTTATTTCTCAATTCCACCCAAATAACTTCCCTGGATGTATTTCCGGGAATATCCTCCCTCAGTACAGCTTTAATGCGAACCCTTATCAAAACGCCATTCCCCCTTCTCTCTTGCCTCCCTTTCTATCCTTCCTGTAACATTTGTATCCTGGAACATTAAGCTGCCAGTCCTGTCCATCCCTGAGCCATATTTCTGCAACTGCTATGATATCCCAGTCTCATGTTCTTAACCAAGCCCTGAGCTCATCTGCCTTCCCTGTTAGACCTCTTGCATTGAAATAAATGCAGTTAAATTTATCAATCCACCTTGTTCTCTGCTTTATCCCTGCCTGCCCTGACTGTTTGACTCACCCTTATTCTTAACTGTACCAGTCTCAGGTTGATCTCTTTCCTCACTATCTCCCTAGGTCCTGACCTTCCCCCCCCCCCCCCCCCCCCCCCCCCCGCTCCCGTCCCCTCCACCTCCCACTACCCCCATCTTACTAGTTTAAATCCTCCTTACTAGCAATCTCCCTGCCAGTATATTAGTCCCCTTCCAATTTAGGTGCAATCGTCTTCTTGTACAAGTCACGTCTATCCCAAAAGAGCTTCCAATGATCCAAAAATGTGAATCCTTCTCCTATACACCAGCTCCTCAGCCATGCATTCATCTGCTCTTTCCTCCTATTCCTGCCCTCACTAGCTCGTAGCACCAGGAATATTCAAAACATTACTACTCTCGAGGACCTCCTTTTTAAATTCTTGCCTAACTCTCTGTAATCTCCCTTCAGAATCTCAACCTTTTCCCTCCCAATATGTACAATGACCTCCTTGAGCCCTCTTCCCCCCTTGAGAACATTCTACACCCTCTCTGAGACATCCAGGGAAGCAACACACCATTCTGATTTTTCAATGCTGGCCACAAAAATTTCTGTTTGTACCTCAGACTCTGTTTGTACCTCAGAGTCCCCTACACAATCGTTTTCTTGGAACCCGACGTTCCCCTCATTGCAATAGCCAGTCTCAATATCAGAAATTTGGCTGTTCATGTTATGTTCCCCTGAGAACCCATCATTCTCTACATTTTCCAAAACAACATACTTGTTTGAAATGGGGATAGCCACAGAAGACTCCTGCACTAACTGACTACCTGTTACCTTTCCTGGAGTTAACCCATCTGTGTGACTATATCTGTGACTTTTTCCCCTTCCTATAACTGCCATCCATTTCATCCCCTTGCTCTTGTAAATTCCCATTTGCCTTTAGCTGTCTCTCCAACTGATCCATTTGATCTAATAGGATTTCTAGCTTTATTCATTCATGTTCTGGATGCTTTGTTTCCCTGATGCAAAAAGACCAGTTTGAATTTTTAATAATGTGTCAAAACAAAAAGTACAAACAATTCTAAAGATGCAAATACAATTCTATCCACCAGCAGATGCCTTTAGAAGTGATTTGACAACAAATTATAGACTTTCTTTTTACTTTTTGAACTGTAGAGATTCCTTCTTCAGTAGGTTTCTATAGCTTTTGAAGAAGTATCTTTAGCTGTAGAAAGTAAACAGACTTTAATTTCTCAGAAAGTTTAATATTCATGAAAACCTAAAGCGTGAAGAAAACTTATTGATAGTTCTTTTTATTTCCTTTGCTGGCAAGAGTATGCACCACAGACCAAACACATTAATGTTTATGCACTAGAAGGTTTCTTATCCTTGTGAAAATATATATTGGAGGCAATGTCCTTGTACATGAATGGGTAGATTCAGGTGTAATCTGAAATATGGGTGACCTCTCACTTCATTTAACTGTTTAAATATTTATTTTAAACTCAATAGCTCTGTTCTAATTTATCCAAAACACTTGCAATCAGCACTTTGTTGAACTGACAAAAATCATTTTAAAAAAAATTCCATGCCATGCAGGAAAACATTAAGTGTGCCTGCCTTTTTCTGAAGTAATTGGTGTGGCCCACTTAACCATTTTAACTATAATTGTCAATGTGACCCCATGTGAGTGAGGAGGTTCTCACGATTTAGGATTATACAATAGGCTATATTGTTCTGTTGCAGAGATTAGAAGGCATGATGTATGATTTTCAAATTGTTTTCATTCTGTACATGTTCAAACATTTAATGACCATTATTCCTTGACCACCTAATACATTTCATGATGAACAACAATCATTTCACTAGCCAACTTCTGTCACTGCTGAACAGGAGACCTGAAGGAGCCAATTAGATTGAAGTGGCTAGCACTAAAAACTCTACAAGTGACAGAGATATGAAAGCTTAGCAAACTAACAGTTCCAAGGCGACAGGGATGGGTGGCCTAACTAGAAAAAAATTTGAAGTGGCACTTAAATTATTGGAGCACTTATTTAACAAAAAGATGTTCTGCATTGCCTTAAGAGGATATAATATTTTCAATAATGTTAAATTTTTAAAGCTTATCTAAATATTTCTCACAAGCTATATGCCGAAAATATACTTCTATAATTGATTTTTTTGTTCCCTAACAGACTATAACTTTACATTCATTAGGCAGCAATGTCTCAGCCAACTGGAGGTGGGTTTATAAATGACTGGTGTGGAAAGTCCTTGAAATTGATGCCAAGTCAGGATTCTACCTTCTTCCAAGTTTGCCCTGGGGTGGCATTGAAAATAAATAGAGAATCACTTTGGATCTGTCAGGTAAGTATTTACGAAGTTGTTGAAAATATTATGAAGCCAATTATGAACTCAGCCAACTTGGAGTTGTGAATTTCCCAGCTATGGAACATGTTTTCTGATCTGTCAGCAGCTTACGTGGGTTACAAAACAAAATCTTGTTCAGTGAAAATGAGAAGCTGTGAAACTTCCAAACAGTTAGACTGCAAAGTTCCAACCATGACCATGAGAGATACTGCTGTTCAAAGCACTCCTTCTGACAGACATTGCTTTCACTACTTTGTAAATGATTACCAACTGCTTGTGAGACATGTCATCTGTCCAGATTTAACTTAGCCTTTGGCTGCATCACCCTCACAATCTCCATCACAACATGAGAGAATCTTGAGCATCTCCACTTTACACCTGAAATGAGAGTGGAGTCCACACCACAACCTACTGTTACAACAGCCACATGAACAACAACAGCAGCAGAACCATCTGCTTTCTTCTTTGGGCAGAGCTAATAGACACTGAAATCCAGTTGGAAAAGGTAAGAGCACCAATACAGAGTTTGGAGGAAGAAGATCAACTCCCTCAACATGTGTGAACCTCAGGACATTTGAGCTATTGTGACAGATCATTAGTGACATTAGCAAACTCTGGGACAGGTAGGCATGCATTGTTTTTGGATATCTCTCCATCCTTCTTCTCACCCCATCAATCTTCTGGATTCTGCCTCTCACCAAGTTGAAAGATGTGAATTAGGAACAGGAATAGGCCATTCAGCCCCTCAGACCTGCTCAGCCGGTTGTTGATATCATGTTAGTTTAGAAGCTATTTTCATCTACCTTAAAAATATTCAAAGCCCTGCTTCCACAGCTCTCTGAGGAAGACAATTTTAGGGATTCACAATCCTCTCAGAGAGAAGAAATCTCTTCATCTTTGCCTTAAATGGGAGACCTCTAATTTTTAAACTGTGTCCCAGATTTAAGTTGTTTAAAAAAAAGAGAAGTGTAATTGGTTTGGAATGATTTGTGCGAGAAAGAAAGATGGACACCATTTGTGCAGGAAATTGGTTGCACAGGTGCGAATGTGAAAAGCCTGCGGAAATAGAAATAAGTGATCCTGATGTTTGACTTTAAGCGAATTGTGTAGAAGGATGCTGGGCAAGTCAAAGTATGGAGCTTGGCATTTGAAAGTAATTGTACAAATCACCTGTCATGCCCTTCTGAATGTGAGAGATAATATGTGCCTGAAAGACCATGAAGGCATCATTGCGATAAGTGACCAATTCACCTACTTTAGTGACTTTGGTCACAAAGAAAGAACTAATGTTGGCTAGGACATAGGGATAACTCTCTTGCTTTTCTACTAATAAGGCCAAACTCTTTTTAGATGTTACCAGAACAGGCAGGCATGCCTTGATTTATTATCTCAGTTGAAAGGTGCCCCTCCCTTAATAATGTGTTGAATTATCAGTGACATTATATGCTCGGATACTTGGTCAGGCTTGAAGTAATGATCTTCCAACTCAGATGCTGTGGCAAGTTGACAGTAAGTTATTATTTTATTATTAGGTACAGAAATAATGCAGATTACCACCCAAGTAGAGAGGAAAAAAAGACATACATTTAGTTGGGTTTTTTTGTAGCATTCACAGAGCTTTTCAAAATAGAAATTTGTCTTTAAAGAAGTGGCCTCAAAACCAAGTTTGTTTTCTTAAGTCTCCTTGAGAATTTGCAAGCTGTTTTCAGGTCTTTGATTTTACCAGCACAAAGTTTCCATGATATGCTATTTGACAGATCAAATTTTAATTCTGTACACTACAACTCTATGTTAGTAAGAATAATTCATTGCATAGTGGATATTGAAACCAATTTTTAGTTTTAAAAGTGTTTAGAATGTATTTCCTCTCTTTCCTTTTGTTTTTTTTCCTAAGTGTCTCCGTACCCCATGCCATGCTTACATTGAGACGTCAAGCGAGTGATTGAGTTGCTCCTAAGCTCTGACACTTGCACTCTATAACCTCTTTTATAAAGACAAGCAAAAGCTGCCACAGACAACTTCCCCTTATAAAAAGCACTTTGCTTTCACAGTGTGCTTTCATTCCACAGCACTATCACAATTTGGAATTGTCTGAGGATCCTGAGTGAAAATTTTGATTCTTAAGACCTTCATTGGAGTCACAATTGTGCTGGTGGTATGAAGTCAGGATTACAGGAAAATTATTCCACAATTCAAATATTTGTCCAGTAGTACAATTTAAGTTCAGGACAGGTAAAATTTAAATGATGCTCTGTCTTAAAATAATAGCTTTCTATCTTTTAAATTCACATTATGTGGTAATATTTGTAAATGTCATGTAGAAGATCAAAGTAAGATTTGAGAAATACAAGAAATCATATAATGCTTTTGCATTTGTAATATTCGAGACAAAAACATTAATTACAATGATCAGCACTTCAAATTCTTATAAGTGTTCAAACGCTGCTATTTCTTTATGGACGGCAGTAGTTTAAAGCAACTCATTATGACGTATTCTAAACAAGCTTGATTATAAACCAATTAAACTTTCCTGAAAAGTTACATTCACAGTACTGTGCAATTTAGGTTCTGGAAAGAAGGTCTCTTGGGTAAATAATATGGAGACTGCTTTTTGTAGTACACCTGTCATTTTTGACGAGGTTTACATTTACTACCATAAATATTATGCCAAGCCTGGGATATGTGGAAGAATGGTGTGAAAAACATGAGTGTTGACAGATGGAAAGTCAATGCCAACAAAATTGAAAAATGTCTTGTTTTAAAGCTATCTTTTACTAAATTTTACTTGGAATTCTTGTTTTCTGCCATCAATTTTCTGGTCATTAAAAAGGGTGATGATAGTGCTACAAAACAAAATTTTATTGCTTTTGTCTATGTGCCAATATCATACATTCCCACATGGTCTACATTCAGTTTGTATTTCTTCCTGGGCAAAAAAAAAGTGTGCCCTAATTCCCCCAAGACAGAAGAGCATAACCTACTGAATCCATGTGATATTTCCACTTTGCCTATTTGCTTTCCTGACAGATGTATAGTGATATTGATCGATTAGCATAGCATTTCATTATTAGCTGAGTTATTTTGTGGTCCCACATCCAATCAAACCTAAATTTGGACTTTCCATACCAACTTTCACATCCTGATCTGAACAGCCATCAGACAATCTTTTATCCCATTTGCAAAGACATAGGCTCAAACCCTAAGGATTTAAAAATTAAAGGCATATGTTTAACTCAGAAAACCAAGACAATATTGTTTAATGTGAAACACTGTTACAAGCATAATAAAAAATTGAATCTGACTCAATGAATTGGGGTTGTGAATATTTCAGTGCACATTTAATACCGGAAACAGCAATTGAAGAAATTGAACTTCCATTCATTCATCTAGCATTCTTTTATTTGAAGTAAATCCAGTGGTAGAAAATTATTTCTATTTAGGAAAAGATTATGTAGTCCAAAAATGTCTGAAAATTTACTGCATGCTGCTGAAGTGGCCATACAGGATTAAAGTCAGTTAAAGTCGCCGTGAAAGTCAATTGGTCTGGTCAGTAGAAATGTTAAAGTGAAGATGTCAGGTGTACACAATGCTACCCTTAAAAAAAACAGCTGGTTAGTTATTGTTGTTTCTGAGGACTTGCTTTGTGCTAAATAGTTGCCACATCTCTCTACATTACAACAGAAACAGGTCTTTAAAGACCTGGGAACATTTTTAAGGAATTTGATAAGGTGTCATATATATGCAAGGTTTTTATTTCACAGTGTTAATTTGTTAGAAAGTAGTATAAATATGCAGTGTTTAGTGTTTTAATTTGGGTTTGTCTTCAGAAGTCTTAAAATCTAGTACATTCTGATAATGACGAACAGTCTACTAGTCCGAAGCTAGCAGATAAACTCAGTTTTACCATTGACTTAGGAGTAATTAAAGTATTATTTTGCCAAGCTAGAAAAAATTAAAAAGGAAAATGAAATGCATAAAAGATAGTGAGAGATCAGGAACAAAGAAGTAACAAAATGAAATAACAACTGTGCAATCAATTTGATTTCTATAATTGATATAATGTTCAATAATCATCATAATGTCTATATTAATCTCTTTTTTTGTTTCAGAAGACATATTTTAAGCACAAACTAGCTGACTAGGATATTATTAAGGGATTCATTCCAACAATTGTCTCTTGATCTCATGACTTGAAGTCAGGTTCTTTCCTACTCTCAAAACATAGAGCCAAAGAAGAACTAATCCATTGTATGCCAACTCTCTGTTGAACAATCCAGTCCCATTCCTTGTCTATCCGGTCTAGTCTGAGTAGTATGTAATTCTATCAAGTGCCCATCCAATGTCCTTTAGAAATTATTGATCATTTCTTCTTTCATTCATCCTTATGGGCAATGAGTTCCAGGTCATTACAAGCAGCTGCACAAATAAGTTCTTTCTCAAATTTCCTCTATATCTATTGCCCAAAACATGATTTGTTTTTCCTTACATGGGGCATAAGCATTGCTGGTAAAATCACCATTTATTACCCATCACTAATTCCGCTTGATGAGTTAGTGATGAGCTGCCTTTTTAAACTGCTGCAATCGATACTGTGTAAATACACTTGCTGCACTGTTAGAAAGGGAGTTCCAGGAGTTTAGGAGGGAATATTAATTCTGAATCAATTTGGTGTGTAGCTTGATGCAGAGCTTCATGTGATAATTTTCAGATGTGTCTGCTGGATTTGGTGAAAGAAATTGCTGGTTTGGAAGGTACTGCCAAAGGAGCATTAGTGAGTCAATGCATTGCAACTTGTATATATTTGACCTGTTGTCACTGTTGATAGTGATGGAGAGACTGAATAGTTCAAGTGTACATGAATAGTAAAGGTTTGGATCAGGAGCAGGCAAGTGGGACTAGTTTAGTTTGGAATTATGTTGCGGACTGTTGGACCATAGGTTCTGTTTCCCATGCTGTATGACTCTATGACTCTGTGGTGCATAAATGATGATTAAACAGGCCATATTGTCCGAATGATATGAATGCATGAGCTACTGAAATGGCAGGTATTCTATTTTACTTCTATCTTCTGCGTCCAACTGATGGACATGCTTTCAAGAATCAAGAGGTGAGTTACTCGCTGCAGAATTCTCATGATCTTGTCAGAGCAGTAATAACATGGCTGACCCAGTTAGACTTTTATTTAGTAATAACCCCAGGATGGGGCACTTTCAACAATGGTGATGTTGTTAAATGATAGAGGAAATAGCTTGATTCTCTGTTGTTGACAATGGTCATTTGTGCAGTATGAATATTCTTTATCACTTGTCAGTCCAAGCCTCAATGTTTTTAGGTGTTGTTGCAGATGGCCGTAGACAACATCTGTATCACAAATGGTACTGAATTCTGTGTAATTATCAGCAAACATCTCAGATGTGACTTTATGATAGAGGAAAGGTGAAGAAGCTGAAGGTGGTTAGTCAAAGGATACACCCTGAGAAACTCCTGTAATGATGGAGTCGGGCTGAGATTATTGGCCTTTGTGTCTCCTGGTTCATGTATATTACAACTGAGAATTTTTCAGTCTATCTTATCCAAGTCTGCCGTAGGATTATATACATATATCCTCTTAATCTCATTTTACTTGAAGGACAATAAACCCAACTTCTCCAACTTTACCTCATAGCTACCCATTAACAGAACCATTCTGGTAAATCTTCTCAACCCTTTCTCAAGGATCCACACATCCGCCCTAAACAAGGATGCAGAACAGGCAGAAAACAGAGAATAAGACATAACAAACAAAACTTAAATGGCTCTCTGTTCGATTGGCAGAATGTGCAATGTTTTACAATTTATATCAATGACTTGGATGAAGACAGCAAACATTGTAGTTAAATCAGTAGATGACACCAAGATTAACATGTTGTGAAGCAGGCATAAGGGAGACACAGACTGATTGGCAGATAGGCAGATTGAGTGAGTGGGCATAAGTCTGGCAGATGGAGTGTGACATGGGAAAATGTGAAGTTGTTCATTCTGGCAGGAGAAATAGAAAAAGTAAGGTATTACTTAGACTGAGAATGATTGCAGAACTCTGATTTGCAGAGGGAGTTAGGTGTTCAGCTGCACGAGTCAGAAATAGTGTGCACGAGCAGACCTTAATCAACAAGTCTAATGGGGTGGTAGCTTTTATTATGAGAGGAATTAAACATAAAAGTAAGGATGAAATACTTTAGTTACAAAATGTATTGGTGAGACTTAAGGCTATGTGCAGTTGTAGTCCTCTTATTTCAGGAAGAATGTAGAAAGGTTTGATGGGTGTGGTTGGTGAAGGAAAATGTAAAGAGGGAGAAAGCAGCAGAGAGCTGAACAGAATGGGAGCCACTGTGGGCTAGGACGTTTCATAACACTCGGTGTTGGCCACCTGATATCCAACAGAACTCTAGTTCCCAAGTTTGCTACAAACGGAAAAACAGCTGCAGGCTTCACGGTGAGAGGCCGAGGTTAATACCACCATCTTTATTAGGGGCGTTCCTCTGTGATACACATGCATGTAGGCCATATTTCTAAGGGGCAAGGGGCAGCAGGGTGCATGCACAGTCTTCCTTTGACATAAGATGAAAACATCAAAGGTGAAGGTTTTGCAAACAGATTCATCAAAACCAAACATTAAATCAAGATGTGACAGAGCCCTCAATTCATCAAAATCTAAATATCACTGACTGCTGCATATGTAAGTGGATGCTTTGCGAAAAAGATCATATCACGATCTGACAGTGACACTAGATTAATCAGGATCTGGATATTATTGCCCTTTAAATGGGCAACGGCTGCATCAGCAAGGCTGACCAAGTGTGAACTCATGGTTCTGTACTCGCATTTATTTAATAAGTGTGGTAATACAGGTTTATGTTTAGCAGTTCATTTGCTGATGGTTGGTATAGTTTATTTTACCACACTCAGCCTCAAAACTGACATATTTGAATCAAAATAATTCAGGCAATTGTTATGAATGAGGCTTATGCATTATTTTAATCTCAGCAATTACCTCACACAGGCAGAAAACATATCAGGAATTGTTGAATTGTACATTGATTGTATTTTGAGTTGGAAAATATGTCTGTAATGCACATTCAAGAGTGGTTTTACTGTTATATATTGTTTAAATTTATAAATTTTAATTAGACTTTCTCAGTGATCATCATATCTCAGTATGTACCATATATGTTAATAACAACGATATTCATTATTTTTAAAACTATAAGACAATTATGTTTGACTTTTACCAATCTAATATACTGTCGACCTACCTGCAGACACTTTACTGACAAGAAGATGGAGTGACAAGTTCAGTAGTGAATCTATTGCGTCTTTCATGTAGCAGGAATATGGTCAGGCAGCAGCTGCCACCCAGTTACAGTCTGCTCAGCCTGACCACATCTGACAGCCTTACAACAGTGCCAGGAGGACTCTTCCACTTAAATATACTTTTTAATTAAAACACTGCTTTAATTACAGATTGTTGGTGGTACAATTAAATTATTAATTGCTCTGCTGCCAATTACACCAATTAAAATGCACCACACTTTCAAAAGCAAGGTTTAAAAAAAAACATAAGGTTGTATCATTTAGTTATCCTAGACTTTTCAATAAATTGCTTTAACCCAGTAGATAGGTCTTTGTCAGATGGTAAATTTTGATTAACGAATCTGGAAAATAGCTGTTATACTTTTAATATACAACAGAGAAATTGTATTTAGTTTTTATGATGTATTTTGCACAGAATTTGCTGAAATGCTGAACATTCACTTTATTATGGTATAGATGGAAAAATGGGAATCTCCCTACAGACCTCCCTATACCCAATGAATTTCTCCTTGTAATAGAACCTAACCTTCATGTGTAGTACTCTGTAACTATTTAATTAAAAGTTTCCAAACGGAAAATTTTGTTTACAGTTTCTGGCCCCTGGGGATGGAAAGTAATGCCTTACACCAGTCAAAGACTTTCAGTTGGTTTTATGCGAGCCCACTAAACTGGCACCAAGGCTGTACACAACACTGTCCTGTTAGGCGTAAGTGAAGCAACACTCATAGCAATATTTGCATGTGATTCTATGTAGACTAGAAACTAATGTTATAGTCACATAACATTAAACAAAATTATTTTTATGTCATCGCTACCATATTATACGATTAAGAATCCACACAGTGAAAGAAAAGAGACGTCTGATTCTTTAACCATAGAAACCTTGAAATTTTGAGGATTCCTTTTGGTAGTGAAGCTAAAATGAAATCATGTTGCTTCTGGCACATGACAGTCATAAATCTAAGTGCACAAAAGGCACATCTGTGTTTAATATGCTTTAAAATTAGACTTAGTTAAACATCAAAACATCAAGTAGGAATAATTTAATCTGGGTTTACTGAATAGAGCTAACCACCCTGTTAAAAATATTTTATCTGTTTTATCGAAAGTACCGTCTGATTGGTGCCATGAGACATTTACTGTTTCCTATGGACCTATCTGGGGCCACTCATTTCACAATACCTTAGGAAAGTAAATACAAAGTTGCATATTCAGATTTGCAGATTATGCTACATTTGGAAGCAGGTTAAGTTGTGCAGAAATGAGCAGAGAAAGTGAGTATGTATAACTGTGGCAGATGAAGTTCAATGTTTGGAAATGCGAAGCAATTAACTTTCGATCTAAGAAAGACAAATAGGAATATCTTCTTCCTGGTGACAGACTAGAGGCTGTCGAGGAGCAGGTGTTCTTGTAAACAAAGAATTAAAAGCTAATGCACATGTATAAAAGGTAAATAAAATTGAGGTGTAGATCAGCCATGATCAAGTTAGAGGATCAATCTCAAGAGGTTGAATAGTTTATTCCTTTAAACATTCTTCTAGTGTCTTGGATTTATATACAGCTGAACATTCAATGATATTTTTAAACTTGAAAATATAGCTTCCTGTCAACTATTTTTCCACTCATCCCTGATCTTCAAGTTCCTCCATCACATTTCTCATGATTAGATTTCTCAACAATGTTATTTAGATCTCTAACATACAATATCCATCATATTTTTTATGCCAATGTGGTTTAGGCTCTATTACCTTAAAGTGTTAGTACTGAGAAGTGTTGCATTCTTGACAAGCTGCAACCTGTACTATGTCTACATACTGATTTGCACAGAGATGGAATAACAAGATTTTTAGGATATAAAATTCCTCTAGTGGTTTTCTTAGCTTTCCCAAATCATACATTATCTACATTTAAGAAGCTTAGTAGGCATTCCAGCTCTTTAGAATTTCTCCAACGAAGTTTCAGTGCATTTTGCTTGACCCCTCCTGGGAGTCATGAAAGTAACAATATTCTTCAACTAAATTATATCATTTGATACACCTTTGGTCCATATGATTTGAGTTGGTAATTGTATGGCTATATCACTTTAGAAAACTAATATATCTTGGGGAATGTTTTGCACTGTGTAGAAAATACCTTGGCACTGTTTGATTAGCTATGTAGTCTCTGTCAGCTAAGAGCTTGTGTAAAGTAACATCAATAGCTGCACTCTGCAACCTGTTCTCTCCATGTCCAATGAAATCAAGATAAAACTTGAAAAAGGCTATAAAATCAGCTACTAAAATATAAATACTGAAAACAGTTTCTTGTGTGTTGTTATTCAACATTAAGCGAATAGCAGTAGAAACTGAGGTAAAAAGGGCCAGAGCCTGGAAAGTTTATCTCACATGTTTTGTGTCCCAACTCCCTTGATGGAAAGTCCTTGGGCTTAAGTCATGTTGACTTTCTCATTGAAAACATATTTAGCCTCTGGTAACTAGGGTTTAGCAAAACCAGCTGGTCAAACTAGATGTATTTTGTTTTCATATGCTCTCTCTAACTTTTAATATTTGCATGTGTATAGATTTAGGGAATCGCAGAATAGGCTATTCAGCTCCTTGAGCCTGCTCAGCCATTAAACTACATCACAGTCGATTCTTTCCACACTATCCACATATTCCTTTATGACTGTAATATCCAGAAATAGATCAACCTCTGATCTCTGTCTCAAATGTACTCAATTGCTGAATCTCAACAAACTTCTGGGGTAAAAATAATTCCAAAGATTCATTATCCCTAATGAAGACATTCCTCCACATCTTGGTCTACTCCTTATTCTGAGACTGTGTACCCTAATTCTACTATATAAATAAATACCTCTGTTAAATTCTCCTTTTGTCATGGATTATTTATGCCCCAGTCTTTATTCACTAGCAGCTCATTCAGAACCATCCAGTAATCAATGATGCTCATGAAAGACAAGGAGAAGTCTGTGTGCAGTGGTACAGCTGGGTCCATGAGTTCAAGCAAAGCCATCTGGCAGCCAATTAAAATGTGTGTATTTTATCCAAGCACAATCATTGCATCAACATGCTTCCTTTTCAAAAGATTTTTATTGCCATTCTAAAATTCAGAAAAAAGGAAAATAGTTGCTAAAATAAATCTTGAAGAATAACTGGTTTATGTGTTAGAAAGTGTAGTTTTTGAAAGTAAGCGGTTGCAAAAGGAGTGCAAACATGAATAAGATGCTCCTCCTTTGTTTTGCGCTTTTGATTATTTGTGCTTTTGATGAGTTCTGTCCAGGTTAATTATGAAGAAAGGTCAAAGTTTCCTGCATTCTTGAAATCTAAGCACTTTTTAATTGCTGTTATGGTTCATTTTCCAGATGGCTTCCTTCAACTACTTGACTTTAAATGTACTGCAGCTGAAAAAAAAGGACTTCACAAAGAAGAGAATAAAGATCTCTGTTTTGTGATGGTTAAACGTAAAAACTTTTCAATTTTAAGTTAATGTATCAATATTGAAAATGTAACTTAAACATGTAATTAAACCTACCAACGTTTAATAACTATATTGTAGACTTTTTGGGACCTTTGTTTGATGTTTGAAAGAAAGATGAATCATACATGAATGGTAAAAGCCACACACTACTTATGTCATAGTTAGAATAGCCATGAGGGAATCCTGACCTACTGGAAAGCCCATGGCAGGAACAACACATAAAATCAGTGGATAGAATAATTCAAACCAGATTCTGGTTTTTGTAAGTGACTATGTTGGGTAAATATGTAAGTGTGGTGGAGGAGAAGAAACGGATGTTTAAAATTGGTTTTATGGCTTTAAAATAATAATAATGGGGATTGATTTTGTGGCGTGCATCAGCTGTGCTCTGCTGTCATTTTTTTGTGCCATATGGTTAAGGCTTTAAACTTCTTCATAAGTCAGATTTACTCCATAAGAGTGTGGTAGCATTTATAATAGCATAAAAGAAATATTCCACAAGCCCATGTTTATATCTTACTATGCTGTATTTATCTCTAACTTAAATGGTTTTATGTCAGTAACAATTAAGACAAGTCTCTGTCACTGATTTTCTTTCTCATTTGTTAGGGGTGTGCTTTCTGGTCCTTCTCCACTGACACCTTTACTAGTATTGGCCTGCTGAACTTCTCTCTCATCTCTGCTTTCGAAGTCTTTGCTTTGAACAAATTAATTACGATCTTTCATTCCTGCCATTTTCTGGTTCAATTCACAACTTGGCTCCTTTAGGTCTGAGAGTCACATACTCAAGCAAACCTGGTGCAAGTCTCTCCCTCATTAAAAACCTTGTCAAAGCCATTGTTTCAAGCAGGCTTTCAGTTATCTCTCCAAACTCTCTTAATGTTTCTCAGTGTTCATTTTTTAACTTGTAATTTTTTTGGCAAATGTGACCAATTATTGATTATTCTTATTGGCTATAGAATCATAAAGATGTATAGCACATCCAACTCATCTATGCCAACTAGATATCCTAAATTAATCTAGTCCCATTTGCCAGTATTGGCCCATATCCCTCTAAACCCTTCCTACTCATGTACCCATCCAGATGCCTTTTACATGTTGTAATTGTATTGGTGTTCAACGCCATCCTTCATGACTCCTAGCTGATGTTAGTCTAGCAGGACCTTGGAGACGAAGAAGAACATATATATATATACTACTTTCTACAATAAACCATCTTCTTAAACCCCTTTTCCTCTGCCCCCTTTAAAATTGCTGTGAGCATCAACTGTAAAGACTGAAGAATTGCATCATTTCTCAGATGGAGAGTATTGGCCATGTGCCTGATCCTGTTTCTTTCACCCTGCTCTGGTACATTTTCCACATTCCAGGAAATACAAACCTCTACTCACCCACCTCCAATCCTGTAAAGCATTCACAAGAATATCTGCAATGACCAATGACAAAGATTTCCGTGTGACAAGAATTTATGTTTCATACAGTTGGACACTGCATGCATTTCATTCGCAGAGTGCAATGATCACACATATCTTCAATCTGTGTTGTTAAGTGCCTGATTAATGACATTGTCTCTTGAAGGGCTGGAAATGTGTTGCTGGAAAAGCGCAGCAGGTCAGGCAGCATCCAGGGAACAGGAGAATCGACGTTTCGGGCATAAGCCCTTCTTCAGGAATCAGGGCTTGTGCCCGAAACGTCGATTCTCCTGTTCCCTGGATGCTGCCTGACCTGCTGCGCTTTTCCAGCAACACATTTCCAGCTCTGATCTCCAGCATCTGCAGACCTCACTTTCTCCTTTTGTCTCTTGAAGGACCTCACATCATTCACATGTGCTCAGACAGAAAAATAAATTTACTCAGCCCGCTCCAGATATGATTACAGCCATTTTGCTTTTACGTTGTGCAGATGTAATTCAATGATGAAGGAAAGCAGCACAAGTTGTGGTTGGCAGAGTCAGTCATAGACTCGGTTGAGTTATCAAGGGACTCCCAAAAACCTTTATGTTTTTTCTTCCTTGCACTTCCTGTGTCTACCTGATTCCACCCAACTCTTTTATTTAAGGCTTCATCTCCTGATATTACCTTTTCAGCTTCAGCCCTAGAGTTTTGCTATGTCAACCATCCTGCTGCATTGTTCCTATGTTGATTGTCACTGTCAGTGAGCCCCTTCCCATTGTCTTCCAATGCACTATTGTTTCCAACCCTTAAATGTTTCCCTCCTTAACTATTATTGTCCCCTCTGCATCCCAGTATGCTGCCTCCAAACCCCATCACTGACTTCCTCAGCTTCCCTACCACAGCAGTGGCTCCTGATGATAGCTCTTGACTTTCATTGAGCAGATGCCCCACACTGACATTCACCCCTCTCACTGCCCTCTTCCAGACTGACATGGAAAGCCCGCCCCAAAGGAAAGTAATCAAATACCTGACTGATCTCTGTACAACTTCCTGATGTAATCTGAATCCTTGAACTGATTGCATTGGAACTGCAGAACTGACCGTGATAAGTTCCCTGGACTGTAATGATATGGATTCCTTGATCCTGACCATACCAAGCAGTTGATCTTCTGTGTCCAAGCCACTGGACTGAGATAGGATGCTGCCCTCTATTGACTGTAGTAGACCCTTTGACTGATGACAATCCCCTTAGACTTGACTATGTCACTTCGACTTTCGGAAATGGACTTTGGTCGCAACTCATGCAAGGCAAGACAAGGCAATGCAGAAATGCTGTGAGGATTCAAGTAGGTACAGAAGGAGTGTGTGCTAAGGGAGCAAATGAGGTGCCCAGAGATTTATCCAGTCAAGAGATGGGTGCATACCCTTGTGTCAAAAGTAGCCTGGCAGCAACATTACAATGGAAGATGAAACTTTGAAGCAATAGTATGCTCCAAAGTGCACGATTGAAGTGCAGAACTGTATTCCAACTGAGTCAGGAATTGTCATCATCTAAATTCTCTTGAGTGCTTGAAAAATTGGCAACAACATCAAATTGAGGTGAGATTAGATCATAAATAACAATTAGATAACATTTACATGTTAAAGCATGTAAATAAGCCTATTGTCACTCACAAGTGAGATTCTCATCTCATTGTTTAAGACTTGGTTAAAAAAATCTGATTTTGTTTTCTTGATGTTAAGAATCTAATCTTGCCAAATTTTCCCATCTGACTCATCATTACTTAGGGACTGGGAAAATTCGAGTCCCAAGACTTTGAACAGGGTTTCAATTTTCATATTGGCACAACTCAAATACATTCTCTTGAATTGTAACAGATAAAAGTTTTCCTTTCTAAATCTAATATTGTAACTAATTTATCATAACTTCAGTAACCGTGCTTAGGGAATTTTTAAAAGCTCCTTGCGGTTCACCACAACTTCCAAATGGTTTTAATAAAATTCCACACAAAAGGCTATTAATTAAACTTGAAGCTGTGGGTGTTCAACTAACTCCAAGAATAGATAAGAAACAAGTTAAAGGGAACATAGAAATGAAAGTAGGCAATTTTACCCTTAAGTCTTTTCCAACATTCAATTAGACTTGTGCCAATCTCATTGGGAACTCAATTTACTCACCTTTGTTTAATAACCTGTGTAACTGTTACCTAAGAGTAACCTATTAATCTCAGTTTTGACAAGTTTGATTGACCTGATCTCAACAGCTATTTGGGGACAGTGTTTAAGATTCCCACTACCTTTTGTATGAAGAAGTGCTTCCTGACATCTAGTGTTAATTTTAAAGTAATGTCCTCATAGAATCACAGAATCCCTACAGTGTGAAAACACGTCCTTCGGCCCAACAAGTCCACGTTGGCCCTCCAAAGAGTAACCCCCCCACAGACCCATTCCCCAATCCTATTACCCTACATGTTTTGGACATCTCCACCAAATAAAATTAAGTTGGAAAACATCATATATATTAAAGGAGTTGAAGAACATAGTGACTGGCATAGCCATGGCTCAGTGTTGTGATGACAACTATTTCTGTTTTTTAAGAATTTTCTTGATTAAAAGACTCAGTGCAAACTGGTCAAATTTGCTGATGACACTGAATCAGATTTGGATATTGGAAATGGAAGAGGCAGTTCAGAAATTAAGATTCAGCTGGGTAAAATAGACACGTGGATGAAACAATGTCAAAATAGATTTATGATAGATAAATGTAACATCCTCCACGCAAGAAGACAAAATAAATGATGGACACACTTTATGAATGGATCTGAAATAACCAAGCATGAAAATGAAATAAATTCATAATTCAATGCTAAATATATCCAATCAATGCAAAGTGGAAATTAACAAAGCTAACAGCATTTTGACTTATTTTGCCAAAAAACAATTATTTATGTTTAAAGAGGTGAAGATTGGAGAAAATGGGAAAATATTAAAAAGCATCACCAATATGTATAAATATTAGAAGCCAACACCCACTGCATAGGCTCTCATATTAAGAATAATCGATAGAATTATCTAGCCAGAAGACGACTATTCATTTGATACATTTGTGGTATCAAAGACACAGGGTGGGAGAGACAGGGGAAAAAAGCCAAAGAGAAAACAAGCATATCAGAAATCTTAATTATTTTGTATCCTTTTCAACGTCTTGCACACTTTTGACAAATAATAATATTTTATCAAGGTGGGAACTAATTGTGTCCTGATGTTTATCACATTCATGATCAGTGATTAACACTGCTTTTTGCATTGATTCAGTGTTTCTCACATCAATATTTGCCATCTAGATTCAATAGCTTCCAACCTTAAACAAACTGTTTGGCTCGATTGCAAAGGTGAATGATTAATCAAAGTGTCACAGTGTATTGCATTTCATATTGCACAGTTACAATGACTGGAACAGCTTTGCAATTTATTAAGAGAGTAAAGGCCGTTTCTAATGACAGTGTCCACAGTGAATATCCTGTCTCAAAGCAATATGGCCATTATTTCTCAATTTTGACAAATCTTTCCTCATGTCCTGTTTTATTATGAACATAAAATACTTAGCGAGTGCATGATGGAGCACGTTACAATTGATGTCACTGCAGCTGATGTTTTAATTATTTAATCTATGAACCATATTATTCAGTATTTTGAAACATTACCTTCTTTGCTGAAAGTTTCCAGATAAACAATGATATTTTGAATGGTCATTACACTGTTTTTCTGTTATAAATACACTCAGTTTGTCAATACACACCTACCATTTCCTCTGTTCTCAGAAATAAGCTTTAGGGAAAGAGAAAGGAAAATCACGGTTTTGAAAATGTAACTGGGATATATTAATTATTGTTGCTTTGATATATCTGAATATGTTTGGAAAGAGTGCTTTAAATAAAATGTAATTATTTTAGGAATGCATCAACAGTAATGAGAGTTACATCAGAACATAGAGATGAATGAAAAAGGATGTGTTTAGGTGGAATTTCGATGGTGGATCCCTGAACTATCCTATTAGTGGAAGAGTGACAGAAAAGAACAACAGAAATTATATTACATGGTGCTGCTATTGCTAATTTTGCCTTGAGTTAAATTAGAAAATTGGAAGAAAACTAACAGAAACTTCGAACAATTACATTTTCAGTTTTTCTACCATTATTACCTTGTGTGTTTCCATCATTTTCTTGTTGGCACATCCTAGATCCATGGACTGGATTTTGACTTTGTATAAGGATATAAAACAAGCAAATGCATATTCTTAAATCATTCTCATTTTTCCGTAGAAATCAATGCACTAATCACTGTCTTCATATCACCTTCAGTCCCTCAGTATCAAATCTTGGCTGATAATGGCTTCATGAAGTATCTTGTGATATTTTACTATTTTAAAATATATTGTTAAAGCAATTGATGATTGATGACATGCTGGTAGCAATTTTTTGTTTTCTGCCTCTAGAACTGTAGCACAAGAGAAGTTCGGGGGCAAGTCAAAGACAACAATTTAATTTCATAGCACATCTTGTCCTTAAATTTTGTTTTGGCATGCAACAGAGAAGTACATCCACTCCAGGGATTAAAATAGTGAGATTGGCAGGAGTGCATTGGGGGAAACTGAGAGCAGAAGCAGTTGGAGCTGCAATAGAAGAAACAGAAAACTGGCTAGAGCTTTTAAGGACAGAAATGCTAACCTCATAGAGTCATAGAAATGTACAGCACGGAAACAGACCCTTCGGTCAAATCTGTCCATGCCGACCAAATATCCCAACCCAATCAATTCCCACCTGTCAGCACCTGGCCCATATCCGTCCAAACCCTTTCTATTCATATACCCATCCAGATGCTTTTTAAATGTTGCAATTGTACGAGCCTTCACCACTTCCTCTGTCAGCTCATTCCATACACATACTACCCTCTGAGTGAAAAAGTTGCCCCTTAGGTCTCTTTCATTCCCCTCTCCCCCTAAACCTGTGCCCTCTAGTTCTGTATCCCCAGGGAAAAGACTTTGTCTATTTATCCTGTCCATGCCCCGCATGATTTTATAAACCTCTATAAGGTCATCCCTCAGCCTCAGATGCTCCAGGGAAAACAGCCCCAGCCTATTCAACCTCTCTCTATAGCTCAAATCCTCCAACCCTGGCAACATCCTTGTAAACCTTTTCTGAACCCCTTGAAGTTGCACAACATTTTTGCGATAGGAAGGAAACCAGAGTTGCATGCAATATTCCAACAGTGGCCTAACCAATGTCCTGTACAGCTGCAACATGACCTCCCAACTCCTGTACTCAATACTCTGACCAATAAAGGAAAGCATATCAAACGCCTTCTTCACTTTCCTATCTACCTACAACTCCACTTTCAAGGAGCTATGAACCTGCACTCCAAGGTCTCTTTGTTCAGCAACACTCCCGAGGACCTTACCATTAAATGTATAAGTCCTGCTAAAATTTGCTTTCCCAAAATGTAGCACTTCACATTTATCTAAATTAAACTCCATCTGCCATTTATCAGCCCATTGACCTATCTGATCAAGATCCCATTGTAATCTAAGGTAACCTTCTTCGCTGTCCACTACACCTCCAATTTGGTGTCATCTGCAAACTTACTAACTGTACCACTTATGCTCGCATCCATATCATTTATGTAAATGACAAAAAGTAGAGGGCCCAGCACCGATCCTTGTGGCACTCCACTGGTCACAGGCCTCCAGTCTGAAAAACAATCCTCCACCACCACCCTCAGTCTTCTACCTTTGAACCAGTTCTGTATCCAAATGGCTAGTTCTCCCTGTATTCCATGAGATCTAATCTTGCTCACCAGTCTCCCATGGGGAACCTTGTCGAATGCCTTACTAAAGTCCATATAGATCACATCTACTGCTCTGCCCTCATCAATCCTCTTTGTTACTTCTTCAAAAAAACTCAATCTAGTTTGTGAGACATGATTTCCGACGCATAAAGCCATGTTGACCATCCCTAATCAGTCCTTGCCTTTCCAAATACATGTACCTCCTAAATAAAGTGTTTTCTAAGGATGAAAGTTTGTTGTGCATAGATCATAATTCTTTTATATTTCTCATTCTTTTGCTTGTAGACTGAAAAGGAAAAGGACTATTTTATAAATGAAAGATTGTTGTACTTGTAAAAGCAAGTTGCCTAACACTTATTGTTTGTACTGTTGCTTCTTCAAGCAGTGTGAGAGGTTACCACAGATAAGCTGAAGCCAGGGTATGTGTGCAAAGGGAGATTCGATTGGCAACAAGTAGTTGGTTTGTGTTTGGAGTGGTGACCAGTCATTGTCAATGACAAAAGCCTTCTGTCTTCAGACAACTGTGTGTTTGGCTCCCTGAGCAAGTACCTGAACAGCTTGTGGTTGTGAATGTTTGGTCAGAAGCCTTGGATCTCGAGAAAGGAAGGTGCATTCCTATACTCTGCAGTTGAAAAAAGAACTCAAGCCTGGAGAAAGCTAATTTATTTCTTCACACCAGTTGCTGTGAGGTGTTGCCAAAGACTGCATAAGTTGTGAATCAGTTTGCTCTGTGCCTCCTGCAAGCAAATAAAAATATCTGGAGAAGGAAAATGGAGGAGCAGCAAGTCCTGACACGATAAAAGGATCATCTCAGTGATACCTGTAGACACTGGCCACTGAATTCCCTTCCCAGTCTTTCTCTCCACCATGACACCCAATGTTTGTGCCTGTCTGTCTGTATATGTGTGTTTAGGAGGAGTTTTATAAGTGTTTAGAGCTTTAACCAGCAGAGCTATGGCTAAATGTTCATAATTGTTTACCTGTAGGTGGAATCTATTTATTTGTAAGAAACAACCATTTTATTAAGTACTAAAACCTGGTACATGTTTTCTGTCATCGCTTAGTCTAAAAGACAGGTAAATTGGGAAATTGTATACTTTTATGCAATCTTTAAATTTTGTGACAACTCTGGGAACAGTGGAGCTTGATATCCAGCACACTAACCTAGTGAGGTGAAACAATTGTCATCACCGAAGAATGGACCAATAGCTTTTAACATATATGATAACTTACATATATGATACGTTCCATCTTTGCATCTCAGGAACCCATTACTGCTCTCCTCCTCTCCCCTCCAGTACAATCATTAGCCTTGGAATGCAATGCTATCTTGTAGTAGTGAAGGCTTACTGATTCAATAAGCCGTGGGCGAAACGGTGGCACAGTGGTTAGCACTGCTGCCTCACAGCGCCAGAGACCCGGGTTCAATTCCCGCCTCAGGTGGCTGACTGTATGGAGTTTGCACATTCTCCCCGTGTCTGCGTGGGTTTCCTCCGGGTGCTCCGGTTTCCTCCCACAGTCCAAAAATGTGCAGGTTAGGTGAATTGGCCGTGCTAGATTGCTCGCAGTGTTAGGTGAAGGGGTAAATGTAAGGGAATGGGTCTGGGTGGTTTGCGCTTCAGTGGGTCAATGTGGACTTGTTGGGCTGAAGGGCCTGTTTCCACACTGTAACTAATCTAATCTAATCTAATCCAATGGCAGTGGTTCAATGACATTAATATCACAAGATCTGCTCATTAACAGATCAATGATGACATGGATCCTGGGGAAATAAGAAATGGCAATAAATGATTAATTTCTCTCCTGTTGCCAATAACACTATAAGATACAAGAGTAAAATTAGTTCATTTGGCCCAACAATTCCACTCTACCATTCAATCATGGCTGAGATGTTTCTCAGCCCATTCTCCTGCCTTCTCCCCTTAATATTTGATCCCCTTACCAATCAAGAACCTTTTTAACTCTGTCTTAAATACTCTCAATGACTTGTCCTCCACAACCTTCTGTGGCAATGTGTTCCACAGATTCACCACTCTCTTCTCCTCATATGACCAGCCTTTCATTCCCAGCATCATTGTTGTGAACCTCCTCTGCACCACCTCCAATGCCAGCACATCCTTCCTGACATACGGGGACCAAAATTGCTCACAATATTCCAAATGCAGTCTGACCAGACACTTATACAGCCTCAGTAGTATACCTCTGCTTTTGTATTCTAATACTTTTGAAATGAATGTTAACATTGCATTTGTCTTCCTAACTGCCAACTGAACCTGCATGTTAATCTTAAGAGAGTCCTGAACTGGGATTCCCAGGTCTCTGAGCTTCAGATTTTTTAAGCTTTTCCTCATTTAGAAAATCGTCTGCACCTCTATTCTTCCTACCAAGGTGTACAACCTCACTTTGAAATTGCAGGATGAAATTGCAGATTATTTGTAAATCCATGGTACTGAGTCAGCATGGCTTCCTCAAGAGGAGGTCATGCCTGACAAATCTGTTAGAATTCTTTGAGGAGGTAACAAGCAGGTTAGACAAAGGAAGCAAACCAGCCTATAATTTCCTTTCTTCTGCCTCCCTCCATGTTTAAGCAGGCATATTATATTGGCATGGATCACCACCACTGGCCTCCAATGACCTTACACAACAGGACTCAGAACTGGAACTTGTAGCAGGAAAATCTCACACTTGTACTCACAGTGATTGAAAGGCACCTCAACTAAGGAGTGTCTCACAGTCACAACTGTGAGCCTTCTCAAAGGCTGTTGGGAATTTGCATCAATGAAAGAATATTTAGGGGGTGCAGTGAATCATAGAATCCCTACAATGTGGAAACAAGCCCTTCGGCACAACAAGTCCACACCAACACTCCGAAGAGTAACCCACTCAGACCTATTCCCCTACCCTATTATCCTATATATTTACCCCTGACTGATGCACCTAGCCCACACAACCCTGAACACCATGGGCAATTTAGTATGGCCAATTCACATAACCTGCACATCTTTGGATTGTGGGAGGAAACTGGAGCACCCAGAGAAAACCCACGCAGACATGATGAGAATGTGCAAACTCCACACAGATAGTTGCCCGAGGCTGGAATTGAACCTGGGTTCCTGGAGTTGTGAGGCATCAGTGCTAACCACTGAGTCACCATGTGGAATACACATGTGCTCTTCATACGTTTGATAGAAAACATGATAATGAAAGGAGTTCTAAGTTTAAGTGAATAAAATGTGGTGACATGTCTTAGCATGTAATGTTCTCTTTGGCTGGTTCTGAATTAGTCAGTCTGCTTTCGATCATCAGTAAAGTGATGGAAGGTGTTATCAAGTAACACCTGCTCAGCAATAACCTGTTCAGTGACGCCCAGTTTGGGTTCTGCCAGGACCACCCAGCTCCTGACCTCATTATAGCCTTGGTTCAAACATGGCCAAAACAGCTGAATTCCAGCAGTGAGCTGAGAGTGACAGTCTTTGAAATCAAGGAGGGTGGCATCAAGGAACACTGGGCAAAGCTGGAATCAGTGAGTATCGGGGCAAACTCTCCAGTGATTAGAGTCATACCTGACACATAGGAAGATGGTCCTGGTTATTGGTGGTCAGTCATCTCAGCTTTTAGATATCTATGTAGGAGTTCCTCAGGGTAGTGTCCTAGACCTAACCATCTTCAGCTGCTTCATCAATGACCATCTCTTTATCATAAGGTCTGAAGTGGGGGTGTTTGCTGATGATTGCAAAATTTTCAGCATCATTCACAACTCCTCAGACACTGAAGCAGTCCTTGTCCAAATGCAACAAGATCTGGACAATATCCAGGCTTGGGTTGACAAGTGGCAAACGACATTCGACCCCCCCCCCCCCCCCCGCCCCCCGACAAATGCCAGACTATGACCATCACTAGTAAGAGACAATTTAACCATCATCCCTTGACATTCAGCGGTGTTACTATCACTGAATTCCCCTAGTATCAACATTCTGGGGGTTATCATTAATCAGAAACTCAATTGGGCTTCCCACATAAATGCCCAGGCTATAACAGCAGATCAGAGGCTAGGAATACTGCAGCAAGTAACTCACCTCCTGACTCCCCAAAGCCTGTCCACCACCTAAAAGGCACAAGTCAAGAGTTTAAAGGAATACTCTCCACCTGCCTGGATGAGTGCAGCCTAAACAACACTCAAGAAGCTTAACACCATCCAGGACAAAGCAGCCCGCTTGATTGGCACTATATCCACAACCAACCGCTCCCTCCACCATCGATGCTCAATAGCAGCACAATGTACTATCTACAAGATACACTGCAGAAATTCACCAAAAATCTCACACTGCAGTTTTCAAACCCACAAACACTTTCATCTAGATGGACAAGGTCAGCAGATACATGAGAACACCATCACCTTCAAGATCCCCTCAAGCCATTCACCATCCTGACTTGGAAATATACTGCCATTCCTTCAATGTCGCTGAGTCAAAATCCTTGAATTCCCTCCCTAATGGCATTGTGAGTGAGTCAACCGACAGCAGCAATTCAAGAAGGCAACTCACAGCCACTTCTCAAGGGAACTAGGGACAGGCAATAAATGCTGGCCAGCTAGTGACGCCCACATCCCACAAAATGAGTAAATGAAATAAAACATATCCAGTTCAAAGGAACAGTCTGCTGTCCAGATAAACACAGTCATAGCACAAAAAGTTCATAGATTGATCATGAGCATTTGTCTTTCAAAATGCCTTGTACGCATGACAAAGCTCCTGCATAGCTGTATCCTCCAGCTCCTCAAGCTGCTCAGTACTATAGCCGTGCTTTCACAGTATTGAAATGCATCTTTTCATCCATTGCTTCTGTCTCAAGTGACTGTGCATGTACCGTTAAGCTGAACAGAAAGTTTACTGCAAAAGGCTTTAATGGAATTGCCAGAGTGAAAACTGAAAGGTGACCAAGCAAGCTCTTGATGCACACAGTACAGACCAATGCCAGAAATATTATCCTACTTTTCAGGGTGCAAATTATTGGCTGCATCCATAAACAAAGTTTTGGCATTAAGGTATGGCTGAGCAAAGCAGAGTGCTCATTTTCTCTAAACAGTAATTTGCAATGGAATTAACAAAATAATGCTTCACTTCTATATCATTCCTATATGTCCAACGATTGTAAAAGCACAGCATGCACAAATAAGTGAATAACTGGCATCATAAACCAGCATATCTATTTCTGTGTGTTTATAATGATGCTAATAGGACATTAACAGGAAGAAAAATTAGTTCCAATAGTTCTCTTCCCTTGTATTGGTTACTTATTATTCTCTGGATGATACTCACATTTACTTTTAACAATTTGAAGGTTCCGAAAGGCTAAAGAACACAAGAGATTAATTCGACCCAACCAAAGCTGAAATTACAAGAACTTGAGTGGCGCAACAAATGAGCCATGTAGCTAGTCTTACTGGCTGGTGTGGAAAGAACACAAACATCCTCAAAGCAGCTTATCAGCAGCTAAGGCCTTGTGTTTTGAAATTTATATCCCTAAACACGTCTCTATTCAGTGCTTTCGTGGAAAGAAAAGCCTTCCACGATCCAACTTCTAACTTTGTTCATTTACATTTTGTTCAAATACAGAGACATAAGGCCAGGGAATGTATCAGTGATTATCCATTGGTCATGTCATATAGGGATGTCAGCATTAATTAAATTTTATGACAGACGACTGTGATCAGTTTTTTACTTCATTATTTATCTTTGTTGTTTCTGGTGCTGCTCTAATGGTTATATTTCATTTGCTGTGAGATGCCAAGATGACAAAGAGTAAGAGCTGCCTAGCATAAAACTGGCAAATCGTATCAGTGCAAAAAATTAATTAACAGGCTGTGGGTTTAGGTAATGAAGAAGAGTTATGCAGAATGTTTCATATCTCATCTGTTTTGCAGTGATTCCCAAACTCCGAGACCATCCATTATCTTTTTCATAACAGCAGATGCTGGCATCAACATCTTCAGACTCAAGTTACTCATGTATGGTAAAGTAAGTACCTACTGCTCCACAAAGCTTCTGACGGGCAACATTTATTTTTTAAAAAGTGCATCCTTGCTTTGCTGATTAATTTGTGTCAGCTTTGTGCAATATGATATGAATTCATGTATATCATATAACTAAAATCTACTTCATTTTTCACCTGCTAATCAATGACAACTATATTAATTACAAATCTGCTTGATTTGTTACTGTTAATCAAAAGAAGCTATATTTAATTGACTGTTGACTTTGCAACACTTGTAAAGGGTTTTGGGTAAAATAGTGCAAGTATTTTCAATTGGATATGATAATTTATTAACAATTTAATAAAACACAACATACTTCCTCTTGTTATAGATTCTTGGATAATGATGATAAAACGGTACCATTTACGAAAGGATATATTTGCATCACAAGCAGCACAGCAAAGGTGGACTAAATTGTGATGAGGAACTTGTCCTATGATGAAAGGCTAAGTAAACAGCACCTTTATTCTTTGGAGTTTCATAGAAAGAGAGGTGACCTCACTGAGACATACAAACTCAATTGGGTAGACAGTGAGAAATTGTATCTGTTTGGGGAATTAAAGCACAGGGGTACAGTTTTAGAATAAAGGGCTAATGGCTAAATACTGAAAGGTGGACACATTACTTTTCTCAAAGGGTTGTGAATCCATGGAATTCTCTACCCCAGAGGTTTCTGGATGTTGAATTGAATTTTTTTAAGGCTAAGATAGGTGGACCTTTGGTCTCTGAAGGAATTAATGGATTTGAGAAGTGGCCATGAAAGTGGTGTTGAAGGCCAAGATCAATCATGATCGTGTTAAATGGTGGAGAAGGCTCAATGAGCCTTATGGCACACTCCTACTCTTTATCTTGTCTTCTTATGTTTTAGGCAATTGATAGCTTGGAGTAGGCTGCAAGTCATCAACCCGTGGTTCTTTGGGGCACTAAAAGAATCTCTGCTGTACGCACCATCAATGCATTTATCAACCAGAGACTGTGTTAGACTTATGAACATTATGGAAAGAGGTATTTTAAAGAATAAATTATTGTGTCAAAATATAAGTGCAAACTTGAGTTTTGTCAGAGACCATCAGCATCATTAGAGGGGGTGCACAAAAGATTAACTAAAATAGTTCTAATAATGAGGAGCCTCTGTTATCTAGATAGATTAGAGAAGTTGGGAGCATTTCAAAAGAAATTTGAGAAGAGATTTGGTAGAGGCATTAAAAATTATGAGGAGTCAGGACAGAGTGAATATGAAGATACTGATGAATATTAAAAACAAGAGGTCTCAGATTGAAAGTCATTGCGAAAAGAAGCAAGGGAGACATAAAAGAAACATTTTTACACAGTGAGTGTGTAGGATCTGGAATGTGCTGCCTGAGGGTGTGGTTGTGGCAGATTCAAGAGAGAATAGTTGTAAAGAAAGAATGTGTATTTTCATAGGAAGAAGGTAGGATGAATGGTATTGGTTGTATTGCTCATTTTGAGATTCAATGCAGACATGACAGGTCAAATAGCCTCCTCTATACTGTAACAATTCTGCAAATTATTTGACAGGAGAAGCAAAGATTATCTCGATATCCAGCAGAAGGGGGACTAACTTGAGGCTAATTCAGAAATCAGCTCAATGACTTCCAATGCTGTTTTGTTTTATTTGTTTGTGGGATGTGAACAATGTTAACTGGGCCAGCATTTATTGTACATCCCTAATTATAGTGGAGAAGGTGGTGGTAGGCTGCCTTCTTCATCTGCTGTGGTCCTTGGGGTGTTGAGGCACCCCCAATGCTGTTAGGAGGAAGTTCCAGGATTTTGATGCAGGAAACAGTGAAGGGATGACAAGTCAGGATGGAGTGTGGCTTGTTGGAGAAGGTGGTGGTGTTCCCATGTGGCTGCTGCCCTTGTCTTTCCAGATGGAACCATTTTTAAGCTTGAAACCTGCTGACAGAAAATCTTTGGTGAGTTGCTGCTGGGCATCTTGCAGATGGTAGACACATCTGCCAGTGTGTGTTGGTTGAGAAGACAATGAGAATTGAAAGTTCTGGATGGGGTGCCATGAAAGTGGATTGCTTTGTCCTAGATAGTTTAAAATTTCTTGAGTGTTGTTAGACATACACTCATCCAGGTAAAGGGAAAATATACTATCACACATCCAACTTGTAGATGGTGGACAGACATCAGGACTGAGGATGTGAGATAATGCTGCAGGCATGCTAGCCCTGGAGGTGCTCTTGGAGCTATATTATTATGTTAGAATACAAAGTCATGGGCAAAGTCCTCCCAGCTCCTGGATAACATGGGCATTGGTGAGTCAATTGGAAAAATCAGGTGAGGCTGGCAATAATGAGATTCTCAATGTTGAGAGCAAAAAGTCTCATTCTCCAAATCAAGTATACGACGAGACACAAATCTAATTCATCAATGGCAAGAGGCCTATTTGCATGTGTTTGCATGCCTTATCATCTTATAAATACTTATTCTCACCTTGATTTTTGCAATTCCCCATTCACTCTCCTGCTGAACAGAAACTAGTCACTGACAATTCCCGACATGAAAATTGGAGTGGTGTCTTGCCAATAGTTTCCACAGCAAACAGGTACATGTGCATCAAGCAAACAGCCATGTCTCAAAGTCAAAAGGGCATAGCCCTCAGTCAAGTCAAGGGAGACACCCTTCAGTCAGGGACTACCAGCATAGTATGTCATCATGCTCTCATTGGAAGAGGATGACCTTCCTCTGCAGCATCCCAATCAGCAGGACCTCCAAGCTCCTGTTGGCAAAGCATAGTAGCAACTGTCCTCTGTCTCTCATCTCATGGCAAACTCACAGAGGAACCTGTATTGTCAGTGCTTAACCTGGTTTTAAATATGTGCTGCTGCTGGGAATCCCAGAAGGTCCTGTGGCAGGAGTGAAAAGGAGAGTGCCATGGGACATAGAAAATAAAGTGCAGTTTTGGAAAACAGCATGAGACCAATCAGTGAGCCTCATTGAGAAAAATTATTCCACAAATCTCTTCAAAATTGAGCCTTAACTAATTTCTGATAAACCACAGCCCCATGTTTCCAAAATCATCAATACATTCAACAGAGATGATAGATTTCTAAAACTCTTTCTTGAGATGTAGGTGTCACTGGCTGGGCAGCATTTATTGCTCATTCTTACCTTGAGAAGCTGGTGGTGAGCTGGCTTTTTGAACAAGTGCCAGCCATTTGGTGTAGATACACCGTCAGTACAGTTAAGAGAGAAAGTGTTCCAGGATTTTAACCCAGCGGAACTGAAGGAACAGTGATACATTTCCAAGCCAGGATAGTGAGTGACTTTCAAGGAAACTTGCAGGGGTTGGTGTTCAAATATATCTGCTGCCCTTGTGCTTCTAGATGGAAAGGGATATGTGCTCAGAAGGTTAGATCCTTTCTTGTTGGAGATGGTCATTGTCTGGCATTTGTGTGTTGCAAATGTTACTTACCACTTGTCAACCACAGCCTTGCCCAGGTCTTGTTGCATAATGGAAGATATGATGCAATGTTTCCCTCTCTAACAGCATTGTGGGTCAACCTATCGCACATAGCCTGCAGTTTTTCAAGAACACAGCTCACTACCACCTTCTCAAGGGCAACAAGGGGCAGGTAGTAAATGCTGATTAATCACTGATGCCCATTTTCCATGAATGAATTAAAACATAACTTGTTCTTTTTCATGGTACCAATCTACTTGGTGAGAATATGTGCAATTGATTTTAAACTGAAAGATGTTTGAGATCCTGAGAAGGACTATAATGAACCTTGTCTCAATACAAAAGTTCAGAGTGAGGAGGATTATGTAGTGACAAGAGAAAAAAGTTTGGAGATGACTTATCAGAAGTAACTAAAAGAGGAAGTGAGATGTTGTAGAGTAGGAATGAGAACAGAGATTAAATGATTTCTTTGAAATGTGTGCAATAATTGTTAGCAGGATTTATTGGCTTTGTGGTCTAGTCTCTTGATGTTAATAATAACGTATGGTATGTAAGGAGCTATATTTAAAATGTAAGAATCTGATTGGATTAATGCCATCCACCATGTTCTACTTTTTGTCGCTGGTGGTACATACATCCAAACATTTGAGCTAAGAGGAGAAGCAATCCATCTAGCCCCTCGAGCCAACTCCCCTACTCAAAAAGAATCCTGGCTAATCTGATTTTTCTATATTCCCACATAAACTTGATGACCTTTTACTCCTTGCTTATCAAGCATCCATCCGTCCATCCATCCATCCACCCATCCATCCATCTGCCCATCCATCCGTCCATCTGTCCATCCATCCATCCAACCTTACAAGGCATGGGTGGTGTCACGAATGTAGATGGGGAGTTCCTGGACTAAGGGGGACAATGATTCACAAACCTGATTGCCCCGGTCGACCCATTGTCTCAGTCTGCACCTATCCCACTGAACTCATCTCTTCTGACCTTGACACCAAGCTGTCCCCCTTAGTCTAACTCCCCATCTACATTTGTGACACTACCTACGCCATTCACCACCTCCAAGATTTTCATTTCCCCAACCTCAACACCTCACCTTCACTATGGACATCCAGTCCTTGTAAACATCGATCCACCACAACAAAAGTCTCCAAGCCCTCTATTTCTTCCTTTCATGCCATCCCAACCAGTACCCTTCTACTGACACCCTCATCCACCTGGCTGAACTGGTCTGCACCCTCAACAACTTCTCCTTCCAATCCTCCCACTTCCTCCAAACCAAAGGGGTAGCCATGGGCACCCACATGGGACCCAGCTGTGCCTGCCTGTTTGTCCGATATGTGGAATAATTCATCTTCCACAGTTACACTGGCACACTCCACCTGTTCCTCCACTACATCGATGACTATATGGGCCCTCCCTCCCACAAGGAGGTTGAACAATTCATCAACTTTACCAACACCTTCCACCCCAACCTCAAATTCACTTGGACCATCTCGGACACCTCCCTCCCCTTCCTGGACCTCTCCATCACCGTCTCCAGCGACCGACTAACCACAGACTTCTACTACAAGCCCACTGACTCCCACAGCTACCTAGACTACACCTCCTGCTATAAAAACGGCATCCCTTATTCCTAACTCCTCTGCCTGCTATTCCTTATGCCTCAATATACCAGACCAATGAGACTGTTTCCCAGAATGAATGACCATCTTCAGAAAATGTAGGAAAGAAAAGAGACCATGAAAGTATGTTTTGCTTTTGACTCTAGATTTCATAAGATATCCTTGTTCACTTTCACTTCCCATGGGGGTAATACTTTAGTACGTAGGCTCCAGTTAGCACTTGAATCATTAATGCATTGAGCACACGTTAAAGAGTGCTTCAAAGGACTCTTATGTTAAGCTGTGGAAAATTCTGAACCAGTGCTAAGATGCAATGGTTCCACAAGGGTTAAATAATCTGATGGTTAATGCTGCAATTGTTCACACATTTAACCTTATATATTTAACTTATTTCTTGACATAGCATGTAATAGAGAAACCAAATGTCTGGGTAGCTTTCTGGGTAAACAAATGATAGAGACAAATGTGTATTGTAAATCAGTGCTTCAAAAGGAAACCTTTATGGGTGTCCAATTGAGTTGGGTGTGGTATGGTCTGTCTGTAGGGGTCCAAGATTTATTCCAGCATAAGTTAAGTTTACAACATTACTATTTCAATTGCAATTGCAAAGCAAACTTTATATTCTTGATAGAATTTCTGTCAATTGTTAGCACTGGCTCAGTTCTCTGTTCAAACTTACAATGGCCCTTTTGAGAAACTAAAAGCATTGCTCCTCAGTTTCTTTTGCTTTCTCAACATGCAATCTATTTTCCAAAGGCGGTACCCACAAGAAGCTTGGTATTTTCTTTAAGATATATTGAATTACTAGAAACTGTTGTTTAATTTGTATTGAGTTCCAGATTCTCATGTGCTTAAAGAATATGAAATTCACTTCTGCCAATAATATTTTCCAATGAAAATATTTTCTACATTTTAGTGTTAAAGACCATGCATGAGAAGGTTCATGAGCAGTTGCTTATATATCCTGTAGGTTCACCCCAATAGAAGAACATTTGTTGCAGTACCTTTCCCCATGGAAATTGATGCCGATTCATTGCAAGAAATTATGTGTAAATCAGAAAAGTAATTTAGTCTTCCTCCTTTCTGTAAAGAATTTGCAACTTGGCTGTCATCAAATCTGCTCATCACTTAAAGGTCAGATTTCTTCCTGATTACTGAAGAAATCAAAGAATTTGGAAGTCAATCTATGTTTCCAATCTATTGCTGTCATGGTCAGTCAAATATATTGGCTGTTGATTACTCTTAAGTGTAGTGCCATTGAATGCACTACATTATAACGAACGTGCCTCTGAGGAAAAAATCAAAAATTAAGCATTCACATATTCTTGAGTTCCCTGCCCGAAGGCAGGTCTAGCTCACTGTGCTGTGATCTCCATCAGAGATAGGTCAAAAAGGCAAGTCTACCAGAACCATATTGAACTCCATGCTTTTGGCACCAAACTGATCCACATTGGCAGTTCAGCCAATAGGTCCTGTTAGACCTGTGACAATATACACTTTTACAACCATATTATAATCTGGGAATTATGGATAGTGATGATAGAGGCTCCAAATTCTTTCCATTGCATGCTGACCAGGAATCTGTCCAGCTCGTAACATCTGCAATTGCAGTATTCTAAAGGACTGCTACCATTTCCACATCTTGGTCCACTTTTCCGTCACCTCTATCACCCACTTCCTTTTCCATGCAACTACAAGTCCTTCCCTTTTACCTTTCCACTATCCAGGGTCCCAAAATCTCCTTTCTGGTAAAACAGAAAAAATACTTTTACTTCTTTCAATATAGTAATTACTTATAATGCAATCTCCTCTTGCTGGTGAGATCAATTACAGAGACTGGGTGATTGCTTTGATGTGCAACTTTGCTTATCCTGAAATGCAGAGTCACCAGTCATCATGATTATCCTGTACCCCTTCTGTGAGTTTTCTGGGATGCTGTGTGCCTGGCTTTCTTCAGGCAATGGCTGGGGAGACTTGTGGAGTATCCATTCACCGTTGCCTGTCTACACAAGTGCTTTATTCATTTACAACTGCATGGCCCAGAGTCTACACCATCTCAACCATGAAAAGCAACTAGGAGGATACTGAACTGTGAGTGAACAGCACAGTGCTCTATCAGCTTTCTCAAAAAGTTATTTCGCATTTGGGTGGGGGATGGGTGGGGAGAGGTGGGATGTGTCGTATAACGTCCCAGTAACATCAGGACTGAGTCGGTGAGATGGCGGGGGTCTGTGTTAGGAGTCCAGGATGCCAGTTGGGACTAAGATCTAAAGGATTTTGGAAGGCTTGAGGGAGAGCAATCCAGGGAGGAGGTCCAGCAAACTTGAATAGAATGTATGACAACCTCATGGAGGAGCACCAGCAGGAATAGTAAGGAGTTCCTGCAAGTCTGAGAAGGGGATTCCCCAAGCCAGGTGGGATTTTGTCAACACTGGTGAGGGTCCTTGCAACTGCAAGGTTGCTGGAGCAGAAAGTCTGCTGAAATAGTTGGAGCGGAGTGTTGGAAAGAGGAGGTTTGACAATGTGGACTTCTGATTGAGGAGGGGGGGGGTTCAGGAGGGAAGCTGTTGTGTGGGAGTGTTAAGGGTTCTGTGGAGAGGACCTTCTCATTATGTCTGTTGGAGAGGCGAGTTGAGTAGAGGTGTGTGTTTTTTGTATAGAGATCAGTGTGGAACTTTGAAGGAGTAGCATGAACAGGTTTGTCATGGTTAAGGAAGCCAACTGAAAGTGAAACATTTCATATGTGGGTTGTTTTGGACAGCCTATTTAGGCCTCCTTGATCCTGTGGATGTGTGCACTTTGTTCCCCGAGCCACCAAACCACAGTAGGCCTCTCCTCCCACCATCAGTGGTTTATTTCACATACTGCCATCCATCCTTTACACCCCCTACCCCCGTCAACAATTTCACCAGCATTGCCATGTACCCCTGCTCCATGCCTTGGGAGCATCTGTTATTTTTACCCCATAGAGTTAATTTTCAAGTCCTTCATCAAGACGGGCTTATGCCTGAAACATCGACTCTCCTGCACCTCGGATGCTGTCTGACCTGCTGTGCTTTTCCAGCACCACTATTTTTGACTCTGACTTCTCCAGCATCTGTGGCCCTCACTTTCTCCTGAGATTCAGGTCAATTTCCTTTGGAAATCTGTGAATGACTATCTCTATCCTCTGCGTTCCCCACTGTGTCAGTGAAGTTTAATGTAATCTCAAGGACCTGCACCTCGTTTTCCACCAGACACTTTATAATTTTCAAAATTTATATTGCGTTCAATAACCTGAGTTTCTCATCGTTTTGTTCCCCTCTTCAGGCAGCCAATGATTTTATTGTTGTCATTTACAGCTCCTCTTGATCAATCTTTTGTTTCTTTACTTGTCCTATTATCACCCTTTTGTACTATCCTCTCTTTTGTTGTTACTTAGTCACCTCCATAAAAGTCTTTCTACTTCTGGTTCCCTTCTGCGCCTCTGTATTTCTGAATGAAGTATTAAATTTCAAATCTTTTCCTCTTTCCAGTTCTAACACATTAACTGTGGCCAGGATTTTCCTGTTTTTTTACTCTGTGTGTGTGTGGGTGGGATGGCTTCAAACCCTCAAATGGTGGCAACACACCACCCATCCCTTGCCCCTGGTGATGCAATGACTCAAGGTCTCACATATTGATCAGCATGTTTCATTCCCTAGATGTGCCTGGATACCACCATGTCAGGTTACCAGAAGCTGCTGGCCAAACCAGGTCCTAAGGACTGTGAGTCAAGGCCAAATCTGGAAGGGATTCAATGGCGAGAAGATAACTCATTTCTTATTCCTTTCCGTGGGGCAGGGATCATGAGGAGAGGGAGTTCAAAGATGTCAGAGGTAAGCTTTTCGAGACCATTCCTTCCCTGCCCTCATGTCTCCAATTGCCCCACACTAAGGCAATATGAGGCTGTTCCCAAACTTTACAGGCAGGTCACCTTGGTTTCCCAGTTGGGAAAATGACCATGTTTCCCAGCCACTAGGAAACAATTTTACAAATCAGTACATCTGATGTGTGGGCACGAATTGGGTGGGCTTGATAGAAGAATCCAAACTTTATTGTGATATTTTATGAGCTATGTTAATTTTTATGTCATATAATTATTTTCTGTATGAAATGCTGGTAATCATGAAATAAAATTCAAATGATTTGAACACACTGACTAACTTCAATGTAGTATTTAATGCAAAAGTTGCATCTACATACCAGAGGCTGTGTTTATATTTATATCATCAGGGATTTATCATACAATCTGAGATTGTTGAATGAGGGCCTATTCAATCACTTTGAAGTGTCCCCCATCAGTTTTGAATAAATAATCAGACAATCATAACTTTTTCCTTCCTTTAGAATCAATTTGTTTATTCAGCTTGATGCACTACAGAGGTAATATGGGGAGATCTTGTGGAGTTGTGGCAATGTCACTCGCCCAGTCAACCATTACCCAAGGTTAATGCCTTTAGGACATGGGGTTAAATGAGTGCAACATTTTCTTTCTTCTTGGGTACTTTTGAAATTTTTTGAGTGCTACTTTTTAATTTTCAGTGGTTCCTTTCTGTTCTCATTGTTTGTCATGTAGTTACATATGAAGAATGCCTTCTGAAGTTGTGTTGGAACATGAAGTACTTGGACACACACAGAAACAGAATTAGAAGAATTCATCAATATCCTCAATAATTATGTACCCTCCCATTAAACTTAAACTTAAACATACAACACACAAAAAAATTATTAAATTTCTTAGGCACCACAGTATTTAAATTGACATAAGTCAACAGGCATTTTTTTTAACATAACCCACACATTTCTACAAGCAAAAACCATTGCTCCATCATCACCTGCCATAAACTAGTGAGGTCATAGTTCATGACTTTCAATTGCATATGCACAAAGCTGGAATGCACAGTCATTACCCCTTTTAACTGCGTTGCAGATTTCAATCATGTATTTAAGTTTAACAGTCAATATTGTGTTCATTACATTCAAAGCCTCCACTACATATGTCCCCACTTCCTGAACATGTGCAATATGGCCTAGAGATTCCATATATATTTGCATGGAATTTAGCACCTCAATGATTTTAGGTTTTCCTGACTGCGGGTTAACTGAGTGTTCCCTTGTTAACAGGTTTAAAACTCAATCCTCTCCTTTACAGGCTTGTTCTCCCCACCACGTTACAGCTTAACTCTCCCTCTTACAGTTTGCCTGAACTCTCATCCTTTGTAGAATCCTTCTCTCTCCACAGTTCCCTCTCGATTTCCACCCCCCCCACCCCACTTTAAGCCTTCCTATCACTGTTCCTTTTGATCCCATCCACTCCCTCAAACGTACATCATCTCCCCTTCCCTTCACCCCTTCCCCATTGCAGCTTCTTCTCCATCCAGTCCTTTGAATGTAACTTTTAAAAACGTTTTGCGATCTACATATGAAACAGGTGAAACTAACATGGTTGTTCTAACAGATGAGAGACTTAACAAACAATCAAGGTATTTTTTAATGTATATTTTCAATTACATCACACTGTAAACTTTTGCTTTAAATTCTGTGTCTTACAATCGTATACTCCACAACCACCTGATGAAAGAGCAGCGCTCTAAAAGCTAGTGCTTCCAATTAAACCTGTTGGACTATAAACTGGCATTGTGTGATTTTTAACTTTGTACAGCCCAGTCCAACACCGGCATCTCCAAATCATTTCTCTTCTCCAGCCACTTGTCCCCAGCCTGGCAAATAGCAAGACAAATTAATTCCTTTTAAATAACTCCCCAATCTTGACATCTGCTCCCTCTTCCACCTCCCACCATGATTGGCCTCAGTACACTTCCTGGCTTTGGGCCCACCCAGGGAAAGGATTCCATTCCTTTCATTTTAACTCCCCTGCTTTTCCTCCTCTAATTGCAGGCTGTTTGTTTCTCACAGCTACTGCTGATAGGCTCAAAGCAGCAATTGCAGGAGAGAGTCAGCTTGGGCTTACAGGAGCAGCCCCTCAAAAATTCTGTTCATTCTACTCACAGGGGAGATTTTTCCCTGGTTGTTGCCCCCATGATTTTTAAAAATTCATTCATGGGATGTGAATGTCACTGGCTGGCCCGAATTTATGCTCATCTCTAGTTATCCTTGAGAAGGTGGTGGTGAGCTGCCTTCTTGAACCGCTGCAGTCCATGTGCTGTGGATTGACCCACAATGCCCTTAGGGAGGAAATTCCAGGATTTTGACCAAGCGACAGTGATGGCACAATGATATATTTCCAAAACAGGATGGTGAAGGGAACTTGCAGAGGATAGGGTTCTCTTGTATCTGCTATCTTTGTCCTATTAGATAGAAGTGGTTCTGGGGTTTAGAACATGCTTTCTAAAGATTTTTGGTAAATTTCTGCAGTGCATATTGTTGACAGTATGCACTGCAGCTACTGAATGTTGATGGTGGAGGGTTGAAATTCAACCTACCTCTCTGTATTTTGAATCCTGGATCAAATCTAACCATAGTACAAACACATAATGGAGGAATTCAAGTTAAATTACCTTATAAATTCAAAAGGAAATGGTTTTGAAAGCTAGCCTCAGTAATGGTGCCATGAAGGGATCTCCAATTCTCATAGAAATTCATCAGCTTCAATAATGTGCTTTGCTTGATCTGGATGACATGTGTCTCCACATACACAGAAATGTAGTTAACTCTTAACTGCTATATGAAATGGCATAGCAAACTATTCAGTTTGAGGACAGTTAGAGATGGAAAACAAGTGGTGGTCTTCTCAGTGACTTCCACATCCCATGAAAGAATAACAAAAATACTAAATTGAAGAAACAACAAGAAACCATCTCTAAGTTTGGTCACCGTGTCATTTAAATGACAAGGAAAGAGTGAACAAGTAACTGACAAGAGGAACATAGCTTACCATTCTATCATCTTCCAGAGGAAAAAAAGGAAATTATTGGAGTAATGAGATGTGCAGTGTTGGATTATGTCTTGTGGTTAGTATGACAGTAAACCTTTAAGAGACATACTTGTGATACCATCACTGTAACATAACGTGACCTGAGGAACAAAGATATCATCTGTCCATCTTATTCCTGAGATCACTTAAAATCTAACATGGTATTAGAAGCATGCTTCTCTTTGTAACTTAGTTGGTTAATGTTAGCCCAATTTCATATGTTATATTTGGTAAATACCCTGTTGAAGTCAAAACTATCATGATGACAGTGATGGGATCTATGAAGTACTCCAATATTTTGATAGCACATATTGGGAAAACTAATTGAAGACCAGCTGGATGACAGCTATGGATAGTAGAACTTTTGAACAATATGACATTTTATCACCCTGTAGCAGCATCAACTTTTGTGAGTACAGACAGCCATTCATGATCTATAAGTAGGCATTGACCACCAAGAAGACAGATAATTTCCTTTTAAAAGCAATGTTTTCATAATAAAAGAAATTTCTAAGAGTGCCTTTACTCAAACACAAGCAAAAGTGAGGATTGCAGACTTGTGCTAAAGTAAAGGGAGTATTCAAGTTCTCTCTCTTAAAAAAAAGAGGTCGCCAATCAAATTTTTAAAAAATTAAGGTAGTTAAATGGTCATCAAAACATAGGTTCAAAAAAGCACTTGTATTAGAAAATATAAGTGAAATACTACGAAAAGGTGATTACCTTCATTAAGAAGGCTTACCCATGTCCAGACATGATTGGTTATTCCATTGTATTTCTCCCAATCAATGCAAAAATGAAAGAAAGCCCACAAGACATGATCACATTTTTTTAGTGCAAACATCACATACAGGCATAAATCCATTTGTGTAAGCTCACAATTTGTAAAACATCAGTTTTAAAAGGATAGTGAATCAGCAGTTTTAATTTACACATGGCATAAGATAGTAATGTGCAAAGTTTTTAAGGTGTAATTATGGATAGCCTAAACTTCATTAAATTTAGGCTTCATGACTACATCCAGTGACATATTTACTGAATTACATCCGTACAAAAGATATATGCAGTTCTGTTTTGTAGGCCAAGTGATAGGTGATCCTAAGAAAAAGGTTCTAAGGATATTTCATGTCAGATGCATGGAGGGGCTTCACAGAACTAACAAATCAGATCTTTTCATGGATGATTACATAGATCTAGAATAGATCCAGAAAGTTCTTTAAGACCAACTCAATATCTGATACATGTAAGTTATAATTCTTCTTCAGAATGAAAATGCACTGGAATTTTTTATTAATATCCTTGTCAGAGACAAAAGAGGAGGAGCGATGTAGAGATTCAGTGCAAGAGACAGAGATGTTGTTAATGGTAGTGAAAGAGAAAAACAAATGTAAAATCAGTGTAAATTAAGTTGTGAAAGGGAAAGAATGAGTCCTCTTTACTAAGAATGCCTCAGGTGACTGACTGTGTGGAGTTTGCACGTTCTCCCCGTGTCTGCGTGGGTTTCCTCCGGGTGCTCCGGTTTCCTCCCACAGTCCAAAGATGTGCAGGTCAGGTGAATTGGCCATGCTAAATTGCCCGTAGTGTTAGGGTTAGGTGAAGGCGTAAATATAGGGGTATGGGTGAATTGCGCTTCGGTGGGTCGATGTGGACTTGTTGGGCCGAAGGGCCTGTTTCCACACTGTAAGTAATCTATAAAAAAACAGGACACAAACAAGGTGAAGCTACATGGGGAAGAAGGAAAAATATAGAAAGAATAGAGAAAAGAAATAACTGTAAGCAGTGAATGCAGTAGTCTCGATTGAAGGAAATATAAGTAAAACATTGCTTCACGTACTCTGTGTTTGGGTCCTTAGACAGTGAAGAGGAAGGAGGTAAATGGAAAGGGAAAGAAGATATTGGTGGGACAGATCCCAAAGAGTAGTTACTATGTGAGAAAGGCTTTTTTATATACAAATAGAAAAAGAAGAGCGCAATAATTATGGGTGACTTTAATCTTCATTTTTATTGCGGTATTCAACTTGGAGAGGATAATTATGACAATGAATTCATCAGCACGTAGGGAGTTTCCGAGAGCAATATGGCATGCCGGAAGCAGACTATCTTGGATTTGGTATTGGATAATGAGGTAGGTTTAATAAATATCCCCTAGGAAGTAGTGGTCATGACATGATAGATTTTAATATTCAGTTTGAGAGTGAGAAACATGGGTCAGAACTACTGTTTTTCACGTAAATAAAGAGAATTACAATGAAATGAGGATAAAGTTAACTAAAGTGAACTAGATGTATAGATTATCAGGAATTACAATAAACAAGTAGTAGCAAATATTTCAGGAGGCAATTCCTGACTCTCAGCAAAAATGCATCCCAGTAAGCAGGAAAGATACTAAGAGAGGGATAAATCATTCATGGCTAACCAGGAAAGTCAAGGACAGTATTAAATTTGAAAGAAAAAAAAGCATATAAGGAGGCCAAAGATTTGGATAAATTTGGCACTGTTATTGATAAATAAAGTTATTGGAATCAATTATTAAGGAAGTAATAGTAGAACATTTTGAAAATCATAATCTAATCAAGCATAGTCAGAATGGCTTAATAAAAGAGAAACAATGTCTAACTAATTTATTAGAGTTTTTCGATGAAGTCTTAATTAGACTGAGTAGAGGGGATACAGTAGATGTGTTGCATTTGGACTTCCAGAAGTCATTTGACAAGGTATCTTACGAAAGGGTAAGGCATAAGACCAACAGTGTTGAAGGTAGTATATTTGCTTGGCTAAAGAATTGGCTAATGGGCAGGAAACAGTGAGTGGGGGTGAGGAGTTCTGTTTCAGGGCCATTATCATCCCAGTATTAAAGAAAACACATGCAACGTGCCTTAATGACTACTGCTCAGTGGCTCTGACCTCCACAATCTTGAAGTGCTTTGAAAGATTGGTCATGGCCCATATCAACTCTCGCCTCCCCGCCTATCTTGGTCCCATGTAATTTGCCTACCAACAAAACAGATCCACAGTGGACGCCATTTCCCTAGCCCAGCACTCATTCCTGGAACATCTGGATAACAAGGACAATGACTTCAGACTGTTACTCATTGACTACACTCTGCCTTCAATACCATTATCCCCCCTAAACTCATCTCAAAACTCTAAGACCTTAGTCTCAGCTCTGCCCTCTGAAGCTGGATCCTCAGCTTCCTGACCCACAGACCGCAATCAGTGAAAGTAGACAACTGTACCTCCTCCATGATAATCCTCAACACTGGAGACCTCCAAGGTTGGGTTCTCAATCCCCCATGGTACTCCCTGTATACCCACAATTGTGTTGCCAAATTCAAAAAGTATGCCATCTACAAGTTTGCTGATGACACCACCATGGTAGGACAGATATCTAACAACGATGAATCAGAATATAGATAGGGGATAGAGGGCTTGTGACGTGGTGCAATGATAACAACCTCTCTCTCAATGTCAGCAAAAAAAATTTATCAATGACTTCAGGAAGAAAGGAGGTGGACGTGCTCCCATCTACATCAATGGAGTTGAGGTGGTGAGGATTGAAAGCAAGTTCCTTAGAGTGATAATTACCGACAATCTCCTGGACTTACAACTTGGATGCAATGGTCAAGAAGGCACAACGGCACCTCTTCTTCCTCTGGCGGTTTAGGAAATTCAGCATGTCCATAAGGACCCTCACCAACCTTTGCAGATGCACCATAAGAAACATTCCATCCAGGTTCATAATGGCCTGGTAATGCAACTGCTTTGCCCAGGACTGTAAGAAGCTACAGAAGGTTGTGTGCACAGCCTAGATCATCGCAGACGCCAACGTTCCATCCATGGTCTCCAGTTACACTGCATGTTGCCGCAGAAAGGCTGCTACCATCATCCAAAACCCCTCCCACTCTGGTAATGCCCTCCCACAACCTCTTCCATCTGGTAGAAGATACAGAAGCATGAACACATGCACCGACATGTTCAGGAACAGCTTCTTCCTGCCCGTTATTAGACTGAGGAATGCACTCTTTAATTGCTTTGGATACTTCCTGTGCAGTGTAACCTGTATGCCTCGCTCTGTCTAAACACCCTTTGATCTCTATGTCCTTGTTTGCTATGATCCACCTGTACTGCTGACAAAACAAAGCTTTTCACTGTACCTAGGTATATGTGACGACAATAAATCAAATCAAATTTGAATGGTTGGCAATCCGTGACCAGTCAGGCTACACAGGGATCAGTGCTGGAATCACAACGGTTTACAATATATATTAATGACTTGGAAGCAGGAAGTAAATCTGCATTTACTAAAATTGCAAACGACACTAAACTAAGTGGAAAAACACATTGCGGGAGGGATACACAGTTTACACAGATATATTGGTAGGTTAAACAAGTGAGCAAAAAGTTGGCAAATGGAGTACAGTGCAGGAAAGTGTGAAGTTGTTCATTTTGGAAGGGAGAACAAAAGAATCTTAGTTAAATGCAGAGAAACTCCAGGCAGCTGCAACACAAAAGGACTTCGGGGTACTAGTACATGAAATCCAGAAAGCTAGCACACAGGAGCAGCAGGAAATCAGGAAGGTTAATGGAGTGTTGGCCCTTATTTCAAGGGGTTGTAGTATAAAAGTAGGGAAGTCTTACTGCAAGTGTACAAGGTCCTGGTGAGCCCCTATGTGGAGTACTATGAGCAGTTTTAGTCCTTTATTTTAAGCAACAATATTATTTCATTGGAGGTAGTTCAGAGAATGTTCACGAGGATGATCCCTGGATTGAGAGATTGATTTATAAGCAAAGTCTAAACTCTGCTCACTGGAGTTTAGAAAAATAAAAGGTGATCTCAACAAAATATTTCAGATTTTCAAGGGGCTTGACAGGGTAAATGCTGAGAGGATGTTTCCCCTCATGAGAGAGTCTAAGACCAGAGGACATAGTCTCAGAATAAAGGGGCACCAATTTAAGACTGAGATGAGCAAAAGTTTCTTATCTCAGAGGGTTGGGTTTTTGGAACTTCTTGCCACAGAAAGCTTTGAGGGCAGAGTCCTTGTGTATATTTAAGGCTGAGATATAAGATTATTGATCAGTAGGTGAATCAAGGGTGATGTAGAAAGGACAGGAAAGTGGACATGAGGAAATTTGGATCAGCCATAATCCTATTGAATGATAGAACAGACTCGAGGGACTGAATGGCCAACTTCTGTTCCTTTCTCTTATGGTCTTATGATCATATGAATGGACAAGTATTACATGATGTTACCTTTTACTCCTGAAGAAGAGTCAATATGTTAACTCTGTTTCTCTGTCTACAGATGCTGCCAGACCTGCCTTCTCCAGCATTCTCTGTATTTATTTCAGAAGTCCACCATAGTATTTTGCTTTTATGTGAGTCATTCATGAAAACTGTTAAAGGAATTTCAATTATTTATTAACGTCACAAACAGGATTTATACAGTGAATCTACAGATGAGGTTGGAATTTCTTATTTTAACTGTTTAGGATAGGAATCCTTCATTTTTGCCATGAAAGGCCAGAATACTCCATGGTAACCTATCCAATATGGCAGCAAAGAACAGCAGAACTGCTATTACTGTGAAATAACAGTCTTTAAGCAAGCAAACTATACAATTGCATTAAGGAAAACATGGCTTCAGTAATCACATTGCCAGGAAAATTTAATTTCAGAGAAATCCAAATGGAACGCAGAATTGGACATCACAAAGAATGCCATTTCTGAGATAAAGAATAACTTTCAACTTAGATATTAAGCTAAAAACTGAAAAATTAAATATGCCTTATTGTCACACAATAGATCACAGACTATGATCTCTTATGCTACTCATAAAAATAGATGAAGGAACTGCAATAGTCTATAACAGAAGAAAAACTTAAAGGCATTCCTCGGAGAAATAGATGTCCAGACCTTACATTTTAAAAAGCTAATGTAAAATGCCTTGGGACTCCTTTATATTGGAGATGCTATATAAATGCTAGTTCTTGTGGTAGTATTACAGTTTGTACCCATGTACATCGTCGATGCTTCATAATCCTTTAATCAGCAATTCTCTGTAAGCATTTTCTGTATTACTGTATTTGATTTAGAAGAAGTCAAAAGATTACAAAGTAAATTGCAAATAAAAGGTTTAGAAAATCTGTCAGAGGCACCTATGCTCATTAAGCACAGGTCCCTAGGATAACTTTCTTTCCTCGATGAACTGACTTTCTCTGCAGGTTTGTTCTGATTTATTTGCAGCCTGTATGTCCTACTCATTTTTCATCTGCTGTCTTTAATGATTCATATGCAGTAATCTCCTTCTTCATGGTCTGGTTCCAACTTCATTACTCTTAAAAATTCATACTTGTCCACAGAAAATCTAGTTAACCACCTCTCTGATAAGTTCAGAGATACTATGCAATTACTCTTCTTTGGAGTGTTCAGAACGTCACAATGCATCATTTTTAAAAATAAGAAACTTAGGTAGCAGAGATGGCAGACTCCAGTATTTATCATTCTGATCCCTATATCAATATTGCCTCAATGCATTTTTCCTGTCATAAGATAATTAACAAATGGAAGGAAAGCCCACTCCAACATGTAGTGCTTAACTGGATGCCATAAACAGTCACAAACATATGGCAGATGACTCTGTCCTTCTGTAACATTAATATGCACTTTTTCTAGCATATAATCATTTGCATTTTGATCCATATTTTTATATTAAATGATGCCTTGTATAGTTTACTATAATACTATTGTGCAGATGATACTAAGCTAGGGAGACCAATGAATTGTGAGGATGATGTTAAGCCCCTTCAGAGGGGCATTGACAAGTTGGACAAAGGGGCAGACACCTGGCAGACAAAATTCAATGCAGAGAAATGTGAGATGATGCATTTTGGTAGAAGAAACATAGACAGACAATACAGGCTCAATGGTACAACTTAGAGGGGAGTACAGAAGCAGAGGGACCTCAGAGTTCGTGAACATGATTCTCTGAAGGTAGCTAGGCAAGTTGAAACAGTTGTAAAGAAGGCTGATAGGATCCTTGGGTTTATAAATAGACAATAAAAGTAAGGAACTGATGCTACCTCTCTACATTATTGGTCAGACCACATTTGGAGTATTGTATTCAATTCTGGGAACCTTATTTAAAGAAGAATATCAAAGTCCTGGAGAGAATTCAAAGGAGATATATTAGAATGATACCAGCAATGAAAGATTTTAGATAAAAGGAAAGGTTAGTGAAATTGGACTTGTTTTCTTTGGAGTAGAGAAAATTAAGAGGTGACCTTATTGAGGTGTTCAAAATTATGAACAGTTTTGACAGGGTAAATAAGGTTATTATATTCCCACTAGTTAGGATGTCAGTAACTAGGGGTCACAAATTCAAGATTATCAGAAAGAGGGTTGGGAGTAAGATGTGGAGAAATGTCTTGACCCAGAGAGTTTTTAGGCTTTAGAATGCGCTGCCTGGGAGAGTGGTAGAGATAGATTCCATAGGAGGTTTAAAATAGAGCTGGCAGCACAACAATCTCACAGAGTCATAGAGTCATAGAGCTGTACCACATGAAAACAGACACTTTGGCCCAACTTGTGCATGCCGACCAGGTATCCTAAATTAATCTACTCCCATTTGCCCATATTGCTCTAAACCCTTCCTATTGTATACCTATGTAAATGTCCTGTACAGCCTCAATATGACCTCCCAATTGCTATACTCAATGCTCTGACCAATAAAAGCAAGCATATGAAATGTCTTCTTCACTATCCTATCTACCTGCAACTCTACTTTCAAGGAGCTATGAATCTGCACTCCAAGGTTTCTTTATTCAGCAACATTCCCCAAGATGTTACCGTTAGGTGTGTAAGTCCTGTCCTGATTTGCCGTATCAAAATGCTGCACCTCATATTTATCTAAATTAAATTCCATCTGCCACTCCTTGGCCCATTGGCCCATCTGATCAAGGCCCCATTGTACTCTGAGGTAACCTACTTGGTTGTCCACTACACCACCGATTTTGGTGTCATCTGCAAACTTACTCACCATACCTCCAAGCCTGCGCCACTACATTTTGGCCTTCCATACTAAAACTGTCTTCACTTACAGGATCCAGATCCCGCTATTCCTTTCCTATTCATGTATTCGTCCAGGTGCTTCTTGAATGTCGCTATTGTGTCTGCTTCCACCATTTCCTCTGGCAGCACGTTCCAGACACTCACCACCCTTTGTATGAAAAACTTGTCTTAAACTTCCTCCCTTGCACCTTGAACCTGTGTCCTCTAGTAATTGACACCTCCAACCTCGGAAAAAGCCTCATAATTTCCACTCTATCCATGCCATTCACAATTGTATAAACATCTATCAGGTTGCCCCTCAACCTCCAGCCTTCCAATGAAAACAAACCCAGTCTACCCAACCTTCCAGCTAAAATCCCCCATACCAGGTAACATCCTAGTAAACCTTTTCTGTATCCTCTCCAAAGCATCTACATCCTTCTGGTATGGAGTGACCAGAACTGTATGCAATATTCCAGATGTGGCCGAACTAAAGTTCTATAAAGCCTCAACATAATTAATGCCCCTTCCAATGAAGACAAGCGTGCCATAGGTCATTTTTATTACCTCATCTACCTGCACACCCAGATCCCTCTACATATCAACACTCCTAATGGTTCTGCCCTTCACTGTATAATTTCCACTTGTACTTGATCTTGGAAAATGCATTCATAGCGTCATAGAGTCATAGAGATGTACAGCATGGAAACAGACCCTTCGGTCTAACTCGTCCATGCCGACCAGATATCCCAACCCAATCTAGTCCCACCTGCCAGCACCTGGCCCATATCCTCCAACCCCATCCAAATGCCTCTTTAATGTTGCAATTGTACCAGCCTCCACCACATCCTCTGGCAGCTCATTCCATACATGTACCACCCTCTGCGTGAAAAAGTTGCCCCTTAGGCCTCTTTTATATCTTTCCCCACTCACCCTAAACCTCTGCCCTCTAGTTCTGGACTCCCCGACCCCAGGGAAAAGACTTTGTCTATTTATCCTATCCATGCCCCTCATAATTTTGTAAACCTCTATAAGGTCACCCCTCAGCCTCCGACGGTCCAGGGAAAACAGCCCGAGCCTGCCCAGCCTTTCCCAGTAGCTCAGATCTTCCAACGCTGGCAACATCCTTGTAAATCTTTTCTGAACCCTTTGAAGTTTCACAACATCTTTCCGATAGGAAGGAGACCAGAATTGCATGCAATATTCCAACAGTGGCCTAACCAATGTCCTGTACAGCCGCAACATGACCTCCCAACACCTGTACTCAATACTCTGACCAATAAAGGAAAACATACCAAACGCCTTCTTCACTATCCTATCTACTTGCGACTCCACTTTCAAGGAGCTATGAATCTGCACTCCACGGTCTCTTTGTTCACAACACTCCCAAGGACCTTACCATTAAGTGTATAAGTCCTGCTAAGATTTGCGTTCCCAAAATGCAGCACCTGGCATTTATCTGAATTAAACTCCATCTTCTCAGCCCATTGGCCCATCTGGTCCAGATCCTGTTGTAATCTGAGGTAACGTTCTTCGCTGTCCACTACACTCCAATTTTGGTGTCATCTGCAAACTTACTGGCTGTACCTCTTATGCTCGCATTCAAATCATTTATGTAAATGACAAAAAGTAGAGGGCCCAGCACCGATCCTTGTGGCACTCCATTGGTCACAGGCCTCCAGTCTGAAAAACAATCCTCCACCACCACCCTCTGTCTTCTACCTTTTAGCCAGTTCTGTATCCAAATGGTTAGTTCTCCCTGTATTCCATGAGATCTAACCTTGCTAATCAGTCTCCCATGGGGAACCTTGTCGAACGCCTTACTGAAGTCCATGTAGATCACATCTACTGCTCTGCCCTCATCAATCTTCGTTGTTACTTCATCAAAAAACTCAATCAAGTTTGTGAGACATGATTTCCCATGCACAAAGCCATGTTGACTATCCCGAATCAGTCCTTGCCTTTCCAATACATGTACATCCTGTCCCTGAGGATTCCCTCCAACAACTTGCCCACCGCCGAGGTCAGGCTCACCGGTCTATAGTTCCCTGGCTTGTCTTTACCGCCCTTCTTAAACAGTGGCACCACATTTGCCAACCTCCAGTTTTCTGGCACCTCACCTGTGACTATCGATGATACAAATATCTCAGCAAGAGGCCCAGCAATCACTTCTCTAGCTTCCCACAGAGTTATAGGGTACATCTGATCAGGTCCTGGGGATTTATCCACTTTTAACTACTTCAAGACATCCAGCACTTCCTCCTCTGTAATCTGGACATTTTACAAGATGTCACCGTCTATTTCCCTACAGTCTATATCTTCCATATCCTTTTCCACAGTAAATACTGATGTAAAATATTCATTTAGTATCTCCCCCATTTTCTGTGGCTCCACACAATGGCCGCCTTGCTGATCTTTGAGGGGCCCTATTCTCTCCCTAGTTACCCTTTTGTCCTTAATATATTTGTAAAACCCCTTTGGATTCTCCTTAATTCTACTTGCCAAAGCTATCTCATGTTCCCGTTTTGCCCTCCTGATTTCCCTCTTAATATACTCCTGCTTCCTTTATACTCTTCTAAGGATTCACTCGATCTATCCTGTCTGTACCTGACGTATGCTTCCTTCTTTTTCTTAACCAAACCCTCAATTTCTTTAGTCATCCAGCATTCCCTATACCTACCAGCCTTCCCTTTCACCCTGACAGGAATATATTTTCTCTGGATTCTTGTTATCTCATTTCTGAAGGCTTCCGATTTTCCAGCCGTCCCTTTACCTGCGAACATCTGCCTCCAATCAGCTTTCAAAAGTTCCTTCACATTTGTCCAGATTAAACTCCATCTGCCACTTTTCTGCTCATGCCTCCAACAGATCTACATCCTGCTTTAATCAGAAATGTGATAAGAAATTAAAGTTAAGCAATCATTGCTATCATTTAAGAATAGCAACAGATTTACTGAAAAGAAATTCTGAGCAAGTCGCTAACTTGAAATAACTACTTTGTTTTTCTCAACCCTCCAGCTTTGTTTGCTGATGTTCAATTAGTTGGAAGTCAGTCCATATACTGTAAGGCAACACAGTACAGTATTTGAACAGTCAAAATGTTTAAAAAGTATGTAACATCATTTAAAAGATTTGTAGAAACAATACAAGTGCCAGTAAAAGATGGTGGCTCAGTGGTTAGTACTGCTGCCTCACAGCGCCAGGGACCCGAGTTCAATTCATGCCTCAGGCGATTGTCTGTGTGGAGTTCGCACATTCTCCCCGTGTCTGTGTGGGTTTCCTCCCGGTGCTCTGGTTTCCTCCCACAGTCCAAAGATGTGCAGGTCAGGTGAATTGGCCATACTGAATTGTCCATAGTGTTAGGTGTAGGGGAATGGATCTGGGTGGGTTGCTCTTCAGAGGGTCGGTGTGGACTTGTTGGGCCGAAGAGCCTGCTTCCACACTGTAGGGAATCTAATCTATTGAAAAAGGTGCTTAACAATGGTCAACTTTTCTGACAGAACACACAACTCATTTTAGAAGAACTCAGCCCAAGGCACAGAATGTTCCTCCAATATTCATAGTTGAGTTAGACAGATTTTTGATTGGCAAAGCAGTCAAGGCTGTGGGGCAAGTACAAAAGTGAAGTTAAGGTTATGATCAATACAGTCATGATCTGATTGAATGGCGGAGCAGGCTTGAGGGGTTTGAATGGACTGCTTCTGCTCCTATTTCATATTTTCTTCTGTTAAGTTCAATGGAGGGATGGCATGAAAGGTAACTGATTTTTGGAAACTTCCATATCAACATAATTTAAAACAACCAGAGTTGAAAACAAGTCTTGTATTATTTGTTCTATCAGAATCTGACAAATCTGTCTCCAGTTTTTAGCCTCTCATCAAGAACAAATCGATTATAAAGCCATTTAAATCAATTTAAATTTTCTGTCATGGAATAGTAAAGATTTTATACCCTAAACAAAAATTAAAATCAAGATTATTTTCAATATTTAATGTATATTTACGATCACAGGATTGTGTTGGATTGCTTTCAGTGTATGTTTTTTTTCAACTGTAAAGAAATTCTGAGCAAGCCACAAACTTGAAATGAATTACTTTGTTTTTCTCAACCCTTCAGCTTTGTTTACTGATGTTCGATTAGCTGGAAGTCAGTCCATGTCTTGTAAGGCAACAAGACAAAAAGTTTGGAAAACTGCATAACATGATTTAAAACTACTTGATGAAGGAGCAGTGCTCCGAACACCAGTGCTTCTAAATAAACATGTTGGACTATAACCTGGTGCTGTGCGATTTTTAACAGGGTATGCTTAGACTACAATCTAGCCAACAGCCTAAGTATTAGCGGAAAGGTCATGCATTATTTGTGTTGTTCTGCATTTAGCTGAATAGTTTTAAATAGATATAATGACAAGCAATTTGGATTAGATTTTCAAAACTTGTTATTTTCCTACAATATTTAGTGTTAACTGAGATATAGCCTAATAAATGTAATGAGATATATTTTATGGACTCTTCTTAATTATGGTGTCATACTTGGCAATGATATGGCTCATCTCCAGATTAAACTGAATATTATTTAGAGAATAAATTGAGCGATATTAACAGTCTCAGTTAAAAGACCGGACCATCGTGACATTCCTGATGTTGTCTACTTTTTTTTAGGAGCAACGTTTTCAAATGTTGCTCCTAAAAATGGCTTTGTGCGTGGGAAATCATGTCTCACAAACTTGATTGAGTTTTTTGAAAAAGCAACAAAGAGGATTGATGAGGGCAGAGCAGCAGATGTGATCTATATGGACTTCAGGAAGGCGTTCGACAAGGTTCCCCATGGGAGACTGATTAGCAGGGTTAGATCTCATGGAATACAGGGAGAACTAACCATTTGGATACAGAGCTGGAAATGTGTTGCTGGAAAAGCGCAGCAGGTCAGGCAGCATCCAGGGAACAGGAGAATCGACGTTTCGGGCATAAGCCCTTCTTCAGGAAAAAGAAGGGTTTATGCCCGAAACGTCGATTCTCCTGTTCCCTGGATGCTGCCTGACCTGCTGCGCTTTTCCAGCAACATATTTCCAGCTCTGATCTCCAGCAGCTGCAGACCTCACTTTCTCCCCATTTGGATACAGAACTGGCTCAAAGGTAGAAGACAGAGGGTGGTGGTGGAGGATTGTTTTTCAGACTGGAGGCCTGTGACCAATGGAGTGCCACAAGGATCGGTGCTGGGCCCTCTACTTTTTGTCATTTACATAAATGATTTGGATGCGAGCATAAGAGGTACAGCCAGTAAGTTTGCAGATGACACCAAAATTGGAGGTGTCGTGGACAGCGAAGAATGTTACCTCAGATTACAACAGGATCTAGACCAGATGGGCCAATGGGCTGAGAAGTGGCAGATGGAGTTTAATTCAGATAAATGCCAGGTGCTGCATTTTGGGAAAGCAAATCTTAGCAGGACTTATACACTTAATGGTAAGGTCCTCGGGAATGTTGCTGAACAAAGAGACCTTGGAGTGCAGGTTCATAGCTCCTTGAAAGTGGAGTCGCAGGTAGATAGGATAGTGAAGAAGGCGTTTGGTATGCTTTCCTTGATTGGTCAGAGTATTGAGTACAGGAGTTGGGAGTTATGTTGCAGCTGTACAGGACATTGGTTAGGCCACTGTTGGAATATTGCATGCAATTCTGGTCTCCTTTCCTATCGGAACTATGTTGTGAAACTTGAAAGGGTTCAGAAAAGATTTACAAGGATGTTGCCATGGTTGGAAGATCTGAGCTACTGGGAAAGGCTGAGCAGGCTGGGGCTGTTTTCCCTGGAGCGTCAGAGGCTGAGGGGTGACCTTATAGAGGTTTACAAAATTATGAGGGGCATGATAGGATAAATAGACAAAGTCTTTTCCCTGGGGTCAGGGAGTCCAGAACTAGAGGGCATAGCTTTAGGGTGAGTGGGGAAAGATATAAAAGAGACCTAAGGGGCAACTTTTTCACACAGAGGGTGGTACGTGTATGGAATGAGCTGCCAGAGGATGTGGTGGAGGCTGGTACAATTGCAACATTTAAGAGGCATTTGGATGGGTATATGAATAGGAAGGGTTTGGAGGATATGGGCCGGGTGCTGGCAGGTGGGACTAGATTGGGTTGGGATATCTGGTTGGCATGGACGGGTTGGACTGAAGGGTCTGTTTCCATGCTGTACATCTCTATGACTCTAAATTGGAAATTATAGTAGAATGATGCATTTTGTTTACTTAAATTTTATTTTGCCTCAGTAAGCTCATTTTGAACTTGTTTATCCCCAAAGTGTAATTGTCTTGTTTCACTACAGCCTCTTGATTTCTGCATAAAACACTTTTCAAATGTGTCATACATTCAATGCAAAAAATGATGTTAAAAACATACATCAACCAACTAAATTAAATACATCTTTACAGGTCAAAATTGCATTTTTTTAAAACCAATTCAAGAAAGTACAATTGTAGAGGCTATCGAACGAAGGGACCAAACAGACAGTCATAACCGTAGCTATTTTTCCCATCCATGGTTACATGTATTTTCAAAAAAATGGCCATCAAAGCTTCAATATATACAACCATCCTACACCATATGAAGTTGAGACTGCGGTGTGTGTTATAAAGTCAGATGACATCAGGTTATAGTCCAACAGGTTTATTTGAAATCACAAGCTTTCGGAGTACGGCTCCTTCATCTGACTTCTGACTTTGTCCGCCCCAGTCCAATACCGGCACCTCCACATTAAATCCATTGTTAAATTTATTAAACATTGACTTACCTCCATGAATCAATCTGAATGGTTTCAGCAACCATTAACAGCCTGAAATATACAGTAGTAACTGTGAGCAAGAGTCTGACCTGGAAGTGAGTGGCTCATCCATTCCTGACTTGTTGTTTGAAGATGACCAAATAGCAGTTATCGGGTCAGTTGCCAGCTAACAGTATGAGTACTCATCCAATTGTCTTTAGAGGGAATGGCATTCAGGCACAGAGTTGGTATCGTAACCAGGAAGAGTTCACAGCCACTCAATTAAAGGGATTCCTGGCATGGAACTGTGTCAGATGCACCAAGGGTGGAAAGTTTGATTAGATTAGATTCTCTACAGTGTGGAAACAGGCCCTTTGGCCCAACAAGTCCATACCGACCCTCCAAAGAGCAACCCATACAGATCCATTCCCCTACATTCACCCCTGACTAATGCACCTAACACTACGGGCAATTTAGCATGGCCAATTCACCTAACCTGCACATCTTTGGACTATGGGGGGAAACCAGAGCACCTGGAGGAAACTCACGCAGACTTGGGGAGAATGTGCAAACTCCACACAAACTGTTGCCCGAGGCGGGAATTGAACCTGGGTCACTGGTGCTGTAAGGCAGCAGCACAAACTGAGTTTCCTGAAGGGAGGTAATTTTGGTGTTAATTATATATATTTGGAACCATCCATACAGCTGAGTGTATTCATTATTTCTTTTTTTTATTGTTTTCATTGAAAAGTTCAGAAACTTTGAAACAAAAAGCAAAATTGTTGGAGAAACTTAGCAGGTCAGGCAGTAACTGTGGGAAGAAATCAGAGTTAGTGCTTCGAGTCCGGTGAATCCTCATCAAAACTTTTAATGGCTAGAAAAACCTGTTATTTACATTGAAGCTGAAGTGGGGAAAGAGATAGAAGAAGATGGAGTCCAGAGAGAGAGAGTGAGGGAGATAAGAAAGGGGTGGGTAAACAAGGAGGTAATAGATAGCAGGCTAGGACTGAAGAAGAGATAATAAGAATTAAGAGTGAGTAACTGGGTCCACTGTGCTAAATGCAATCACATAATGTGATATTGGGAGAAAGTGAGGACTGCAGATGCTGGAGATCAGAGCTGAAAAATGCGTTGCTGGAAAAGCGCAGCAGGTCAGGCAGCATCCAAGGAGCAGGAGAATCGATGTTTCGGGCATAAGCCCTTCTTCAGGAATGAGGAAGGTGTGCCAAGCAGGTAGGGAAGGGAAGAGGGACTTGGGGGAGGGGTGTTGGGAATGCGATAGGTGGAAGGAGGTTAAGGTGAGGGTGATAGGCCGGAGAGGGGGTGGGGACGGAGAGGTTGGAAAGAAGATTGCAGGTCAAGAAGGCGGTGCTGAGTCCGAGGGTTGGGACTGAGATAAGGTGGGGGGAGGGGAAATGAGGAAGCTGGAGAAATCTGCATTCATCCCTTGTGGTTGGAGGGTTCCTAGGCGGAAGATGAGGCGCTCTTCCTCCAGGCGTTGTGTTGCCATGGTCTGACGATGGAGGAGGCCAAGGACCTGCATGTGATATTGGACCTAGAAGTACAGTGGGAATGAGTGACTGTACTAAAAATAACCCGTAGGCTGGCCACTGATATCCATTATAAACCCACAGTTACACTGACTATACATTCTTGCACCCTGCTTCCAATAAAGACTTCATTCCCTTCTCCCAGTTACTCCGTCTCCATCGTGTCTGTTCTGACGATGCCAGCTTCCATAGGGAGGCCTCAGAAATGTCCACCTTTACTCTCAAACACGGATTCCTTGCTAACGTGGTCAACAGGACCCTAGGCATGTTTGACCACCCCGTCCCCCTCACCCCGCCCTCCACTAAAACCCCACTTCAGCTTCAACATAAATAGCAGATTTTCCAAGCTTTAACCAGAGTCACCAGAGGAAGGCAATGGGATGGTGAGATCCAAGGGGCATTTTCTACAGGTGAAACAGAAAGAGCTTTTCCAAAGGGGGTTGCATGGTGACTGGATTGCTGATAATGAATCACCCAGTGGTAGTGTGTGATTTTAAAGGCTCTCAATGATTGGGATGCATGCTGCAAGCTGTGTAATGGAAAGAAAGAGTAATATCTCAGTGTGTTTGTTGTGTAGGAGATGTGCCTTTTCATTCACAATGTAGTTAGGAAATGTTCACACCCTTCCTGTTTTAGTCTCTTGCATTGGTGTACCATTGAATGGTACAGCACAAGCCCTGAGGGACCCACATTCACCTCAAAAGAGGAAGCTTCAGAGGATACAGCAGCATTTTGAATCTTTGCATTAAGAACCATTTCAGGAAGATATCATGCCTTGGAAAAAGGATAACATAAAACAATTGGGCAATTCACAATGCCACCTGTAGATGGAACAGGCTCAGACAGTTGGACGAGTGCTAATAGTGGTGTAGGTGCTGAGTCCCAGTAATTTCTGGAGTTGATTATAAGGTCAGGTATCAGGTGCAATATGTCGATTCCATGATGCATGAAGATGTGATGGAACCACCAGAGGGCTTGTGCATTCTGGCACTGACTTTAGAGTTTCCATCCAGGCATGTTAGCTCAGTGGTTAGCACTGATGCCTCACAGCGCCAGGGACTCAGGTTCAATTCCAGCCTCGGGCAATTTAGCATGTGGCATAGACTCGGGCGTAGACTGTCTATGTGGAGTATGCATATTCTCTCTGTTTCTGCGTGGGTTTCTTCTGGGAGCTCTGGTTACCTCCCACAGTCCAAAGATGTGCAGGTTAGGTGAATTGGCCATGCTAAATTGCCCGTAGTGTTCGGAATGTGTAGTTTAGGTGCATTAGTCGAGGGTAAATGCAGAGCAATAAGGTAGGGGAATGGGTCTGGGTGGGTTACTCTTCAGAGGGTCGGTGTGGACTTGTTGGGCCAAATCGCCTGTTTCCACACTGTAGGGATTCTATGATTCCATAGTACTCTGATCACCCGTCCTGCAATGAACCCTCCTTGGAGAGGCCAGTGATTGCACTAGAGATCCAGACCCAGCTAATTGCAGAAGCGATTGTGGGAATGTACATTAAATCCATTACCCTGTCATTGCTCAGGCTAAGAACATCAGGGATTAGATGCCTGGAGTTTCATTTAGCTCCTGGCCTCTCTCAGGAAAGCAAAGTCAAAAAACATCTCCTGGTGAAGGTTGTGGTGCAGCTGGCGCCATTCTCTAAGGTGTTTCTGATGGAGGTTGCCTTTCCTTTGTTCCTCTACCATTGGGACAATCACCATTGACTGCACCTAAGCCCTCATGACCTCATCTACCCAAAATACACCATTAAAGCCATTAAGCCTAAGGATGCAAATGAATCAATGGCCACTCTGTATTGCAGGCTCATGTCAGGGAGCAGCAACAGGCCATTTCATCAAGAAGAAACTCTAAAACTTTCACATTGCTATGTGGGTGTATTTAAATTGTGTGGACCTGACCAATGTCCAATGGATCATATTTAATGAAAGAGGTGTTTCATAAGCATCATGCGTGAGTACAGTGTTTTGGTTAGAGGTTGAGAAAATGGAGAGGGGTGACTTCCATGCAGTGTATTAGGTGAAGGAGTGAAAAGAGGTGAACTTGTGCCTGTAGTGATGATATTGGCATGATTTATGGACTCAGTTCCCATGAAGGTGGGATGGATGCAATGGAACTGGAGTCGATCAGTACAGAGGAGTTGTATGAATCTCAACAATATGAAGTATTCAGATGTCTCACGGGCATCCTGGAGCTTCCTTATAGGTCCTTACACTTCCCTGTGCAATGATTACCTCATGCCATCATGGATGCCATCATCAGAGGATTATCTGGTATCTTAGGACCCTTCTCCCTTCAGAGTATCCCCTCTCAGCAATATTATGGGTTGTGCAGGATGCACCACACACTGATTTGATTGATTTATTGTCATGTGTACCTAAGTACAGTGAAAAGCTTTGTTTATGCGCAGTATAACAGATCATAGGGTGAAAAAAACCAAAACAAAGGCAGACGGGTTACATTGCACAGGGCGTGCACTAAGCAAGATCAACATTAGCAAGATCAGTGTTATTTGAAGTTAGAGAAGCCATTTATCAGTCTAATAATGCCTAGGAAGAAGCTGTTCCTGCACCTGCTGGTGCATGTGTTCAAGCTTCTGTATCTTCTGCCTGTTGGAAGAGGTTGTGGGAGAGCATTAACAGGGTGCAATCAGTCTTTGATGATGTCTGCAGCCTTTCTGTGGCAATGACAGGTGCAAATGGAGTCCATGGATGGAAGATTGGCTTCCGTGATGGTCTGAGCTGTGCACACCAGTTTCTGTAGTTTCTTACAGTCCTGGGCAGAGCAGTTGCCATACCAGGTCATTATGCACCCAGACAGTATGCTTTCAATGGTGTATCTGTAAAAGTTGGTGAGGATTCTTATGGCCATGCCAAATTTCCTGAGCTACCTTAGGGAGAAGAGGCATTGTTGTACCTTCTTGACCATCGTATCTACGTGGGAAGTCCAGGACAGGTTGTCAGTTACCGTCACTCTCAGCCCTGTCAACCTCTGGTGGGGAGGGGGTGGAGGTGTTCTCTTCCTTTCTTTCTGAAGACAATAATAAGTTCTTTAGTTCTAGTGCTATGAGTTACTTCTTCAAAGGGTATCCTTTGTCACCCATCCTGCCAAGGCATCAGCTGGGACCCAAGTTCGAACCCCACATTGGTCACAGTGGAATTTGAATTCAATAATAAAAGCCATAGAATTAAAAATCTAATGATGACCATGGAATGATTGTCATAAAAACCAACCTGTCCTTTAGGGAATAAAGCAGCCATGCTTACCTGGTCTGGCCAACGTGTGACTCCAGGCCTACAGCTTAACTGCTCTCTAAAATAGCCTAACAAGCCTCTCAGAAAGGAAAATAAGACCAGATGGACCACCTGGAATTGAATAAGACACTGGAAATGACAATATTAAAGACAGCCCTGGCCACCCACCAAAGTCCTCCTTACTGACTAGTGCCAGAATTTGAAGAGATTTCTCACAAAACAGTCAAGCAGCAGCCTGACATAGTTATACTATGTCACTACAGAATCATATCTTACACACAATGTTCAAAACACCATCATTACTATCCCAATATATGCCCTGTCCCATTAACAAGACAGACCCAACAGAGGTGATGACACAGCGGTCTACAGTTGGGAGAGAGTTGTCATAAGAGTCCTCAACATTGACCCCAGACCTGATGAGGTCTCATGGCAATAGGTCAAACATGGGCAAACCCCTTGCAGATTGCAACAAATGGCATCCCATTCATCCCCTCAGCTGATGAATTAGTATTCTCCATGTTGAACAACTCTTGAAGGAAGCACTGATGATGGCAAGAATGTACTCCGGGTGGGGGACTTCAATGTCTACCACCAAGAGTAGCTCGGCAGCAGCACTACTAATCCAGCTGGTTGGGTCCTAAAGCACATAGCTGCCAGACTGGGTCTGCTGCATGTAGTTAAGGAACCAATAAGAGGGAAAACGTGCACTACCTCATCTGCCGGCTGCAGATGTATTTGTCCATGACAGAATCAGTAAGAGTAACCACTGCACAGCCCTCATGGAGATGATGTCCACTTCCATATTAATACCACCTTCCATCATTTTTTGTTGCATTGTCACCATGCTAGATTTTAAACAGATCGAGCAATGTAAAACTGAGCATCTATGAGGCACCGTGAGCCATCAGCAGAATCATACTCCAACACAATCTGCAACGTGAAATATCCCTCACTCTACTATGAGCATGAAGCCAGTGGATCAATCCTGGTTCAATTGAGAGTGCAGGAGGGCAAGCCAAGAGCAGAACAGCAAGGATATCTAAAAATGAGGTGTCAACTTGATGAAGCTACAAAATAGGACTACTTAGAAGCCAAACAGCATTAGCATAAAATGATAGAAAGGACAAAGTGGTTCTACAGCAGAGTGTCCCAGGCTCAACCAACTTCAGCTGCTTCATCAATGACCTTCTCTGCATTATGAAATCCAAACTGGGGATGTTTGCAGATGATTGCACAATGCTTAGCACCATTTGCAACTCCTCAGTTACTGAAGCAATCAATGCAGAAATGCAGCAAGACCTGGTCATCATCCATGTTTGGACTGACAGGTGACAAGAAACATTCACGTTACACAAATGTCAAGCAATGACCATCTCCAATAAGGAATAATCTAACCATTGCCATTTACATTCAATAGCATTGGCCTCACTGATTTGTCTGGATGGGTGCAGTACCAACAATTGTTAAGAAGCTTGACTCCAAACAGGACAAAGCAGACCACTTGATTGGCACCACATCCAAATATACACTCTTCCCATCACTAAAGCCCAGTAACTGCAGTGTGTACCATCTACAAAATGTACTACAGAAATTCACCAAGGTTCCCCAGACAGTACCTTCCAAACTCATGACCAATAGTTTCTAATAAGGACAAGGTCAGTAGATAGATGGGAATACCATCACCAACACGCTCCCTTCCACATTAAATATCATCCTGACTTGGAAATATATCACTCTTTCTTCATTGTTGCTGGGTAAACATCCTGGAACACCCTTCCTAATGGCATTGTAGGAGTACAGACATGAAATAGACTGCTGTGGGTCAAGAAGGCAGCTCACCACGACTTCTCAAGGGATACTAGGGATGGGCAATAAATGCCAGTCAGCCAGCAATGCCCAGGTCCTATGAGTAAATATTAAAACATCTGGCACTGAGGGTTCCTATGAATATAAGAGTCATGGCTGTTGCTCTGGCACAGATCTGCAAAATCTCTGCTGGCATCATATACTAATTGCACGTTAGGCAATGAGAGTCCTTTCCATTTGTAAATGCAAGGCTGCTCTGCTGGAGCCTCACTGATAACATGCATGCAGTCTACCCCTCAATAAACACTTGGAAATCCTGCCAATGTCCTAAAGCCTCTGGCAATTTCAGTCTGATGGGTCATGGTGACGGCAGTATACTGCCCTGCCCAGCTGATACACATCTGTAAAGGTGGTGTTGGGCTGCAGGTTATTTCACTGAAGTCCCCACACACAGCCTGAAGTGAGAATTATGAAAAAATGGATTGAACCCTAAATCACCCTCATGGCCATGACATTCTATACCCCACACCCTGGCCAGATTGATTGGAAGCAACATTCCCAGTGAGCATGTCACATAGTAAGGTCAACTGTTGCTCTTGAGGGCCTGAGACACCTCCAGCACTGTGTCCCCAACATTTAAAGATATGTCATTCTGACCCCATATAAACAGCTGGGCTGAATAAAGCCTCCTTCCACAGCTCTATTGTTGCACTAAATGTACCTTTTATCCTGTGCAGACTCGGCAGCCTCATTCTAATCAAGTGCTTCCTGCCCCTAAACATTTGATCTCCCCTCTCCTTTGCTTTCTCCTTCATCTCCGCATCACGAGAGAATTGTCTCTCATGAAGAGCACTGCCTCCACGTTGCTGCAAAGATACAAGCTGCAGTGCGGGACAGGCATCTGACTGCACAAACCAGCAGAGAACTTTAGAAGGTTAAAAACGTTGTCACTGATATTTGCTGAGAACTACTATTCACACACCTCCCAACAGAATGTACCTGTACTACTGAAATCAAATACAGTTATAAACTGTATTTGTGTTGAGAAGCAGCCATAGAGTTGCCCACCTTGCATTTTTTCCATGCTCAGATCATGTATTGTTGAGGTTGTTTGAACTAATAATGACTTTAATTAGACATAAATTGACAATTTGAATATAGTGGGCTCCCGATTTCGAGGACCGTCTGCCCACCATGTTATTGCCTTCTGGGGTGATGACATTGGACTCATGATTGACTTCACCACACCAGATATTATGGCTCAGTTTTACAATGAATCACGAATTCTTTCCGCAGCAAGATGGAAGTTGTGCATCGGTAATCCGTGGAAGCTTCAACCAGACCCTGAGGGACTTGTGGGCAAACTAAAGATTTTGAGAGGCAATTCCCTCATGCCTGAAATGTTTGGAAATGATTCAATTTTATCAGAGAATTTGGAAGGTTTTGCTGCAGTTAGACACATGTGAAAAGTATGAAACGTTAGACTTATAAACTTATTCAAATTAGTAACTATTCAAATGACCCTGCAACTTACCACACACACTCTTAACTCTACTTCCCCCAAACCTCTTACAATCCCAAATCCTGACCCAACACCCGACCTCTCATCTGCACACTCAGGACCCCCAGATCCAATTCTGCCTGCTGCTGAATGGGACATTCTCCTACCCCAACACCCCCTTTTCCCAAGACTCACACCCTCCCCATTGTCCATCCGGGGACCTGACACCGTTTTCCCTGTCACCAGACCCAACCCCTGCCTACTCGACTTCCAGACTAGTCATCAACCCTTCCACCTCTTTTCCTCTTGAGACTTAACAATCCATTGCCCATTTAGGATTTGGCCCTCTGCCCGCCATATTGTCTGCTTCCCCTGTCCCCCTTGGACCCATCGCCCCACCTTTTCCACCTTCCCCAGATCCTCCCCCTTCCACGCCCAGACCCCTCACAGTCCTGTTGTTACCTCAAACAAACCCGCATTGGACCTGACATCACCTACCACTCCCAACATAACCTAAACACTCCTTCACTCAACTGACCTCCTTAGCACACTATTTACCTGGCATCCTAACCTCACACTTTCTCTAATGTTCCCTTTTATAGGAGCTGTCTAAGTGGCTGTCAAGGTGGACCTTTACATTTCAGACAATAGGAACTGGCTGCTGTAAAAGATAGGCTGTAGTTTGCCTTCTCATAACCAATCTGTGCTACGAGGGACCCATCTAAATTAAAGGATGATTCTACATTTCTGATGAAAGCACTGACCGGAATCTCCAGCCAGAAATGTTGAGCTCTTGGCTTTTTTTTTTGCAGAGATGAAGAAATGGAGTAGCAATAGCATAGCACCACACACAGATTGCCAATCATCAGAAAATCTGGCTCTATGCCCACGCAGGCAGAAAGCAGGTCCATTTTCAAACCATACACTTCAGTCTAATAATTATCTTGTTATTTCTGTCCGGTGTTGTCACTTGTGGGGCTGGAATAAAGGTTCTTCTTCTTCAATGACAACAGCTTAATAACACCACGTGTCAAATCACAAAAAGCTTTGAGATTATCAAGGTTCTGCTCATGCTATCACATGCTTTCACTATTTTATTCTCCTGAGGAAACCAAATAAGCAAGGATAATATCTCCACTTGGACAAAACATTAAGACACTTATTTTCTACTCAGAAGGTAATTAACCAAAAAGCCCAGCATATCCACAATAGCATCATCACTCACACAATACAGCTCTGATTACTCTCAGATCTTATCAAAGTTGAAGTGTGCTGTTATACACAAATAACATACAGCACTAACATCCGGTTATTAAAGAAAGAAACAAAGAGTCTGCATTTTAGAAAGGGCATTGTCTGTCCTCAGGATAACCCAAAGTCCTTTACAGCCAATGAAGTACTCTTGAAGTGTAATCACTGTTGTAATTATAGCAGCCAACTTGTGTACAGCTAGCTCCCACAATTACCAGTACAATTTGATCAGATAATCTGTTTTAATGATGTTTTAGTGGTAAATATTAGCCAGGACACTTCCCTGCTTTTTTTGATTGTACAATGGGATCTTTTGAGTACACCTGAGTGGGCAGACAGAGCCATAGTTTATTATCCCATCCACAAGTCAGCAGCTGTGACAGTATGTCATTGTGTCTGTAGTGTATTGAAGTATCAAAAGCCTGAAGTATGGGCTCTAGTCTTTTGACTGAGATTTAATCCATCACTTTATAATGCAGGCACGAGAGTGCTACCACTGAAGGGTTATACACAAAACGTTGGCTTCTCCACCTCCTGATGCTTGCTGCCTGGCTTGCTGTGTTCTTCCAGCTGCCTGCTCGTTTACCATTGAAACATGGCAGATGCGATGACACGTAGAAGTATTGTCAGACTAGGTTTTGATCTGACAGAGTCAATTCTGCAAACTTACTGTGGGAGAAAATTCACTACCCTGTCCACCCACAGCATGGCTACAAAGAGCATAAGGAACCATGTCTGCCTAAGCCACAACAGAAACTACTCAGAGTGCCTCAGCCTTGACCAAACAGGCTAACTAAGACACTAGGCAGCAAACAGGAGGTGACTCAAGCCACATCCAGACTGGGGAATACACTTCCCGAGACAGCCAGACAATAGACTTCCTCGCCCTCAATAAGCAGAACTACTCCCGAAGACCTAAATGCAGCCTCACCCCTCACACATACTGGAACTCCACTAAGGATGCTCAGACTGGAATGCACCAAGGTACCTCGCTTGCAGATTCACCACAATGGAAACCCATTGATGTCAGGATGAGAAATATTAGCACCTACTCTCACAGAGGATCGGAATCTCCTAACTCAATCACGGACTGATAGCTGCTACCGGACAGCTGATTATCCTCCCCGTTGATTGTGTTTTACACGATTGTACTGTAATTAACACCACATTACTGTACCCCTACAAAACTGCCTGTGCCCACTGCGCAAGGAAGAGAACCCTTGGTCTACCTGTACAGACTTTCAGTTCTGTGTCAGTCTAGACAATTTCTCTTCCAGTGATGTCACTTGTAATAAATAGTTTGTCAATTTCACCCCATCTGCGCTTGTGTGGTCTCTGTTCAATTGGGTAATTTCTCTGACAGTTACCATAGCAACAGAAAGCTCACATGTTGTGAACTACAGGCATGTTCCCCATTGTTTTCAATGGCTAAAGTTTTTTCCTCGATTTAGGGATATGCTGTACTTTCTTCAGTATCCTGTACTATAGAGTTATAGAGTCATGGAGATGTACAGAATGGAAACAAACCCTTTGATCCAACTCGTCCATGCCAACCAGATATCCTAAATTAAACTGGTCCCATTCACCAGCACTTGGCCCATATCCCTTAAACTCTTTCCATTCATATACCCATCCAGATGCCTTTTAATTGTTGTAATTGTACCAGCCTTCACCACCTCCTCTGGCAGCTCATTCCGTACACGCACTATTCTCTGCATGAAAAGGTTGCCCCTTAGATCCCTTTTAAATCTTTCCACTCTCACTCCAAACCTATGCCCCCTAGTTCTGGATTCCCCCACCACAGGGAAAATACCTTGTCTATTTACTCTATCCATGCTCTTCATAATTTTATAAAGATCTCCATAAGATCACCCCTCAGTCTCCAATACTCCAGGGAAAACAGCCCGAGCCTATTTGGCCTCATCCTGTAGCTCAAATCCTCTATCACAGGTAACATCCTGTGATAAAGCTCAGCATTATGGTCCTTAAGTTCCAAAGTAGCGAATCCATGATAGATTTCACTTCCAGGACAGGAGTCCACTCTGGGCCTAAGAGAGTCTACATGAAGAATTGATCTAAGAACAATTAGATGAACAGAAATATAACTTGGGTGGTACAGTAAGCTTTGTTGATGTCAGGGAATGTTTTCCTAATGGTGTGCATTTCCTGCCTCCCTCATTACGTAACTATTTCTATGTGTACTGTCATCAGTACTACAATAAACATGCATTTTGGTGGACCCTTTGCCTAAAATGAAAATTTTCCAGAAGGGGCTGTAGACTGGGAACTAGTTATGTTATATCTATATTGGGAGTGGAGCTTCATAAAATATCCTTTCTTTCTCGTCAAGAGACAAGAGTTCAATGCTTATCCAAAGTTTGATATTGCTTGTTTAATGAAAGTGCAAGAACTGGTCGGTTTCTGCCAATTTTCTCAACTACTTACAAATCCTGGACACAGACAGCTGTAAAAGACAAGATTTCTGAGAATGGAACTCTGTTAGCTGCTGCAGAAAAGTTGCAGGCACTCACCTAAATCAGAGCAAGAAATCTTGATTACATGTCGTGATCACATGGTCCAGATTGGCCTCCCAGTGGGAGCTAGCTATTATGAGGAAATAGAGATGGATTTTAAATTAATCAGTTCAGAGATGTTGTTACATACTTCTGGAGCTGTTGAGACTTAAAACCAGGCCTCCTAGTCTAGAGGCAGGGATGCTACCACTGCAACACAATAGTCCCATTCATAATGAAATGGACACTAGTGTAAAGCTGTAGCCATTAAGGGGTTTTATTTAAACAGGCTGTTTAATTCTTGCAGAGTATCAATCTGCAAATGACTATTCAAAAGAGGAAACATGTTCCTTCGTTGACTTTACATCAGAGATACTTATGGAGCAGCAAAAAGGGTTTGGATCCTTGGCTAGAATCTCAGGCCTGTCTCAAAAAATACATCCATAAAGTGTAAAAAGTTAAAAATCATACAACACCAGGTTATAGTCCAACAGGTTTATTTGGAAGCACTAGCTTTCAGAGCACTGGTCCTTTGTCAGATGGTTGTGGTTCCATAAAGTGGTAATGGTCAGTTCTATGTCTAACAAGTGAAACAATAGGAGTAAATGAGGGAGAAGAGTTAACAGCTGGTGGATGTCTATTATGATTGGGCCACTGACTATGTCACTTACACAACAGAGGAACCCTGAATTTCCTCTCGTTGTGTCAAACTGTCACATAATATTCAATATACTTGTTATGGTGAATTATTGTGCGAATTCACATTCAGCTTCTCCAGAAATTCATCAATGAAGGAAAAAGGTTAAATTCCCATTTCAAATTGAAACTGTTAGATTTCTTTTCTGTTTCAAGATAATGGATCTTCAAAACAAAGACATTGCTGATGTAACAGATGACAATAAAGTTCAAAGAAAGATAATGCCCACAAACAGACAAAAATACATTCCAGTACGTAGAGAACAGGCTGTTACTCATAAGAAGACACTTCTATGATTAAAAGTGGGACTAAAGGTTGTTCTGATATGACAAATCTCTGAAGAGCAACAAGGGACTGTTAATAGGCAGAGAGACCTTAAGAATGGCTAAGCACAAGATAAAGAGAATAACAAATGTCAGAGGTCTGCCCTTATGGTTCAACTATGATAAGTAACCCATGAGAACTGGCCCTGACAAGTAGATTATAAAAAGCCTGCAGAGACTAGGCATACTGGTGTTGTCAGAGGAGAGGACCAAGTGGCAGATCAGTAATGTGCAGACATGATTACTATTAACCCTGGATGTGGAAGAGAAAGACTACAATGTTGTTCAAGTGCGTGAACCCAATCATACCTTGAGAGGACTGAGTGTTAAGGTCACATTGTGGTAATATGTTTAATGATTGATGCATTGCAGAAATGTTGAAAAAAAACAAAAAGACAGACTTCAATCAATGTTTATGACCCTCTCTGATTCTGAGTGAAAAAACAATTACCAGAATGAATAATGGGTGCAGTTGCTTTTTTGCAACTAAACATTTGTGAGAATGCTCAAAAAACAGGTAATGCTGATAGGTAGACCAAGGCTTGGTCTTGTACAGCTAAACCAGGAGCACATTACACATGTAACAAAACTACAACCTACAGGTGTGGGTTAAATCTTCACAAAACAATTCCTTTGAATTTTCACACATCTGCCCATTCTACAACATTCATTCCTGAATGGCTACATCAAAATGAACTGTGATACATTATTATTTCACATGACTCATAGATATATGCATGCTTATTCATACATAAGTTTGGCTATATAGTTTCATTCACTTCAAATCTCTAACAACCGAACACGATTTATTGATTTGCAAAACGGAAGGAAAGAAAATCTAATCAAGAACAGACCAAACTAAATTAAACTAATGAATCAGTTTGAACAGATTAACATCCTGGAGCCTGAAAATGTAGAAGATGAGACCATTGCATTGCAGAAGACTTTGGAAATATTCTGGATTGGAACTCTCCTTTTCATAGGATATATAAGGGTACAGCACAGGAACAGACCCCTCGGTCCACCATGTCTGCGCTGACCATGTTGTCATTCTAAATGAATCCCATCTGCCTATATATGGTCTGTGTCTCTCTATTCTCTGCCTGTTCCTGTATCTGTCTAAAAGCTTTTTAAATGTTGCTATCCTATCGGCTTCTACCACCTCCCCTGGCAGCATGTTCCAGGCACCTACCACCTTCTGTGTAAACAACTTACCTTGCACATCTCCTTTAAACATCTCCACTCTCACTGTAAATGTATGTCCCTGAGTATTTGATATTGCCAGCTGGGATAAGGACTCCAACTGTCCACCCTGTCCATGCCTCTCATAAGTTTATATATTTCTGTCAGGTAGCCCCCTCATCCTCTGACACTCTGGCAAAAACAATCTAAGTATGTCAAACCTCTCGTTATCACTAATACTCTGCAATCCAGGCAACATCCAGTGAAACCAGACATTGCGAGAAATGAGGTGTCAGCCTGATCAGCTACCAAGCATGTGACCTACGAGTTCAAAGGTCTCCATCTTACCCCAGGATCATCTGAAGCATGAGACACTACTGAAAGTTTGCTGTTAAGTTGTCATCTAAGATTTATGTACAACAGTTAGTTGTAATAAATGTTTTTTTTTCTTCATTGCCACACTATCCATACCTAGGTCAGAATCCTATGGGGGTCTGAGTGACATGAGTTATGGTGAAGCGTGTGGCAAAACCAGTCTCAAATTTGGCAAGGCCCATCTCAACTTCAAGGTCAGCTCACTCCATGCTCGGGAACTCCTGACTCTGAAAACACAATTTTGCTTTGCAGACTGGCATTGAAAACCTGCAGTGGGAACACTTTGTTGACAGGGGTAAACAGACATATGAAGCAAACCAAATGAATCAATCCCAGCAATGGAGAGGCCTCCACATGCACATGATGGTCTATTTTTTCCCCCAGATGTAAATACGTTCACAAGGTTACCTCTCTAAATTTCCCATGATTTTACAAATTAACAACACAGTAAGCATAGCCATTGTTGTCAGCATGAGTGCCAACATCAGATACTGTCCAATAATGACATTCGTCTTCAAAGATGAGGAATGTGAAAGAGATACATGACAAGGAACCAGGCAGAGAACTATCACAACTGTGCACTGGGCAGAAAGTGCAAGTTAGAAAGTCAAATACAAATACTTGGATGCCAGCAAGGTTTTATAAAATATGCACCAAACCAGATCATTTGAAGTCATTACTGATCATAATGCTACATTGCAAAAGGATGATAGCCAGCTCAGACCAATATACAACACACCAATTGTGCATGAATAGAATGAGGGAAAACACTCCAGTGATGATGATTGATGATGTTGAGTGACAACAACCAGTAGCAAGGCAATCAAGTCAAACAAGTCCAACACACTTCTCTGGCAAAAACAATCTAAGTATGTCAAACCTCTCGTTATCACTAATACTCTGCAATCCAGGCAACATCCAGTGAAACCAGACATTGCGAGAAATGAGGTGTCAGCCTGATCAGCTACCAAGCATGTGACCTACGAGTTCAAAGGTCTCCATCTTACCCCAGGATCATCTGAAGCCTTGCTGTTAAGTTTGCTGTTAAGTTGTCATCTAAGATTTATGTACAACAGTTAGTTGCAATAAATGTTTTTTTTTTCTTCATTGCCACACTATCCATACCTAGGTCAGAATCCTATGGGGGTCTGAGTGACATGAATTATGAGGATATGGTCATCAGACTGAGATAAGTTGTCAGATCTCCAAAGTGTTGCATTGAAGCTTGAATTGCAAATTGAGTAAAGTCTGTTTTAAGTATCAAGTTGATAATCATACATATCTGCTTGGGGTAAGAGTTTATCATTGGAAAATGGGGATACTACAATAAGTCTCATAGTCAGTATGTCAGTATACCTGTTAGTATGCCTTTAAGAAACATGCTCATGATACCATCAGTGTATCATAGCATGCAGCTTAAGAGTACAAAGGTATCATAGGGCCCCTGTCGTTTAGCAATAAAGCCACTATATCTGAGTCAGAAGGGCTTGGGTCCAGTCTCACCTGCTCCAGAGGCATGGACGAACATATCTGAACAGGTTGATCAGGAAGTATCTATGAAGGTCTCATACCCTATGATCAACTGAAGCATGAGATGCTATTGAAAATATGCTACTCTGATGTAATCTAATGTTTATGTGTCACAGTAAGCTATAATAAAGGTGTGTTGGATTCTTCAATACCACCTAGTTTCTTATTGAAATAACTGCAGACAGGTAATTTCCTGTCACTGAACCAAACTTCATTTACATGTGCACAATATATGGGTTCTAAGCAGCCACCTCAAAACCAGTCCCTAGAATAAGGAGAAAGTGAGGTCTGCAGATGCTGGAGATCAGAGCTGAAAATGTGTTGCTGGAAAAGCGCAGCAGGTCAGGCAGCATCCAGGGAACAGGAGAATCGACGTTTCGGGCATAAGCCCTTCTTCAGGAATGAGGAAAGTGTGTCCAGCAAGCAAAGATAAAAGGTAGGGAGGAGGGACTTGGGGGAGGGGTGTCAGAAATGCGATAGGTGGAAAGAGGTCAAGGTGAGGGTGGTAGGTCAGACTGGGGTAGGGACGGAGAGGTCAGGAAAAAGATTGCAGGTTAGGAAGGCGGTGCTGAGTTCGATGGATTTAACTGAGACAAGGTGGGGGGAGGGGAAATGAGGAAACTGGCGAAATCCGAGTTCATCCCTTGTGGTTGGAGGGTTCCTAGGCGGAAGATGAGGCGCTCTTCCTCCAACCGTCGTGTTGTTGTGGTCTGGCGATGGAGGAGTCCAAAGATCTGCATATCCTTGGTGGAGTGGGAGGGGGAGTTGAAGTGTTGAGCCACAGGGTGGTTGGGTTGGTTGGTCCGGGTGTCCCAGTGGTGTTCTCTGAAACGCTTCGCAAGTAGGTGGCCTGTCTCCCCAATATAGAGGAGGCCACATCGGGTGCAGAGGATGCAATAGATGGTGTGTGTGGAGGTGCAGGTGAATTTGTGGCAGATATGGAAGTTTCCTTTGGGACCTTGGAGGGAGGTGAGGGGGGAGGTGTGGGCGCAAGTCTTGCACCTCCTGCGGTTGCAGGGGAAGGTGCCGGGAGTGGAGGTTGGGTTGGTGGGGGGTGTGGATCTGACGAGGGAGTCACGGAGGGAGTGGTCTTTACAGAATGCTGATAGGGGAGGGAAGGGAAATATATTCTTGGTGGTGGGGTCCGTTTGGAGGTAGCGGAAATGACGGCGGATGATGCGCTGTACATGGAGATTGGTGGGGTGGTAGGTGAAGACCAGTGGGGTTCTGTCCTGGTGGCGGTTGGAGGGGCGGGGCTCAAGGGCGGAGGAGCGGGAAGTGGAAGAGATGCGGTGGAGGGCATTGTCGACTACGTCGGGGGTGAAATTGCGGTCCTTGAAGAAGGAGGCCATCTGGGTTGTACGTTTTTGGAACTGGTCCTCCTGGGAGCAGATGCGGCGGAGACGAAGGAATTGGGAGAATGGGATGGCGTTTTTACAGGGGGCAGGGTGGGAGGAGGTGTAGTCCAGGTAGCTGTGGGAGTCGGTCGGTTTGTAGTAGATGTCCGTGTTGATTCGGTCACCTGAGATAGAAATAGAAAGGTTGAGGAAGGGGAGGGAGGAATCTGAGACTGTCCAGGTGAATTTGAGGTCGGGGTGGAAGGTGTTGGTGAAGTGGATGAACTGTTCAACCTCCTTGTGGGAGCACGAGGCGGCGCCGATACAGTCATCGATGTAGCGGAGGAAAAGGTGGGGGGTGGGGCCAGTGTAGTTGCGGAAGATGGAATGTTCCACATACCCTACGAAGAGACAGGCATAGCTGGGGCCCATGCAGGTGCACATGGCTAGTCCTTTCGTTTGGAGGAAGTGGGAGGATTAGAAAGAGATTTGGAGGAAGTGGGAGGAATGGAAAGAGATTTGGAGGAAGTGGGAGGATTGGAAAGAGATTTTCCTCATTCCTGAAGAAGGGCTTATGCCCGAAATGTCAATTCTCCTGTTCCCTGGATGCTGTCTGACCTGCTGCGCTTTTCCAGCAACACATTTTCAGCCTAGAATAAGGAGACTCTTTAACTCTCCTGTCTATATCTCTCAGCCAGGGGTCCCTGATTGGTCCAGGTTAACAGCCCCATTCATGGATCTCATAGTCAATGAGATCCACCTGGCCCTCATTCCAAACAATGCATTATGTTATGAGGGATAATGTAAGCATTGACGCATTAGGCAAATTATCCTGCATAATCACATCATCCACAGATGAGATTATTCGTGGTGAGGAAAGAAAGAAGCCTCTCCTCTTTAAGCCATTATTTTACGAGGCCTCTAATCAGCCACTGGCTCCAAAGAACTGGAAAAGCTCAGCCCTGTCTGTTCCTTTTCTGTTTCAGGACATCAATGCCGAGAAGCAGCTCAAGGCTCTGCAGCATCAAAGGCTGATCTTTCACTGTAGCGAGTGTCGTCCATTCTTTTTGCTGCAATTACTAGTGCAGGTCTACTTAATCCTGTATATTTAGAAAGTTTAAGTGTTCTGAGTGAGACACAAAACAAGAGTGAGCATAAACAGTTATTATAATCCGGGGATTTGAACCTGATAGAGATTGGATAGAAACTATGTGGAGCGCCAGTGTGCCTTGTTTTTATTATAGAGTGTGCCAGGTACCCTTCAAAGACTGGGATTAACTAAGCTACAAGTTACTTAGTATAAACTATAGTAGTGCTTTCCACATACATGGGGAACAATTTATTGTACCTCCCAAAAACAAGAATCCAGCTCATCCTATTTGGCCAGACGTGCTATCTGCTGCCTAATATCAAGCAGTTGAGAGACCAAAACTGTAGACAGATCCAGAAAATCACCTCCTACCATTTTTCTGATTGAATGTTTACAGTTATAACAAAACAAGTTCTGAAATGTAGGGCAGGTGTTCAAACAAGACATGTTCGGAAGTTGTCCGATGTCTCAACAGACATGATTTTGCATTCCTTCAAATCTTAAAGAGCTTCTTGTATCTAAAAACATTATGAGAGCACAATTCTAACTCTGAATGCTACAGTTCAATATAACAACCTATTCAACAGCATTTGGAGATGGGCTGGTCAACAATGTCCAGGTCATGAATTAACCCTTGTGGAAATATTTGCAATTACATTAGCATCGTGCAAAGCTTTTGCCTCTACCTCTGACATTTTGACAACAACATATTAATAAGCTGTCATTGAGTTAAATGTTGCAATTTACTATCTATTATTACCAAGTGCACTAATTCCAGTGATGTTCTGCCAATATATATTTAAGATAGTGTAGCTGAAATAATCATTCTGATTGAGGTAACCACATTCCAAATATTTTTAGGCCGGTTGATTGAAGTGTTGGTTAATATTGAAAAGCTAATGCCTGCCTTCACTTGTGTTTGTGATTCACGTTCTACACATTGTTAAGGCCTCTCTTTTTAACCCTCTCTTGGTGGGTCTGAACAAATATTTTCATTCCTTTTTTAACGCAGCAATCAGACTTCAGTTAAATATTAGTCAACAGGAACAAAATGAAGAAGTCAATTACAAGGTTTTCTTGAGTGAAAGGAGGTAGACTTACTGTATTTTCTTCACTACGCTTAAAAAAAAAGTGACATCAAACACACAGAAACACATTTAGTAAGTTTGAAAAGAATGGGGTGGGGCTGTGTAGACACAAAGTTAAAGACAGCTGCAATTTAAGATCTTTAGACCCTTTCCGTTCTGAGAGTGAGACCTGAGTCCCAATAGTTAAGTTGTTGTCCTGCTTGCCCAGCTAAACTTGATTTTTTTGGTGGACAGTAAGCTTAAATGTTACTTTCTTACTGGCACTGCTTTCTGAGATTGAGAGGGGGTGGGGAAGTGGAGACAGCAGCTTTTCGTATCCATGTTTCTATCAACCCATGTTGTTTTCTCTCACTCTTGTTTTTTGCTCAAAGGTTGGTGTTGATGTACCTACAGTCTGTACAGAGATTTTGGCATCTAATGTTATTGTTTTAATCCAAGCTGGATAGTTGTATCAATGTGTCTATTTATCACGCAATATCAGTAAATCAAGGGATGCAATTTTTTTGACTCCTCACTGAGTTTCATTGCCTTGTGATTAAAATGGTAACTTCCAATGCAACCCATTGATATATTCCATGTGGATTGCTTTGGCTTACCAGGTGAGCACTGCAGCTATTTTATGTCAATACTGTTATTTTTAAAAACATTTGTTTTTGTCTATGAAAATCTTAGGTATTGAAGTCAAAAGATGAAATTAAATATTTGTTGTTCATTTTCACTACAATCATCACAATGTTATAGAGTCAGTTTTTCTGTTCCTTGTTACATTTTCCATTTCCAAACCTATTTGTTTTCCTTCTTTTCTCTCATTCCTTATCTCTCTTTCTGGTTTTATTTTAATTCATAATGTTTCCTCTGCACTCTTCAGACATTCTTTGTCATACATTTGGCCTCATGACTTGTTTCACACTCCACTTCAGACAGCACCACTGACCTGAGGTAACCTCACTATTGTCTAACACAAGAACAGAAATTACTGGAGAAACTCATTAGGTCTAGCATCATCTGTGATTTCTCTCCAGAGGTAATGTTTCAAGTCTAGTGACATTTCTTCAGAACTGAAGATGCTACCAGATCTGCAGCAATTTCTGCCCCAGTTTCACCAGCAATTTCTGTTCTTGTTTCAGATGTCCAGCTCTTTGTTTTATCTCACTATTCCCTGCTTGGTTTAATAGTGTCTACCTCCTGTCAAGTCTGCTGCCAACTATTCATACCTTTTGGTGTTTGATTGGGCTTCTCGCCTCAGGAGCCTAACCTCTGACCAGTTAAGCCAAGTTCGCACTCTTGAGGCTGCTCCATCTAGATAGGCAGCTCTTTCCTGGCTAACTTGTAACTCTCAAGTGCCCTGCTCTTTACTCAAACTTTCTGACCTACTAGGAGTCAAGAAATGTGGTGCTGGAAAAGCACAGCAGGTCAGACAACATTCGAGGAGCAGGAGAGTCGAAGTTTTGGCTTTGACAGAGTTTTTGCACTGTGCCTGGGTTTGTACTTGCTGCATCTTTCTGTTGTCTCTTTCTATTTCCTCATGATCCTGATATGGGCTTGGTTTGAGATCATGCCTTAATAAGGGAATCTCTGTGTACATTTTTTTTTCCATGAGTAATTCCACTCTTGAGCATACTTCATGTACTGAACATCTGTCTTAATGACACTAATTCCCAATCTGTATTTTTGGCCATTTCTGATTTTAACCACCCTCTCTGCTTCTCTTTGTGCCTATGGATAAAGTGAAGAACTTGTGATCTGGTTGATACCTGCTTCTGTCAAGAATTTCTTGAACACTTCACTCATGATCTGTGGCCTATTGTCAAAAACTATCTTCAGTAGAAAATGGCACTTTGAAAACATTTCAGTATCTTAATCTCTGAGTCACCCATGATTGTATGAAGTCCAGAAACTTCTTTCCACCTATTAATCTACTGGTACTAATTGTGTTTTACTCAAAAGTTGAATAATACTATGCAATCCTTTGCCAAGGCCTATCTGGAAGTAGTGATGACATTAATGGTTCTATTATTGGCCAACCAATACAGATATCAACCTGACTGTTGGTAAATTCCTGTAATTTCTTTATTAATGTTCTTGAATACAGAATCCTGAGACAGCTCCCTAGCACAGTGTTTCCATTCCTCTCTTCTTTGAGTCTTGATAGCATGTACCTGATGATGTCAGTCTATCCACACTCGGGAGCCCCTGTTCAGCATCCACCTCTGCTAAGACCACTCAAATGCAGGAATAGCAAATCAGGAATCCAATCTGACACAACACTCTCGGAGGTTGCACGCACCCTTACCTTCAAACCCATTTTGCAGGGAAAGGAAAATTCCCCTCTTAAATCTTCTATGAGTGGGAGTCTTGTTCTGGTTATCTCAGTGTTTAAAAGCTGTTGATCTCCAAAATTTTCTCATTCTGATGAAGGCCAATGAAATTAAAACACTAACTCAGTTTCTCCCTACATAGATGCATCATGACCTGCTGTGATTTCCTCATATTTTATGTTCTTAATCCTACACCTTCAATCTAATTTTTAACATTTTATTCATTCCTGGGATGTGGGCATCACTGGGAAGGCCAACATCTATTATCTATTTCTAATTGCTTGGATGCCAGTCAAGATCAAACCACTTTACTGTAGGTCTGGAGTCACATATAAGCCAGGACAACAGATTTCCCTCCCCAAAGGACATGAGTAAACCAGATGGTTTTTACAACATGGGGCGGCACGGTGGCACAGTGGTTAGCACTGCTGCCTCACAGCGCCGGAGACCTGGGTTCAATTCCCGCCTCAGGTGACTGACTGTGTGGAGTTTGCACGTTCTCCCTGTGTCTGCGTGGGTTTCCTCCGGGTGCTCCGGTTTCCTCCCACAGTCCAAAGATGTGCAGGTCAGGTGAATTGGCCATGCTAAATTGCCCGTAGTGTTAGGTAAGGGGTAAATGTAGGGGTATGGGTGGGTTGCGCTTCGGCGGGTCGGTGTGGACTTGTTGGGCCGAAGGGCCTGTTTCCACACTGTAATGTAATCTAATGTAATCTAATCTAAACAATTACCAGTGGCTACATGGTCACCATTAAGCTTTTTTTTTTATTTTTCAAATAAACTCACTGTCTGCCATCATGGAATTTGAATCCATGTCCCAAAACATTAGTATGACTTTCTGGATTACAACTTCAGTGAAATTACCATTACACCACCTTCCCAAAGTAGCCACTTTGCACGTTAACTTGCTAGCATGTATGCTTACTTCGGAAGAAATTGTATTCTTAAAATAGCTTCTTAAAATATTTCCCAGATGCTTCTGAAACTCAGTAATAATTTTCTTCTAGAATTTTGAGTGAATTCCCTTTAAAAGTGACTAATAGCTTTTAAAGCAGTTGCTATTAGCTCCTCCATCCAGACTCTTGCGATTTCTTCAGCACCTTGCACAGTGTGCTGATAGAAAATGAGCTGATGTTTCATCAACATCAAGAATGCATCAGATGCATGTAAGCATATGTGTTTCCTTTAGAACATCAGTCCTCCTATACTGTACTGCACAAAATTGTTCCAAAAACAATTACCATCATCTATGTGATCAAACATACTCATGTTTTATTCATTTATTGTTAAACTATTGATGGGATTTGGCAATATTCTAGCTCATGTACCACATATTGGTTAAAGAAATGAAAATTTAAACTAACAGGAAATTAGTTTAGCAGAAATTAGCTAATTTATCTTCAGTTATATAGATACGGTTCTTTATTATACATACTTACATTAACTGCTGTTATCAGTACTTTATTATTGAGATCATCACTTTTCAGAACCCTATATAAAGGCACCAAGACTGCCTCATACTTACTCACCAAATCTCTGCATTAAATACTAACACACCATATACCTTCCTATTACTTGCTACATTTGTATGTTAAATTACTATGATTTGCATACAAGAACAGTCAAATTCTCCTGCTTATCGATATTTACACATCTTTCACCTGTTAAAAATATTTTTACTTTTATGTTTTTCCAAGCAAAATGAATCATTAAATATTTGCTGATATTATACCCATCTATCAACTCCTGGCCCACTCATTTAATACTTTGCAATCCCCTTGCACCCTTCTCAGTGTTTACCTGCTTTGTCTTCTTTTACCAGCTTTGGATTTCAGCAAACTTGGCTATTTGGCTTTCAGTTGCCTCTTGTAAGTCATTGACGTAAATTGTAAGTAGCTGTGACCCAACATGATCTTTATAGCACACCACTCATTATGACCTGTCAGTGTAAAATTTACTAATTTTTGTTGTCTATTTGTCAACCAATCTCCAATCCATGCTAACAAATTACAAATAATCCAATCTTGTGCCCTAGATTGTACAAAAATCTCTTGTTGGCACTTTATTGAATGCTTTTTGAAAAGCCAAGTATAGATTTACCAATTTTGCCTTCCCTACCCTGCTAGTTACACCCTCAGAAAACTCAAATAAATGTGTAAAACATAATTTCTTTTTCATTAAATTGTCTGCCTCAGATATTATAATTTTCCAAATACCCAATTACCACACACTCATTTGTAGCAGATTTTACATTACCAGAGTATGACAGATAATATCATTTGCCATTAGACACCCTTCATTTAACAAATTGACTTATATTAACAGATCCATACGTTAGATTGTGATGAGGTTAATGTTTGCATGTTGATAATGCAAAATTCATTCATTGATAATTCCTCAGT